>NC_142065.1:110528753-110853753 GCF_059756535.1 Pantherophis guttatus | reverse complement strand
GACTGGGTAGATCAGGGCAGGGTGACGAGGAATAGTCTTGAGAATGTTATCTGGGAGGAGTTTGATGCTGTGACTCCCGATGATGTGGACAGGATTTTGGGGAGACTTAGTACGGCCACATGTTTATTGGACCCATATCCCTCCTGGTTGGTACTGGCTTCCCGGGAGGTTACACGAGGCTGGCTCCAGGGTGTTATCAACGCTTCTTTGAGTGAGGGTTACTTCCCTGCTGCCTTGAAAGAGGCGGTGGTGAGGCCTCTCCTCAAGAAGCCGTCCCCGGATCCGGCAATATTGGCCAACTATCGTCCTGTCTCCAACCTTCGCTTTATGGCGAAGGTTGTTGAGAGTGTGGTCACACGACAGTTTCCACAATTCCTGGAGGAAACATCTTATCTAGATCCGTTCCACTCAGGTTTCAGGTCTGGGCACAGCACGGAAACGGCATTGGTCGCGTTGGTTGATGATCTCTGGAGGGCTCGGGACAGGGGTTGCTCCTCTGTTCTGGTCCTGTTAGACCTCTCAGCGGCTTTTGATACCATCGACCATGGTATCATGCTGCACCGGGTGGAAGAGTTGGGGGTGGGAGGCACCGTATTGCGGTGGTTCTCCTCCTTTCTCTCCGACCGGTCACAGTTTGTGTTGGCAGGGGGGCAGAGGTCGACCTCGAGGCCTCTTGTCTGTGGAGTGCCGCAGGGATAGGTCCTCTCGCCCCTTCTGTTCAACATTTATGTGAAGCCGCTGGGCGAGATCATCCATGGCTTCGGGGTGAGATACCATCAGTATGCTGATGACACCCAGCTGTACATCTCCACCCCAGGCCACCCCAACAATGCCCTTGAAGTGATGTCTCAGTGCCTGGAGGCTGTGCGGATCTGGATGGGGAGGAACAGGCTCAAGCTCAACCCTTCCAAGACTGAGTGGCTGTGGCTCCCGGCATCCCGATATAGTCAGTTGACTCCATCACTGACTATTGGGGGCGAGTCCTTGGCCCCCACAGAAAGGGCTCGCAATCTGGGAGTCCTCCTGGATATGCAGCTGTCCTTGGAGGAATATCTGACGGCTGTAACCAGGGGGACCTTTTATCAGGTTTGCCTGATTCGCCAGTTGCGGCCCTTTCTTGATCGGGATTCCCTGTGCACAGTCACACACGCCCTCGTCACCTCTCGCCTTGACTACTGCAATGCTCTCTATATGGGGCCCCCCTTGAGGGGCACCCGGAGGCTCCAGCTGGTCCAGAACGCAGCAGCGCGGGTAGTGATGGGAGCAGCATGGCGCTCCCATGTAACACCGCTCCTGCGCGAGCTGCACTGGCTCCCGGTGGTCTTCTGGGTGCGCTTCAAGGTGTTGGTTATCACCTTTAAAGCGCTCCATGGCATAGGGCCTAGCTATCTTCGAGACTGCCTGCTGCTACCGACGACCTCCCAGTGACCCGTGCGCTCCCACAGAGAGGGCCTCCTCAGGGTGCCATCAGCCAAACAATGTAGGCTGGTGACCCCCAGGGGGAGAGCCTTCTCTGTGGGGGCACCTACTCTCTGGAATCAGCTGCCCCCAGAGATAAGGAGAATCCAAGACCTCAGTGCCTTCCGCCATGCCCTTAAAACCCACTTTTTCCAGCAAACCGGGCTGGTTTAGGAAGAAATTTTTAAAATTTTTAAATGTTTAATTGGTTTGTGGTTTTTTTAAATTTTGGGCCAAATTTATATAGATTTTAATTGTTTTTAATATTTGTATTTCATGTTTTTAATTCTGGCTGTGCACCGCCCTGAGTCCTCAGGGAGAAGGGCGGTATATAAATTGAAAATAAATAAATAAAAAAAAATTGGCTGTTATGTTTCACTCTTAGATGTGCAACCCTAATAACTACAAAACTAGAGCCTAAATGCAGGTAATCCTAATGTTTTTATGACCATTTTTATTATTTTGGTAACCAATTTGAGGGAGAATGAATCATGTGGTTGTTAAGTGAATCACTTGGTTGCTAAGAGAATCAGTTTCCCACATTGATTTTGCTTGTTGGAAGCCGATGGGGAAAGTTACAAATTGCAATCATGTGTCCCCAAGTATGCAACTGTGTAAATGCAAACTGGTTACCAAGCCCCTGAATTGCAATCATGTGACCATGGGCATCACGGTGCAGCCATTTTAACTTGGAGGATAGGTCATAGGTCACTTTTTCTGAGTCCTTCATAACTTTGAACCATCTTTAAACAAATAGTTGAGCCCCTGTTTTAATAGCGGCTAACAACTACAGGGGCTAAAAGACAAAGGACCTGTTTGATAAAAAGCGCTTATTATGACCGTGTGGAAATGGCTTAGTTAAAATTTTTTAAACTATTTTTATTTTTCCTGTGGATACATGAGGCTAGACTGATTTTGTGGAGTGAGATTGGATTATATCTGGGAGAGAGGAAGGAGAAGAGGAAACAACTATGTCTTAAAAGTAAAGACAAAAGACAAACGGTCATGGATAAAATGGCTTCTAGCTCTGAAGTGAAAGTATGAATCCCAGACTATTTGTTAATTGAAAAGAGAAACTATGTCGCTTGTTACTTGTACTGAATTGACACTGAGACTTAGAGAACTTGGCTTCTGATACATAATCTATTCACTGGAGGACTTACGGAAGATTTGAAAGAAGAAATTAAATGGAATAATGGAAACTGAACTAAATAAAAGTGATTATAAGAGAAAGGCGTGGCAACAAAAGGAAGACATGATGATACCATATATGGAATAGTTCCAGAATTAACTTTGCAGAACTTATAACTTTGATGACATTGAAAGGGAAAAGAAATACATTTGGACAGATTTGAGGGGGAAAAAAACACAATGGAATAAATCAAGTAACAAGATAACAAAATATCACATTTTGATTCAAATGGATGTAATGGTTATTGGGTGAATGATTAATGTTAGGAGATACTTTTCTTTCTTCTCCATGCTTTCTTTTTATTTCTTATCTTTCTTTTTTCTCTTTGTTTTACTCTTTTCTCATCTGCTTTTTTCCCCCTCTTTATTTTTTCTCTCTTTTCTCTCTAATATAATTGTTTAATTTTTTTTGGTATTTTTAAACTCCCCTTTCCCTTTTTGCTGATGTCTCTATTACTTCCTTATTTTTTTATTGTAATTACTATTGTTATTATTTTCCTTGTTATTACTATCACCACCTTGTTTTAATATATATATAAATACACAAATAATTTGATTAAGAAATAAGAGCACAAACCATCTAAGAAAAATATGATCTCTGGAGGCTTCAACTTGTTCTTAAACTTTGAATTTTCCGTAGATTCAACAATTTTCAAGAAAAGGATTTTTAAGACATTGCAAGATATTTGTTAAAATATATTTTTATTTTAAATTAGAAATATGGAGGAGAATAAATGGAAAACCAATATGGGTAATACATTGTGAAATAATTTGAATAAGATTGAACAGATTGAATAAGAGAAGTTGGAAGGGAGGAAAATGCAAGCAAGATAATAATTAAAACAAAATGTTATTAATCAATTAAATATGTGAAACTAGGAGTAATGTGAAATATGATTTTGGAAATTAGCTAAAGTAGAGTTTTGCTCCAGGTTAATAAATATGGTAGGAGTGGAGGAAGGTATTATATTAGAAAACAGTTGAAACACAGCTTGGAATTAGTTAAAAATTAAAATAAGAGTTAGGAGTGGAGGTAAGCATGAGCTGGAAAACAGTGAAAGGAACGCTGTGGACCAGCCAATAAACAGAGTTAGGAGTGGAGGAAAGCATACGCTGGGTAACAGTTTGTATGAACTGTAGGAGTGGAGGAGACTATACCTGGGGATCAATTGAAATTTAATTGTGAACCAGTTAAAAATAAGGGTAGGAGCGGAGGAAAATATGCACTAGAAGATAGTTAAAGTAAAGCTGCGAACCAATTAATATATAGATTAGGAGTGGAGGAAAGCATATATTGGGTAACAGCTAAAGCTAAACTGTGAACTAGCCAAAAAATTTAAAGTTAGGAGTGGAGGAGACTATATCTGGGGAACAATTGAAATATAGTTGTGAACCAGTTAAAAATAAAGATGGGAGCGGAGGAAAGCACTGCTGGAAAGCAACTATTTAAGTTGCAAACCAGTTATAAAATAAATATAGGAGGAGTAAAGGAGATAAGGTTGGTGTGTAGTTAAAATCATACTGTGAATCAGCCAAAATAATTTAAGGTCAGGAGTGGAGGTAAGCCTTACTGGAAAGCAGCAGATCAAGATGTGAACCAGCTAAAAAATAAAATTAGGAGGAAGTGGAAGAAACTTTACAGGAGAATAATAATATAACTGTGAACCAGTTAAATAATCAGATTGGAGTTATATAAACTATGAATTAGCCAAAATAATTTTAATAGTATAAGAGTTACTAGTTACATAATAGTTACTATGGAGTAACTAAATCAAAATAAAATACTTTGAAAGTAATAAACTACAGAGCGAAATGTTGATTGATTTTGTAAAAATTCTAAGAGAAAAGGGAAATAATTTTTTGATAAGATTTGGATATTAGTTGTGATCAAGAAGAGGTGAAATATAGATTTGGCGCAATGGGTCTTAAATTGAGAAATGTATATGAAATATTGATTGTTTAAAATGATAGAGATTTAGAATGGTGTTTATAGTCTAGAACAGTGATGGCTAACCTTTTTGCATCGCGTGCCAGGAGAGGGGGGCGGGGGAGGGTCGCGCACGCACGTGCCCACGTGCATGCGTGTGCAACCCCCTCCCCCCTCCCCCTCCGCTCCTGGCACATGATGGCCTGGTAGGCCCGTTTTTCTTTCTTACCTGGTTCCAGATCCTCTCTGTGTATCTGGGAACGGCGAAAACAGCCTTTCCCACTCCCTTGGAGGCCCTACGGAGGCTGAAAAGGCCCATTTCCTAACTCACGGTGGGACAGGAAGTGACATTTTTTGCTGTCCCCAGCCTCCAGAACCTCTCTAGGAGTCTGTAGGAGCCTCTCTAGGAGTCTGTAGGAGCCTCTCTAGGAGTCTCTGGAGGCTGGGGACAGGAAAAAAGTCACTTCCTGTCCCACCGGGAGTGGGGAAATGGGCCCTTTCAGCCTCCGTAGGGCCTCCAAGGGAGTGGGAAAGGCTGTTTTCGCCATTCCCAGATACACAGAGAGGATCTGGAGCCAGATAAGAAAGAAAAACGGGCCTTCCCCACCCCCCAGGCCCTCCAGAGGCAGGAAATAGCCTGTTTCCCTACTTCTGGTGGGCCCAGAAGGCCCGAAAATCAGCTAGCCGGTGCGCGCATGCGCCCCAGAGCTGAGCTGGCGTGCCCACTAATATGGCTCCGCGTGCCACCTGTGGCACGCGTGCCATAGGTTCACCATCACGGGTCTAGAATGTTGGGTGAAATAATTGAATGATAAATGTTTAGAATAAGATTTTTTTCTTTCTTTTTTCTTTTTTTTTAAAAAAGATGTAATTGGATAAAAACAGGAACAAAATTGATTGTGGGAATTTTAATAATTGTACTTATTATATGACGGAACAAGCACCTGCTCTAAAAAGATGTATTTTATGTTTTGTGTTTTGAAAAATAAAAAAAAATTGGGGGGGGGAAAGAAAGACATTTTATAAAAGAGACACTGGGAAGCTAGAATAAAAGACTAAAACCACAGAGTAGACTTAAAGAACTTGGAAAATATTTTGGGCTATCAGAGTATTCAGTAAATGCTGGAATTGACCCATTTAACAATTGACCTTGTTTTGAAAGAAATGGAGATTGAGTGAAACAAATATCTGCTGGAAAATACTTCTAGGGTTTTGGACTCTCTGAATTCGATTGAGGTGTGATTGTTTATTCCACTTTTATCACTATTATGACTGGAGTTGAAGGAACAGCTGTGGAAATGAGAGGATTTCTTAATGAGATGACCTTGTTGTTCCAAGATATTATGAATTTAGTCAATGGTATGGATCAGAAAGTGGAAAACATTTTGCAAAGAACAAGGAACAAAGACCAAACTGCCCATGAACTGGTGGAAGCAACAAAAAGATTGGAAGAAATGGGTCATTTAAGCCAACAAATAGAACATGAACAGGGCAAAAATATGGATCAGAAAAATCAGCAAATAAAGCAACAGCTTGATGAAGAGGAGGACCAGATAAATGATAAGCAAAAGGAGTGGAAAGAACAGATGGATTGGCCACATCAACAAATAAATCAAGGACTGGAGCAAAAAATAGTATTGACAAATCAGCTGACAAAGGAAGAAAGACCGAAGAAAATAAAACAGATAAATCAACAATTGGAGAGACAGGAACAGGGGTGAAATGCTCCCAGTTCGGACCGGCTTGGGCAAGTAGGTAGCGATGGCAGCGGGCAGGTCAGAGAACCAGTAGCAAAAATCCCTGCCCCTGCCCCCCCATGCCCAGCTGAGCCGCGTGATCATCAGAGCCTTTTTTCTCTTTTAAATGGCTCTGAGCAGCCAAGCTCTGACGATCCCAGCTGAGTTGCCTGCTAACCAGGCAACTTAGCTTGGATCGCCAGAGCCATGTAAAAGAAAAAAACTTTTTTCCTTTTAAATGGCTCTGACGATCCCTCCTCCTCCCCCACCTCAGCTTGCTTACCTTAGCTGCTGGTCGCAACGCCTTGCTGTAATCCCTGCAATCGATTGCATCAGCAAGCAACTGAATCTCCCTGCCTGCAATCAAGCAGGCAAGGAGTTGTGGACTTCAACTCCCAGAATTCCTCAGCCAGCAAAACAAAGCTGGCTGAGGAATTCTGGGAGTTGAAGTCTACAAGTCTTAAAGTTGCCAAGGTTGGAGACCCCTGTTCTATTGGGTAAGTTTTTCCCACCTTTGGGAGCTTTAAAAAAAAATAGTTAATTGGGGTTTTGTTTAGTTGTTCTTTTTTTAGACCTAGCCATTTAAAGTTTAGGAAGTTTTAAATTTAGCTGCTTTTATATAAAAATAAAAATAAATAAAAATAAAATAATATTTGTGCAGCTTTCTGAGATTTAGTGTGTTTCTGTAGTGTTTCACTCTAACTACACAAACACACAAAATCTCACAAAGCTGTATGTGGAATTTTGTGTGTGTAAAGTGTGAAAGTTGGTTTTTTGGGCTTTTTGTGGCTGTGTGAGGTTCCTGCTTGTTGCAGGGGCCATTTTGAGTCTAGCACAGCTGCTTTTACATTGTGGATGAGCCAGTTGTGTTGTGTTGTGTTTTGTAAGTTAAAAAAGGGCCAAGAAATGACATTGACTTGGCCACGCCCATCTGACCAACAAGCCACACCCTCCCAGTCACCTTACCACCAAGCCCCGCCCACTAATTAAGCCATGCCCACAGAACCGGTAGCAAAAATTTTTAGATTTCACCCCTGGACAGGAAGATATGTTTGATAAGGAGATTGGGATATGGGCAGACAACTGGGAGAATTGGCAGCACAAGACTGTACTGGGAGAAGAGTTTAGATTGAACAAAAAAGAGATAGATGAAGATAGAGATAAAGATAAGGAGTGTGGGAGGCAAATTTAAAAATGGATAAGAATTGAAGCACTAAAGAGGAGAAGAGATGATGGATAGAAAAATTGCCTTTTAAATATTAAAGTAGCCTGATTGTAAGCTAAGGAGGCAGAAATAAAATTAGGTAGAGGAAACATTAGAACATAAATTGTTTATAGAATGAATAAAAATAATAGAAAGATTAGAAGTTTACAGATGTTAGGCATTTTTCTTTTACGTACATTTAAATAATATAATGAATAATATAATAATATAATGATTATATAAATTTGATTAATGCGATAGAGATTATTAACAAAGTTAATGCAAATTGGATCAATATGAATGATACCTAGTTAAATTTGATCATATATAATAGAGAAATGTTTAGAATGAACAAGAAAGATACAGTCGCAGCTCTCCTGTCTGACCTGGGGTTTTTTCTTTCCTCTCAACCGTGGCAAGAAGAAGAAGCAGCCTAAAGATAGCTGCTGCAAAGGTAGGACAAACCGAAAGATAACAGCTAAGACTGGTGCTGAAGAGAAGAAGGTGAGCAGTGGTGGAACTGGGGGAGAGGAGTCTTCTTTTGACTTAAATTGATCCCCCCAAATAATCAGAACTATTTGCCCAGAATTGAGTGTTAAAGCGGTGCCTAAGCATTTTGGGACGTTTTGGAAAAAAAAAAAAAACCCTAACCGGAAATGAGAATTGTAGGAGAATAAACAACAGACTATAAAATAAACAGACTCCTAAACTGGAAAGAAATGCTACTGGGAAGGTATTTTTAAACGTTGGATTCTGCTCGATATATGCTGGATAATCCAAACAACAAGGGAGTAGTAAACTAGCAAACTGAAATTTAAATGGAGAGTGCCACCTGCTGACAAAAGAGGAAACTACAAGGAAGTGATTTGGACTAAGAAAGGGAGGAGCCAAAAGAAGAAATAAAGAAGGAAGAAGACAAGGAGAAGATTGTAATGAAAATAATAATGATTGAGGAATTAAACCAAGGGGACAATATACTAAGAGATTTGGAGGATATGTCTGAAATGGAAGCAGGGGCTTCAGTAAAAAATTTAGAAGATAGGCAGTGGAAGAGGGTAGAGGTGGGAGGAATACTTAGATGGGACATCCAAGATATAGAAATAGATGGAGATTTAAGAGAGGAATGGGGGAGATAAGCCAAAAATAAAAAAAGCATAGCAATTGAAGTATCAAAGCAGGCAAGAGACGATGGGTAGAGGATTTCTTTTTCTTTATGGTTGCTTTGACTTACTTTTCCCTCCACCCCTCCTTTTTTTAAGCATAGCAATTGAAGTATAAAGCAGGCAAGAGATGATGGAAGGATGATTCCTGCTCCTGGTTGCTATTTTGAATTATATTTCCCTATCTCTCCCTCTCTATTCTCTTTCTTTTTTTCTTTTTTATGTAGGCAGATGATATGATTAGAAGTTAGACAGGAAAGAAAGAAAAAGCTTTTTAATATAGGGTGATATGATTAAAAGCTAGAGTAAGAGATAGAAATAAAGGGAATATTAATGCATTACATTTTTAGTTGATAAAATGGAAGTAATACTGAGAAATAGGTGGAATAACTGAATAATGATAGATAGTAACCTAATATAGATGTGTATTGGAATGGGAATTTCATAAGTTGATTGAATGTAATAATAATCCTTAATTTGATCAGTTTTGTTTGTATTGGAATGTATTGCACCCAAACACCACACTTTTCATGCATTGATTTGACATTTTTATAAAAAATAAAAAAATAAAAAGCTTTTTGAAAAAGAAAGAAAGAAAGATACAGATGAAGATAGAGACAAAGGTGAGGTGTTAAGCATTTTTTGTTTATGTATGTTTGAACAATATAATGAGGATTACCTAAATTTGATAAATTTTGGCTAAAGAACTGTAATTTGCAAATCAGAGTTTGGAGTTTTGAAGCTGGGGGTTTATTTTTTCTTTAAGACTATTTTGGATTGCAGAGGAAATTAAAGAGATAAATTGGACAAAGGAAAAGACGAGAAGGGAGTGACCTTGGGATGTTTTGGAAACTGGTAAGAGGATTTTGATAAGAAGTGGTCTAGTGACTTTGTAATAGAAGGGGGAAGATATAGAAGAAAAAAAGAAGAAGAAGGAAAGCTGTTTGTTGTTTCCTTTCGTGTGTTGGGGCTATAAATTCTGGGTACATTTTTTTTCATCTTTTTATCGCCTGGTTGGATATTTTGGGCAAATACATGAGTTTTGGACTAGTTAATTTTTATTTCTTTTTTTGCGCTGATCTGGTTCTATCTTCTCTCTCTTTTTCCCCCCTATCTTTTTAATTTTTATTTTTTTTCTCTTCATTTTTGCCCTTTTGGGTTGTTGGATTGTTCTTGGCTTTTTGTATAGTTTATGGATTAAATCTACGTGGAGTACGGTATCAAGAACCGAAGAATCTGATTGGGCATTTTGAATTTAAAGAAATTGAGTATTTGGATTATAAAACTGGGTAGTAAAATTTGAAAAATCTTTTTTCTCTTTTGCTTTTCTTTTTCCTTCTTTTTCTTCTACTTTTTCTTTCTTTCTTTCTTTCTTTTTTGCCTTTTTGGGGCATCTTGGCTGTTTTTGATTTTTCATTGTTTTTGGTGTTGTTTTTTCAGTCACAATCTTTCTACCTTTTTTTATCCTATATGGATTAAATCTATGTGGATTAGGGTAGCAAGAACCTGAAGAGTCTGAGTGGGCAGTTTGAATTTGAAGAAATCAAATATTTGGATTATAAACTGGGCAGTAAGATTTGAAAAAAACAACAACAACAAGATGAACAAAACAAGACAATATTCATCATCACCATCAATATCTGCAGCATCTGGTACTATTGGGCAAAAAGCAACAGAACCCACATCACAGCAAGAGAAAATAAACATAGAATTAAAAAAATATGCTACAGACTATATATGAAGATCTTAAGACAAGATTAGACAAGGTAGATGGGATAATGTAAAAAATGCAAGGAGAATTGAAAGAAGTTAAAGAAATGATAGGGAAAAATGAACAACGATTGCAGTAAATGGAAGAAAAAGCAGAAGCAACGGAGAAAAAAGTTGAAGATATGGACTATAGACTTACAATTACTGATAAAAATCAGGAAAAAACAATTATAACCCTGGAAATGGGTAAAGCTGATTTTTATTTAAGATTACAAAACATTGAAGAAGAAAAGGGAGAAAATTTAGCAGAGAAAATTGCAGAGATACTAGCAGAAGCGATGGAAGAAAGTAAGGAAGGGATATTAAGTGGAATTGACGAAATATACAGAGTGCACACAAGATATGCGATAAGACATATCTCTCTCCTTCCAACCTAAGAAAATACGAACTCTTGAAATGTAGTTGTTCAAAAGGATTCTTTTATTAAGCAGAAGTGAAAACCATCCAGCTAAAGCACAATCTGAATGCCCTTAGGCAAAGCAGTAGGATTAACGTGGTAGAGACCCCTCCCTTTAAGTCAGAATGCAGATTTCAGCCAATACACAAGTGTGAAGATGTTTTCTTTACTATTTCCTTTGAGAACCTGAACAAACATGCATTCCCACCACTACCCTTTAAAGTGAGACAACCCACATGGCTATCATAAAAATTCCTGCAGGTAAAGGGAATCTCAGGCTTCCTTGGTGCCAGGATATAGGTTGTAAAATATCTGATGACACAGGCCATGCTAGTAAATCGAATCCAAGTCCCCCCTTCCTCCACTTGAATGGCGGTATCACTTTTAGGGAACTGACATGCTACCCTGAGCCAGGCTAAGATTCGATATTGGGATAAAACTCAAATATTAGAAATCCAAATCTTTGGTCAAGACAGAAGTGCCTCTTCCATGCCAAGGTGCTAAGCTGGCAAAAGGTATTTGACGTAGGTACAGAATTGTAAAAGGGCAAACTGACCCTAAACAGATACATTCTGTTGTTTAATGTTTATTGCATCCCAAATGTCATGCATATCCCTGGATAAGGGGTGCTGCTTCCTTATTGCCCTTGAGGCGTCTCCTAGCCTCTTATCTCCTTTTGTTATGTCTTGAGCGCCGGAGCAGAGAACCTGAGTATGTGACAAGAAGATTGTTATTTCCTTTCCCAGAGATAGATGAAAGGGCAGCTTCTACGTGTGAAATGCATCACTCTCTGTAATAATTTTGCCTTTAAACTGTATAAATACATGGCCAGAAGAAGCCATCGGTGTTCAGACCCTTCGCTGTCTTTGGACTGTTTGAACCTTGCGCAATAAACTCTTTCCTGCATTGAAGAGCTTGGCCTAGTCTGTTTTTCCTATAACAACCCTCCTTAGAAAACAAAAGGGTCCACCTGTAAAAAAACCCGCAAATATACACAAGATTTCAAGATTTCATGATAGTAAATCAACAAGGTTTGTTAGGGTATTGGGAGTGAAATTTTCTCAGTAAGATTGGAGCCCTAACATGGTGTTCAGTGACCCATTCATTGTGTGCTGATGGTAAATGTTTCCAAGCAACTAAGTATTGGACTTTCCCTCTGTGGATCCTAGAATCAAGGATTTCCTTGATTTCAAAGTGTTGTTCACCTTCAATCATGATGGGAATAGGTGGTGTAGATGCAGGTGGTCTGAGGGATGAGATTACTTCTCGTTTGAGTAAACTGATATGGAATACTGGGTGGATCTGCCTGAGTGTCTTTGGAAGAAGTAGTTCAACTGCTACTGGATTGATGATTCTAGTGATGGGGAAAGGTCCAATGAACTTTGGCCCTAGTTTCTTTGATGGTTGTAATGATTTCAAGAATTTTGTAGATAAGTATACTCTGTCTCCAATATGAAAAGGTTTGGGTTCCATCCTTTTCTTGTCAGCTTGAATCTTAAAAGCTTCTCTAGCTTCCTGTAAGGCTAATCTAACCACTGGCCACGTGTTTTGCAAATTATCCATCCACTCCTTTAGTGAGGGGATAGTAGGTTCTTCTGTGGGTAATTCAGGCATGGGGCTGAAATCCTGGCCTGTTGCTACTCTAAAAGGGGTAAAACCAGTGCTTGAATGTACAGCATTATTAAACACAACTTCAGCAAAAGGCAAAAGTTCAGTCCAGTTATCCTGTTGAAAATTAATGAAACATCTTAAATATTGTTCTAGTACCGAGTTCAAAATTTCAGAATTACCATTAGTACAAGGATGAAAAGATGTGCTCAACCCCTGGCCAGTACCAAGTAAGCCCAAAAACGCCTTCCAAAAGTTGGAGGTGAATTGAGCCCCTCTGTCGGAGATGATCCTTTGTGGAGCACCATGAAGTCGATAAATGTGTATTAGGAATAATTTGGCTAAACTTTTAGCAGTTGGGATCTTTTGGTAGGGTATAAAATGTGCCTGTTTTGAAAATAGGTCTGTGACAACCCAAATAACAGTATTTCCCTCACTGTTCGGCAATTCCACGATGAAATCCATAGCGATCTCACTCCAAGGCGCTGCAGGTTCAGCTACCTTCTGCAATAGACCTGGGGATTTCCCCTGGCATCTTTTTGCTGCTGTACAATTGGGGCAGCTAGCTACATAGCTTTCTATGTCCTTTTTTAGTGATGGCCACCAAAATTGTCTTTTAATCAGGTGTAAAGTTTTCACAAACCCAAAATGTCCAGCTAATTTGGAGTCATGGCACCGTACCATTAAGCATAGTCTTTGGCTTGCAGGGACATACAACTTCCCCCCCCCCACCCAAGCCAAGTCTTCTTTCATCAGACAGCTGGATTTGTTGTTCAAAAACCATTCATCAGTGGCCAATGCTTGTTTAAAATTTTGGGTGATGTCATTGTCCGTCACTGTTTCTTGTTTTTCCTGGGATCTGGTGACTACTTTAGCGGCTAGTTGATTGTTTTGTACTATAGGTTTTGATTACGTCTGACTTTGCACTAATGTATTGCGGTTTTCTGGATAGCGCATCCGCCAGAAAGTTCCCCCCCCCGGGAGGTATTTTAGAGTAAAATCAAATCGTTTAAAGTACTGAGCCCATCGTACTTGTTTTGGGGAGAGTTTTCTTGGGGTCTTTAGGGCTTCTAGATTTTTATGATCAGTACAGACTTTAAAAGGGGACTTTCTGCCTTCTAGGAAGTGCCGCCAGGTTAACAATGCCCAACGAACTGCATACGCCTCTTTCTCCCAAATAGCCACCTTTGCTCAGTCTCATTCAACTTTTTGGATGTGTAAGCGCAGGGTTGTAGTTGGTCTTGCTCATTCTTCTGAAGCAGGACCGCTCCTATTGCCACATCGCTGGCATCTGCTTGTATGACAAATGGTTTCTCCATGTCCGGATGTTGTAGAATTGGTTCTGCTGGGAACAGCCATTTAAGTTTTTCAAATGCTGCCTGGCATTCCATAGTCCAGTTCAATGGTTGCTTTGGTTTAGGGTTGTCCTCCCCCTTTGTTTTTAAGAGCTTGGTGATGGGGAGGGCAATCTGAGCGAACGCAGGGATAAACTGGTGGTAAAAGTTGGCAAACCCCAGGAAGCTCTGTAACTGTTTACGTGTGCGTGGAGGGTCCCAATCAAGTACAGCCTGCACTTTTAGAGGATCCATCTCAACCTCCTGGTGTGAAATGTGGTATTCCAAATAGTCAATCTTCTCTTGCTGGAATTCACATTTGGAAAGTTTGGCATAAAGTTTGGCAGAGCGGAGTTTGTTTAAAACTGCCCTGACTAGTTTTACATGTTCTGCTTGGGTCTGGGTATAGATTAAAATGTCGTCCAAATAGACCAGAACCCCCTTAAATAAATGCTGATGCAGCACTTCATTTATTAACTGCATAAACACTGCAGGAGCTCCTTGCAACCCAAAGGGGAGCACCTTGAATTGGTAGCAGCTGAAGGGGGTGTTAAATGCCGTTTTCCACCAGTGTGGAGTCGGAGTCGGAGTCGAGGAGTCGGAGTCGGAGGAAATTTTGGGTACCTGGAGTCGGAGTCGGAAGTACAAAAAACTGAGGAGTCGGAGTTGGAACATTTATCTCCCGACTCCGCCCTGTTTTCCATTCATCCCCTTTCTTAATTCTGACACGGTAGTAAGCCTCCCTTAAGTCCAGCTTTGAAAAAAAATTCCCTTTAGCAAGGTGTGCTAACATATCTGTTCTGTCCCCAACCACACACACACACACCAACAGACGTTCAGGAATTAAAGACCAAACCAGCCGGCAAAATCCTTTTCCTTAAGATAACGGAACTTGGCAACAACCTAGTGGCTGCCTGCCAAGAGTTTATTATTTACAAAGAGGAGAGATAACTTCTCACTTCTGATACATCAAAAGAAACAGCTCAATAATTACAGAGTTAATCAAGTCCAGAGATAGTCCAGCTAAGTCTTATAGCAAAAGTCCGGCAATGCAGAATGACGTGGAAGCTTTCAGTTTTGTTCGTCACAAGGTTTGACTGGCCACCACGCTCCCTTTTATATCCTGTGGGGTGTGGTCGAGTGACTCAGCCTAATCTCGGGCACGCCTTTTCTTCTGTTGCATGCGCTTATCTCTGCGACGCTGGCGTGGATCCAGCCAAGACTCATTACCCTCATCACTGTCCATCTGTGGCTGCGTGGACGTGCTTGGCCCTGGCCCTATCTCTTGCCCTTCGGCGGACACCGAAGGCATTGCCAGAGAGGAGGGTCCTGGAGAGGGAGGCCTTGCCAACTCCTCTTCTTCACTCTCGGAGTCCTCTACTGCCGATGACACAGGCTCAGGTAACGGAGCCACAACACTATCTTTCATAAGGGGGAGAGGATACATGTTCTGCACACTGATAGTATTGAGGTTTCGAAAGTCAACACATAGGCGTTTTGAGCCATCTTTTTTCTCTCTAAACAGCACTGGAGCTGCAATTTTTGGTTGGGCTGGCTCGATGAAGCCCCTTGCTAGGTTTTTCTCAATGGATGTTCTCAGCTCTTCCAACTCCCTCGGTGACATGCTGTACATCTTGGGTTTAGGGAGTTTCGTGCCGGGTAAGATTTCTATTGCACAGTCAGTGGCGCGGTGGGGGAGGAACTCATCTGAGGCTTTTTCGCTAAAAACCTCAGCTAAATCCTTGTATTCTACGGGTATGCCCTCAGTTGGTGTGGCGTGACCAGGCATGGCTGTTTCTCAATTCTCTGCCCCCTCAAGTCCTTTATGTGGATACTCAGCAAAAGTCACCTTCCTCTGAAATTTTATGATGCCTTGTTTCCAATTGATTTGTGGGTTCCATTTTTTTAGCCATGCAAGGCCCAGAACCAACGGCCATTCCATGCCAGGTGCCACTATAAATGTAAGCCTTTCCTCATGGCTTCTGATGCCTATATATAGAGGCACGGTGGCCAGAGAAGCTGGCTCCCCTCCTCCTATTGACCCATCTAGTTGGCAGAAAGCAATGGGGGTTTTCAGCTTTCTTACGTTAATCCCTAACTTCCCTACTAAGGTTGGGCTGATCAAACAATGGGTGCACCCTGAATCCACTAGGGTGGGGATACTTATCTCCCTGTCCTGGTTTGGGATAAATAGTCTTAAGGGGAGGGTAAGCGGTTTAATTGGTTTGCTTACCAGTGGCTCATCATCTGGATCGCTTCTGAAAGAGTGTGATTCCTCCTGTTCAGATGCCAGGGTTTCTTCCCCAAAGACGGGAGGGGATGGGACTTCTATGGTCTCCCTGCTCCTCAGAGCAGTCTCCTTCCCACGCCAATCCGGTTTTTCGGGACCCTCCCCTGGTGGGTGGTTCCGGGCGGGTGTTTGCGAACGACACTCTGCAGCTCTGTGCCCTTCTTTTCCACACTTGAAACAGGCTGAAGATCTTGGGGAGAATGCGGTTTGTGGTTTGTGGGGCACCTGCTTCCATTGGGGTGAGGATTTCTTCCATGCTCGCCCCGCTCGATACTGGTTTCTGGCCATATCGATCTCAGCTTCTTCAGCGGTGACATACCATTCATGTAGGTTATTTGGTGCCCCTCGGGCCACGCAGGCATTGTATAGATCATCACTCAGTCCGTCCTTGAAACAGCTCACCAAAATATCTTCCGGCCAGTGCACACGACACGCGAGGTCCTGGAATTCTTCAGTATACTCTGCTACTGGCTGTCGCCCTGCCTCACCACCTTAATGCGGTCGCGTGCTTTGGATTTTCTGCCAGTGGGTCCTCGAACCGACGTCGCAGGGCCATCATGAAATGGTCGAAATTCTGCAGTTCTGGTGCGTTGGCGTTATGTAGGGTTACCATCCATCTGGTTGTGGCACCCTCTAGGGCTAGGGTCACAGCTCACACTCGGGAGCCTTGGGTTTGGAAATCACGCCCATACTCTTGCATGTAGGTGAGCACATGTGCCACAAAGAATCCTAATTGTTGCGGATTCCCATCAAACTTCACCCCAAGGGGGGGAGTTTCTCTTTCCAGTTGAGGAGCCCGGGGTTGGTTCGGAATGGGCGCCGGTGTGCATGCTGCCTGGGGGGGAGGGTTTACTGGGTCTTCTCCCGCTACTGCTGCACCATCTGCTCGATAGGCGGGCTCCAGGAGGGGGTGCCTCCCCTGGCATCATCCACGACTGCTGCCCTTTCAGTGCTCTTTGGTTGTTGTCCTGGCTCCCTTCGGATGTTAAGATTTTCCAAAGTCTCCATCACCAATTGGGTTATATGCCTCTTCAGATAGTCCTCCCTCAGGGGTGCTTCGGTCAGTCCCCCCTGGTCAGTAAAGGCTTCTAGTTCCAGTTTCCACCCCGGTTTTCGGTTGCCACAGTTGAGGGTGACTCCTCTGGTTCTCTCATCCCAGCCATCTTTCTTCCCAATGCCAATCGACCAGTGGGGTTTTTCCAGATTCCTCAGGGTTACCTCATCCTCTCTGATGGGTTGCACGAGGCAGGCATCTGACTGGGTGGCGGTTGCTGTCTCTCCCCAGCAATCGGTTTATCCCAGCTCTCTGCTTTGTTCAGACATGGTTTGCAAGGTCCCCTCAGTAGAGCGAAGATTGCTTCTCTGGGTTGACCATTTTGCAGATTGTGCTTTCTGTAAGGATCACCTCTCCTTCCATCCTAAGAAAGTACGAACTCTTGAAACGTAGTTGTTCAAAAGGATTCTTTTATTAAGCAGAAGTGAAAACCATCCAGCTAAAGCACAATCTGAATGCCCTTAGGCAAAGCAGTAGGATTAAAGTGGTAGAGACCCCTCCCTTTAAGTCAGAGTGCAGATTTCAGCCAATACACAAGTGTGAAGATGTTTTCTTTACTATTTCCTTTGAGAACCCGAACAAACATGCATTCCCACCACAACCCTTTAAAGTGAGACAACCCACATGGCTATCATAAAAGTTCCTGCAGGTAAAGGGAATCTCATGCTTCCTTGGTGCCAGGATATAGGTTGTAAAATATCTGATGACACAGGCCATGCTAGTAAATCGAATCCAAGTCCCCCCTTCCTCCACTTGAATGGCAGTATCACTTTTAGGGATCTGACACATAATCTACCTAGAGAAATTCATGTCAGATTCACCAAGAAAACACTGAGAACAGAGATATTGCAATTGATGAGAAACACGACGATTAAGCATAAAGGGAGAGAAGTAGTGGCACTGAAACAAATTCCAAGAAGAGTGAGAGATTTGAGAAAAGAATATCAATTTCTCATGAAATGTTTGATAAAGAGAGGAATAAATTTTAGATAGTTGATTCCAGAAGGAATATTGGTGAACTGGGAAGAACAAAGATAACAGACTAAATTCAGTAGAGAAAGCAGAGTTATTTTATAAACAATACATAGATGTCCAAGAGGAAGGAAGGTTGAGAGAAGAAAAAGGGGATGAACAACAGGAGGAGAAGAAAGAACAGCCAAGAGAGACAACGAAAGAACAAGAAGAGAGAGCATTAAGAGAAAGAGCAAGGGTGAAAGAAGTTAAGGTACTAAGGGAGATAAGAATGACTAGATCAACAAAGCAAATAAATAAATAAGAAATGGAAGAAGAAATTAAAATAATATCGTTGAATATAAATGGATTAAATTCGGCAATAAAGAGAAGAAAAATATTTAATAAATTAGAGAAGTTAAAATTAGAAATTATATGTTTACAAGAAGTGCATATTAGAAAGCAACATAAATTTTTTTTGGAGCGACTAAATTTGATAAATGTGATAGAGATTGCTAATACTGTTATTAGAAGAGATGACGTTAGACATTCTCCCTTTATGTATGTTTAAATAATATAATGAGGATTATATAAATTTGATAAATACAATAGAGATTATTAACAATGTTAGCATGAAATGGATCAACATGAATGATACCTAGCCAAATTTGTTCATATATAATAGAGAAATGTTTAGATTGAACAAGAAAGACATAGATGAAGATAGAGATAAAGAAGCATTTCTTGCTGTAACGAAATGGGGTTGAGGGGTACCCCGGACCGTGAACCAGCTCATGAGTAAACACACTGAGACTGAAATGATTCTGACAGAGGCGTCTTGTGTAAAAATATAATTTACTTTAAAACATTTAAAAAGCACTATGTCTTTAAGAAAACACATTAAAAACAAAGTCTTATCTGGGTATGTGAAACAAGGCTATCTCCCTAGATCCCTCTCCACAATACCGAAAACAGTTCACAAAAGAATAAAGCTAGCATGAAGGTAAGCAGCTTCGGCGTCGATACATCATCAAGGCCATCATGGTGGGAGCAGCACGAGCTTCACAGCTGAAAGTCACCTGAAGTAAAAACAGTTCAAAAAGCAAACATTGCTTGAAGCTTGTGGGAGGAAGAAGGTCCAGCAACAGCAGTCCCGATGATAGCTTGCGTGCTATAAAACAGCAAAAGGCAAGCATCCGTGGGAGTCTCTCTGTGGCGGCGTCTGGAGTCCTTATCTGCATTCTTCTCCCATCTGCGGCGTTGCAACAAGCTTCCTGCAGGAGCTGTGCATTTAGGCCTAGAAGACTAGGCCCAAGTAGCAAGCAAAAGGTCCTTGCTTATATAGGGAGTTAACCTGCAATTAACTAGGGCGGGGAAGGCTTGCAGGTAATTGCCAACAGCAGATGGCTTGATTAAAACCATACTGTTTGTGAGTAGGCAGATAGCCACAGCAATCCTGGAAACACTCGTGACACTTGCTTATATATGTTTGAACAATATAATGAGGATTACTTAAATTTGATAAATATTATAGAGATTACTAATACTGTTATTGTGAATTGGATTAATATGAATGATACTCAGAACCAACTTTGGTCACACACAATACGGATGTATATTTTAAAAATAATAATAATAAATGCATATATTTTTTTAAACAGTTATTTTTTAAAACTACAGAATTGTAGAATATTTGAACTGAAAGCGTCCTTCTGGATCTTTATGTCCAACCCCTGCAAACCTCTGTAAAAAGTACCCATTCAGCCACTACGTGAAAACCTCCAGCAAAGGGGAATCTAGTATTGTTTTAGGCACCCTGGTCACCAGCTTAAAATGTTTTAATAATCAAAACATTACTCCTAATTATTATCCCCAATTTTCTTTCTTTTAATTTAAACCACTTAGTCCTTCTTTCCATTTAAATTTCAACCTGTTCTCTAAGGTCACTCCCTCTTGCATAAAGGGAAAGGTTTCCTCTGTCCAGTCGGGTCTGACTCTAAGGGGTGGTTGTGCTCATCTCCATTTCTTAGCCGAGAGAGTCAGTGTTGTCTGATGATATTTCCGTGGTCATGTGGCCAGCATGACTATACGGCAAGGTGCACGAAATGCTGTTACCTTCTTACTGAAGTGATACCTATTTATCTACTCGCATTACATGCTTCCAAACTGTTAGGTGGGCAGGAGCTGGGGCAAGTAAGTAACCCCATTGTGTGGCACTCGGGTCTCGAACCCAAGCCTTCAGCTTTCCCACTGAAGACTTAACATCTTTAACTACTGAGCCATTGCACCTCCTTCCCTGCATATGGTAGTTCTTTAGCTATTTCTAGACCACCAATATATCTTTCCTCAGGGTTTTTTCTCAAGGTGAACATGATGAGCTCCTTTAACCATTCCTCATAGAACCAGGTTCAGTTCTTCCTCATACCTGTTAATCGACAAAACACAGAATCGGACATAGGACTTCAAATGCAACCTAGCTGTTACTTGTCCAAAAAAGCTATTATATCACAGGATCAATGTTCAATGCTTCTTATAATTCAGGCCAAGTAATTATATTCTTATTCAGGAAGGACGATTTGTTGAAGCGTAAATCAGCTTCGATACTCCCCTGGGGTAATTGCACTTAATTAGAGATGGATGGATCTTGTTTTCCATGCTGTATACTTTAAAGAAAGAAAACCCGAAATATATTCTAAGAAACATTTTATTATAAAGAAATAAAACAAACTTACTAACTACATCGTTACCGGCAGTTTTATCACACAGATGGACAAAGGAAAAAGATCAGGAAGTTTTTTTCTTAAATTTGGACACATGCAGTAGCTCAAAAATCACAAGACAGTCTTATCTCTGTTGCTACAGAGACGTGATAAAGTTCTCTGGCAGGCTTCTGTAGGTCTTAGGATGGAAGCTCGGCTGACAAACACATAACGCAGTGACACAATTATTTCAAACAGAACTTCCTGTCACTTTTTTTCCCTCTATATTTGCTCTATACTCTTCCATTTCTGCTGAGATAATAATTCAAGAAAAGACAAGAGCCACTGAGAATTTCATGGGCAGAAACACCTGGAATCCACCAATAATCCAAATTTCTATCAAATAAATATTAGCCATAACTCAAAGAAGGCGCATCAGAGAAAATCTGGGCAATCTGAATAATTTAAAATTGTATTATATTAAAGCTAGTGGAGGAGCAAAGTTATAGTGTAATCCTAACTAGTTATGGAAAACTAAAGGAGATGTGATCTACAATTAAGCAAACAAAGAAGCTTAAGACTATTAACAAAATAAGGAATGGCCTGATATTTGTCCTTGGAAACTATTGCAAATCATCAAATGAATAATTGGCATCATTCCAGGGCTGAATATGGCACTTGGTGGTATGAGTTTCTAACAGATTGTGTCTTGCAAGTTTTCAAAGAGACCATTCCAACAATATATTCTCAAGAGGGTTGAGAAACTATATTTTAAAATTTCATAATGTAAAATCCAGTTAGTTCAGTAACCATGATATGATATTCATTCATCTTCTAGGACTTAATATAAATATGTATAAATGAAGAGTACATTCAAATGTTCACAAATCACACATGGAATGTTGAACAATCCATAGTGATTTAGTTCACACAATGCATATAAACACAAATCATGATTTACAAACTATAGCAGCTTAGTTCACTATTCATATTAGGCCAAGTTCAAACAAACTACATTAGGTATAAAATATACATTTTCAATCTTGAGATGGTTTTTATAATGCATAATCAATTTATAATCCAAATTAATTACAGTCAATCCAAATTCATTCATATAAGGTTAAGGTAACGGTTGTTGATGAATTCTTGCTATGATTAGATGATTCCTCCAATGGTTTTTTTTTTTTTTTAATCTAGTGCAGGTCTTGTAGAAATTTATATCTCCTGAGCCCTATCTGACCTGCTTTTTGCCATTCTATTGATTCCAAAGTTCTTTTGGAAACATGAGATAATAGGGAAACATTTTGCATGTACATATGTTGTGTCTCTCTGTGTGTGTGTATATGTAGGTTTTTGTAGAATCCTTTTGGTCTCTGTAGACTTTTATTATATGTAAATTACTAAATTATGTTACCATTGAAAGGTAATTTCAATGAAAAATTCAATTACACTCTCTTGAGGAGTAAGAGGCAAGTTTCTTTGAATTTTGGCACATTGTGTGGAAAATTCCAAAGAACCACAAGTCTGCTAATTGATTTCTGTACCTATAATGTTTGATTATGTGTATTTTATTGTCTCCTTGATTTTAATTAACCTCAGACCTGTCAAAATACTTCCTCTGACAAAAGCTGTCTGATGAACTGTGATAAACTATAAATGGAGGCTGATTCTTGTCAGTAATTGCTATCATGCTAAGAGTTATTAAAAATTAGCATACACATACAGAGAGGGAAAAAGCTGTATTTCAAAATAAGCATTAGAAGCTGCTATAAATCTCTGGTTTGCCCCCAGTGTGTGAAAGATAAGCAAATGTAAATGACCACTGAGTATCAATCATTTGCCAGATGTCTTATAAGTATGAAGAATAACAAAGTGGGAAGACTTATGAAGTCTAAGTGATGAAAGTTAAATGAATACAAATATTTCAAATCAGTTTACTTCAGAGTGCTTGGAGGAGAAAGGAGAGAAAGTGGCAATGGAAATCCATTGGCCTGCAATTAAATCAGAATTTCTGGCAATAAACTGAGTATTTCCTCTGGCAAAAAAAGGGCTGTTCCAGAGGTGGGTTTCAGCAGGTTCTGACCAGTTCTGGAGAACTGGTAGCAGAAATTTTGAGTAGTTCGGAGAACCGGTAGTAAAAATTCTGACTGTCCCTGCCCCCATCTATTCTTTGCCTCCCAAGTCCCAGCTGATCGGGAGGAAGGGGATTTTTCAGTAACCTTCCCCTGGAGTGGGGTGGGAATGGAGATTTTACACTATCCTTCCCCTGACACACCCACTAAGCCAC
This sequence comes from Pantherophis guttatus, assembly GCF_059756535.1. Classification (NCBI taxonomy): domain Eukaryota; kingdom Metazoa; phylum Chordata; class Lepidosauria; order Squamata; family Colubridae; genus Pantherophis; species Pantherophis guttatus. The sequence continues at coordinate 110,830,687 of NC_142065.1, read as the reverse complement.
GCCCACAGAACCAGTAGTAAAAAAAATTGAAACCCACCACTGGGCTATTTACACATTAAGTCATAAAACATTTTGTTTATCTTGAGCTTCACATACTGTGTTAACTCCCCTTATGTGATGTACGATTAAGGTAGAATGGAGAAGAACCAGGTTCAAGCCTATCAATAGCTATAGTTATCTGAGGCCAAACATTCTTTCTCAGGTTTACATTTGTAGAGATAAAAATGAAGAAAGATCCCAATGCAAGCTGCTTGAGTTTCTGAAGGAAAAGGAATATATAAATCTAATTAATAAACTAGTTATTTTAGACAAGAAATCTTAAATAATTAAAACCACTGTGATATTTGATCTATTCTGTCCTCTGAAGCTATGCTGGGAATGGCACTTGTTCAAGTTTGGGAACCTGGAGATTATCAAGGGAACAACGGTTTCAGGAGAATAGGAAGCATAGTAGCCTCAAGTTCATTTTTGGGATAAATGACAATTTAGGTAGGATTACCTTCCTTTACACATTAAATTCAGTCAAATATTTTATAGGCTGCCAATTTAGGTGCTTTAATCAATAAAGAGGGATGAAACTTTGAATCTGGTCTTTACTTTTGCTATGACTGAAATATGGTATGAATTTATTTCTAGAACATTTCTTTCTGCCCCTGGTGAATGTGACAAAGAGCAGATCCAGACGTTTGTTTACATCAGGAATGTCAAACACAAGGCCCATGGGCCGGATCCGGCCCGCGATGTGGTCGGATCCAGCCCATGGGGCCATCCTGGAAAATGTAAGGGGATGGCCCTCGTCACTTCGGCCCAGTCTAACCAATATGAAGAGGAAGCATTGGGTAAGTGTGGCTTCGGCCTGGTCTACCCAATGCAAAGAGGCAACATGCCAGTAGTTTGGGGAGTGGCATCAAGCTGGCCATGCCCACCCAGTTGGCCACGCCCACCTACCCAGCCACACTCACTTACCCGGCCACGCTTGGCCGGCCCCATGAGGTCAACCACAGCCCTGATGCGACTGTCAATGAAATTGAGTTTGACATTAGTATAAAATGTTCTATCGGTAGCACTTAGCTCCAACAAGACTTGCAGAAATGTACCCCAATCTAAACTCAAACTGCTGGAAATATAAAAAAGCACAAGGTACCTTTTTTCATGTATGGCAGCTTTGCCCAGAAATAAAAAAATACTAGATTAAAATACAAAAATGGTTAAATGAAATTACACATTGCCAAATAGAATTGAAGCCTGAACTGTTTCTTCTGGGGATCATTAACGGAAAATATCCTAGAAAGATTAAATGTTTGATCATTCATATTATTACAGCAGCGAGAATTGTACTTGCATAAGTACGCACAAGTGGAAAATGTCCACTACACTGACAGATTGTGTAATAATCCAGAAAATTTTTGAGTGTGCAGAAATGGACAAACTTACTATAGAATTAAATAACAAAGAAGACTCAGAATTTTACTCAACCTGGGAAAACTGGTATCAATGGATGGAAAATAAAAATAGGAAATATATAGATTAAAATAAGACATAAATTGTGTTTACATATATTTGATCAAGAAGGAATATCTGAGAATATATGAATAGTTAAGTTTTGTGTACTGTTGGAACGACGTTGAATTGTACAACTATCATGGACGTATTTTTATTTTATTATTTATTTATTTATTATTTATTTATTTCAATTTGTATACCGCCCTTCTCCTAGTGGACTCAGGGCGGTGAACAGTCAGAACTAAAACACATGCCAATACAAAATTTAAAATTATTAAAAGAATTACATAACTGGCCCAATTTAAAACAATTCAATTAAAATCCCATGACAATTTAAAAACTAAAAAAGAGTAAAAAAAGGGGGAGGGGGTTCACGCCAGCCCTGCTTGATGGAAAAGAAAAGTTTTCAGGGCACGGCGAAAGACCCGGAGATTCGATATCCTTCATATCTCCGGGGGCAAATCGTTCCAGAGGGCAGGAGCTGCCACAGAGAAGGCCCTCCCCCTGGGGGTCGCCAGCCGACATTGCCTGGCTGACGGCATCCTGAGGAGTCCCTCTCTGTTGGCGTGTACTGGTCGGTGGGAGGCTATTGGCGGCAGAAGGCGGTCCTGCAAATACCCAGGTCCTATAACATGGAGCGCTTTAAAGGTGGTAACCAACACCTTGAAGCGCACCCGGAAGACAACTGGAAGCCAATGCAGCTCACGCAGGAGAGGTGTCACATGGGAGCGCCCCCTCGCTCCCATAATCCCCCGCACGGCCGCATTCTGCACCAGTTGGAGCCTCCGGGTGCTCCTCAAGAGGAGCCCCATGTAGAGAGCATTGCAGTAGTCCAGGCAGGAAGTGACAAGTGCCTGAGTGACTGTGCGTAAGGAGTCCCAATCCAGAAAGGGATGCAACTGGCGAATCAGGCGGACCTGATAAAAAGCCCCCCTGGCCACGGCCGTCATATGCTCTTCTAAAGACAGCCGTGCATCCAGGAGGACACCCAAGTTGCGAGCCCTATCCGTGGCGGCCAATAACTCGCCCCCGATAGCCAGCGATGGCACCAGCTGGCTATATCGGGATACCAGAAGCCACAGCCACTCGGTCTTGGAAGGGTTGAGTCGAAGCCTGTTACTCCCCATCCAGATCCACACGGCCTCCAGGCACCGGGACATCACTTCAAGGGCATCGTTGCGATGGCCTGGGGTGAAGATATACAGCTGAGTGTCATCAGCGTACTGATGAAACTCCACCCCAAAGCCACGGATGATCTCACCCAGCGGCTTCACATAAATGTTGAACAGAAGGGGCGAGAGGACCGACCCCTGAGGCAACCCACAAACAAGGCGCCTCGGGGTCGATCTCTGCCCCCCTGCCAACACCGACTGTGACCAGTCGGAGAGATAGGAGGAGAACCACCGCAGGACGGTGCCCCCCACTCCCAACCCCTCCAACCGGCGCAGCAGGATACCATGGTCGATGGTATGAAAAGCCACTGAGAGATCTAACAGGACCAGGATAGAGGCACAACCCCTATCCCGAGTCCTCCAGAGATCATCCACCAACGCGACCAATGCCGTTTCCATGCTGTGCCCAGGCCTGAAGCCGGACTGGAGCAGATCTAGATAGACAGCTTCATCCAGGTACCCAGGAAGCTGTCGCGCCACCACACTCTCAACCACCTTCGCCAAGAAGGGAAGGTTGGAGACTGGACGATAGTTAGCCAAAACAGCCAGATCCAGAGCAGGCTTCTTGAGGAGGGGCCTCACCACCGCCTCTTTCAAGGTGGATGGCAAGACACCCTCATTCAAGGAAGCATTGATAATCCCCTGGAGCCAGCCTCGCGTAACCTCCCGGGAGGCCAGCACCAACCAGGAGGGACACGGGTCCAATAAACATGTGGTTGCGTTCAGCCGCCTGAGTATCCTGTCCACGTCCTCGGGAGCAACAGGGTTGAACTCCTCCCAAATGACAGTCTCAAGACCGGCACCCTCATCCCGTCTGTACCTACCCAGTCAGAGACTAAGCCTTCCCGAATCTGAGTGATTTTATCGTGCAGATACTGAACAAAATCCTCAGCACGACCTTGCAAGGGATCCTCCCACACTCCCAGATGGAGGAGGGAGCGGGTCACCCTAAACAGGGCGGCTGGGCGATTATCTGCAGATGTGATAAGAGCGGAAAAATAGTTACATTTTGCCACTTTTATCGCCACTAGGTAGGTCTTAACCAGTGTTCAGTCAGATTCGGAACGGCTGGTCCTCCAACCGCTCTCCGGCGCTTCATCTCCCTCAGCTCCTCGGAGAACCAAGGAGCCCGGTAAACTCGGTGACGGGTCAGAGGCCACAAAGGCATAACTCAGTCTAAAGCGCCATTGGCCGCCCTGTCCCAGGTGGCCACCAGCTCTTCAGCAAAGCCATGAGTCAGAGCCTCAGGAAATGGCCCAAGCTCCGTCTGGAACCTATCAGGATCCATCAGGCGCCTGGGGCGGAACCACCTAGTCTGTTCTGCCTTCCTGCGGCGGGGTGTGGTGGTTAGAAAGTCAAGCCTAAGAAGGGAATGATCTGACCATGACAAGGGCTCAGTCACTATCTCCCCTATCTCAAGATCATTCATCCACTGTCCAGAGACAAAAATCAAGTCCAGAGTGTGTCCTCCCGTGTGAGTGGGTCCATGAATTAATTGGGTCAGGTCCATGGCCGTCATGGAAGCCATGAACTCCCGAGCCGCCTCAGACGCTTCGCCAACAGACGGCAGGCTAAAGTCCCCCATGACCATAAGCCTGGGGGTCTCCACCACCACCTCGGCAATCACGTTGAGGAGCTCGGGCAGGGCCGCCTGTCAGGGCATTTATTAATCCCATGTTTGGCTCTGGGACTAATTACCCTGGTTTAAAGGAGGAGATGAATCGAGGCTTATTCCAAGTTGCACTATTCTGATAAAGAAACGCGAAGAAGGTTTCTAATAAAACTCATTTATTTGTTATAAAGAAAATAAAACACCTCACTAACTAAGAAAAGTTAATTGTTACATTTTTGAAAGTAATTCTTGCCGGCTATCTGAGCCGGACCTCTGGCAAGAGAACAAAGGAAGAGTGTGTGAAGCAAGTGAAGGAATGTGGGTGGATGCGGAAACACGTAGCTTACTGATAAGAAGTTGGCAAAGCTACGGAGAGTCTGACAGTCCAGAAATAATGAGCTCAGCTGGTAAATAAAATAACGCAGTGACATTCCCCTTCTTTGCCAGTTGAGCGAATATCAGTTCATCATCAAATAAGGCACATCTTCTTACACAGATACTCATGTTGAGCTGCTGGAAGTGGTTTGTTGAGCATATCAGCAATTTGATCATGTGTAGATACATATTGCATTTTGACAAAACCTTTTTTCACTAAATGCTTTATGTTTTGGTAACGAATGTCAATGTGTCTGGACCTAGAACCTGTAAAATGAGATTCAGAAATATAAACCACCGATTCATTGTCTTCCATCACGGTGATCGGTTGGATCGGGTGTGTCCAGATATCTGTGACTAAAGCATCAAACCAAGTTAGAGAATTACATGCATCTGAAACACAAGCATATTCGGCTTCAGTAGATGAACAAGAAACAAAATTCTGTTTACGTACTTGCCAATAAACAGGACATCCATTTAAGAACATCATATAACCTGAAGTACTTTTACGTGATTTCTTATCACTTGCCCAATCAGAATCTGCATAACAACATAATTCTGCATAATCAGTATGTGTTGGTTCTAACAATAACTTCATGTGTTTAGTGTATTTTAGGTATCTCAATAATTTCTTAATACATGTCCAGTGAAACTGTTTTGCCTTACCTACGTGTCGTGATAAGAGGTTAACACTAAGTGCAATGTCGGGTCTGGTCCAACTACTAATGTATAACAGTGACCCAATGACTGAACGATAAAGTGTTTGATCCTCGAACTCAGGACTTTCTTCTTGTGTCAAGTTGTGAAAATCTGTTTGCATGGGTGTCTTTGTTGTGTTAGCATCTTTCATGTTGCAATGATGCAAAACTTGTTCAATTTTATCTTCTTGTGAAAGACTAAACCCCTTCTGTGTTTTTTCAATCTGAACACCTAAATAAGTGCTAATGTGACCTAATGATTTCAATGTGAAGTATCTCTGCAAAGCTTTGGCAAAAATTTCACTCATTTGCTTATTTGGACCAATATAAACAATATCATCAACATAAACAAGAACTATCTCATATGCATTGTTAGATCTTTTTGTGAACACGCACTCATCAGTTTCGGACTTAATAAAGCCCATTGAATTTAGTTTGTCAGTAAGACATAAATACCACATTAAACCAGATTGTTTCAGACCATAGAGACTTTTGTTTAGGAACCAGGTATCCCCTTCTTGCTGTCGGAATCCTGGAGGACTTCTCACGTAGATCTCTTCGTCTAGGTCTGCATGTAGATAAGCCGTGTCAACATCAAACTGGAAAACTTCTAAACCAAGGATAGTTGCAGTTGCTAAAGCAATTTTTACACTCTCAGTTCTGACTGTCGGTGAGTAAGTATTTGTGTAGTCCTCAGGATAACGTTGAGCGAAACCCTGAGCTACAAGTCTGGCTTTGTACAATGACTCACCATTTGGTTTCTTTTTGATTCTGTAGACCCATCGAGTGCCAATGACCTTTTTGTTTGCTGGAGGTTTTGCAGGTGTAAATACTTTAAGTTTCTTTAGACTGTCCATTTCAACCTGCATTGCTTCATACCATTTGTCTTGCTCTGAATCAGGGAGCTGCTTGATTTGTGTGAAATTATCAGGTGGAAGTGTGACATTGCAAATCAAAGGCATGGGTGCTTTTGTCAGTTGCCAAGAATATCGTTGTGGAGGGATCCCTTTTGTGGCCCTCTTGGAACGTCTCAGAACAACTGTCCAATCTTCTTCTGCTTCGTCCTCGTCCTCACTTTCGTCGCTAGCGTCAGCATCCGTGGCTTGCGAAGACGGAACATCGGGTTGAGAAGAATCAGTGGAATCTTGATCATCAATCTGCATAGCATCAGCAGTATCATCTCTAGGAAAATAGACTCCAGGATCATTGGAATGAATCCTGGACCAGTCAATATCTTCTTCAAAATTAGCAGATTGGGAAATCACAATTACATGTTTAGAGTCAATAAATTTGCTCCATTTTGAGTTATCATCAATACCCATAAATTTCAGTCTCTTTGCTGCTGGACCTCCTTTTCTTCTTTGAGCTAAGGGAATGTTCACCATAGCGTATGAACCAAAAATATGAATGTTTTTAAGATTCGGCTTGTAGCCATACAACATGAAGAAAGGAGTCTGATTTGTTACACTGCTCCAAGTACGATTGACAATGTAATTTGCATACTTGATAGCTTCACCCCAGTATATCATATCAAGGTTGGCGTCTTCTAGGAGACAACGCATCATGGTTTGCAGTACCTCTCCGTTGTGAGCCGATGTGTCAGGGGCTGAAGTCTGATGAATAATTCCATTCTTACGCATCCAGTCCTGGAAACGCTGAGACATGAATTCGGCACCACGATCACTCTGGATTCTGGCGATGCGAACTTGGTGTTGGGTAGAAACAAGGGTTGCAAAGTCTTTAAAGATCTGAAAAGTTTCTGATTTTTCTTTCATAGGATATACATATCCATATCTAGAGTAATTATCAACAATTGTTAGAAAATATTTTCTACCACCAAATGATGGCGGGAATGGACCAACTATGTCAATGTGAACCAAATCAAAAATGCGTGTTGACAGGCGTGTAGCGCGTTTGGGAATGGCTGCTGCTTTGGATTTGGCCTTCTTGCATACAGCACAATCCAAAAACACCTTACACCCCTTTAGATCCAAACCTTTTGCGAACTCCGGCATCTTCCTAAGAACACGGAAACTGGCATGCCCCAATCTTCTATGCCATTTGTGGATACACCTGGAATGCAAAGGTTTACCTGTTAGTGAATTCTCAACATTGACATTTTTATGCGGAACCTCAGGCTTGCTCTGAGCAACCTGTTTACCAACTCTCTTTTTGTTGGCTTTAGGAGCCTTAGGAATAGCAACAGGATCTCTCTCTGGAGCATCTCTCTCTGGGCCTGTGCTCTGCCTTTTTGGAGTTTGCATACTTGCCTGTGTTTGTGTTTTAGGCTTTGGCTTTAAGTAATAAACACCACCAATTAATATGGTTTCAGCAACAATATCTCCATCTTTAACTATGTAACTTGCTTTTTCAAGGTGGTGAACTTGGAACTTTAACATTCTAGACAAGTGACACTGACTAAGTAAATTACTGGTTGCTGTTGGTATGTAATAAACATCAGGAATGAATGCATCGAGCTCTTCAACATAAACAGTTCCTTTTCCTTTGACCTGACAAGGATGATTTGAAAAAGAATAAAGTTCACGTAGTTCAGGTTCAGGCTCATGCATTTCTGTGAAAAGTTCCTTTCTGTAGGTAACATGCAATGCTGCACCACTGTCCAAAGTCCACAGGAGTCGTCTGTCGTACTCTGGTTGAGGTTGTGGATCATTGGTTAAAGCCAATGTGGTGAGTGGAGTTTGTGGATCACGCCGGGGACCACGACGACCTTGTCTTCCGCCTCTGCCTCTGCCTCTGGAATCTGTTCCTCTGGGCTGGTATGTGACAGGAGCTGGAACTCGCTGGGGACAATCCCAGGTGGCATGTCCCACACGATTGCAGGTGTTGCATCTTGGCATCCTTGGAGCGTAGGTCCTTCCTCGGAAGGGGCGTCTAGCTGGAGCTCTTGATGCGGGTGGTCCTCTCAAATGTGGTGTGGCCAACATGAATGCCTCTTCTTCAATTAAAAGTCTACAGACATTGTCCACTGTGCGTTGAGCAATTGGGACTTGGTTAATTTTTGTAACAGCATCTTTCCATTCATAATTCAAAGAGTTAATAATGATGCTGATCATTTGAATATCTTCAATGTTATGACCTCTTTCTCTCAATTCTGTTCTCAGACCTTTCAGTTTGGTCAAATGTCCTCCAATTTGTTCACCAGGTTTCAATCTCGAACCGTGGAGTTCAGACATGAGTAAACATGAAGATTCAATTGAGATAGGCCTGTAGCAATTTTCCAATTCAGCCCAAATTTGTCGGGCTGTTGTGTTTGGTGGAAAAGTGACCTGCAGTTCAGTATCCATGGACATCAATAATGTTGTACGAGCCCTTATCTCTAGATCTCGTATTGCAAAGTCCCATGGTTGTGCAGGAGGGTTAAAAACCATAAAATGAGTGCCTTCTCTAAGAAGCAATAGTGTAATCTCACTGACCCAGGCTTTGTAATTGTGTCCTGACATTTTTAGTTTTAACTCACCAGTTAGTGGAGAGACAGAAAATGCCTGGTAAGGAGCCTGCACTTGGTATGCTGGCTGTGCTGGCAGAAATGCCTGTGGTATTTGCTGTGCCTGTTGTGGACCTAAAAATGGTCTTGGTTGTGCCATTGGAGGTGGGCCAGGAGGTGGCCCTATTTGCACTTGTGGCTGGGGCACATATGCAGGCATTTGTAGCTGCTGTGGCTGATGCACTGGAATCTGCTGTATTCCAGTTGCCATTTGTGCTTGAGCTGCAATATTGGCATGACCTGCTGGAGATGCAGCCATTTGCCTTTGCTGTGTTCCATCTAAAAGGACACCAACACCGCCAGGGGGTGTTTGAGTTTGGGCCTGTGGAAACACTTGTGGCATTTCAGCTTCCTGTAGTAAATTACTTTTGCCAGCAGATGGTGCTGCACCTTTGGGCAGCTTTGCATACGTGGCATTGTATGCTTTAGAGTAGGAGTGATTATGTAAGACATGTGTAACTTGATCAGGGAGACTTTCATGTGACGTATGCAGTGCTCTTTGCCTTAATTGGCCTGACACAGAATCCACCAGGGGGAGTGTCTTTGGCTCTGAGCAAGAAGACAATATGGCGCTTTTTGAAAAATTTAAGTTATCTCCCATATCTTGCTCAAGCATAGATATAGCCATTTTTGCTTGGGATAGCTGCTGTTCATAGAGTTTTATACGGTAGGCTTTCATGGCCAGCTGATCCAGAGTGAGCTTAGAGCTTCGAGGAGAATAATGAATTGTTTCTCTCTCTGCGTGGGAGGAATTTTGCTCAGCAGTGCTTGCACCGAGCGTTACAAATTCAGAAGGTTCTGGGGAGACTTTTTCAGAGCTTGGAAGATCAGAAGAAAATGTTACTGACCTCAGTCGTAAATCATCATCTTCAAAAACAGCTTCTGTCTTATCTGTCTCCATTTCTGTTCCCACGGCTTTTTCTTGTTCCAGGCGTGTGGCTGTAATAAGGGGCTGGAAATCTGGAAACCTCCTTTCTGCCACCTTCTCAGCAAAATACATTTTGTATTTGTTTTACTTCTGTTTCGGCATCTCAGCAATATAATTAGCGTACCTCAGTAGCTAAAAACTAATTGCCTATGCGCTCTTATCAGAAGTAACAAAAACAAGGAAAAAGCCATAAATCAGACCATCCTTGTGCTATCAGAATGTCAGGGCATTTATTAATCCCATGTTTGGCTCTGGGACTAATTACCCTGGTTTAAAGGAGGAGATGAATCGAGGCTTATTCCAAGTTGCACTATTCTGATAAAGAAATGCGAAGAAGGTTTCTAATAAAACTCATTTATTTGTTATAAAGAAAATAAAACACCTCACTAACTAAGAAAAGTTAATTGTTACATTTTTGAAAGTAATTCTTGCCGGCTATCTGAGCCGGACCTCTGGCAAGAGAACAAAGGAAGAGTGTGTGAAGCAAGTGAAGGAATGTGGGTGGATGCGGAAACACGTAGCTTACTGATAAGAAGTTGGCAAAGCTACGGAGAGTCTGACAGTCCAGAAATAATGAGCTCAGCTGGTAAATAAAATAACGCAGTGACACCGCTGACACGTGGCAGGGAGCCAGGTACGTAATCAGCAAGCCCATCTGCCTCCCTTGTCCCCACTTCACAAGGAGGGACTCACATCTGGCTATCTGAGGTACAGTGGCCTCCCTTGGGGCGAGACCTTCCTTTACCAGAACCGCCACCCCCCCACCCCTCCCCTGGGACCTCGGCTGATGAAATGCATAGAAGCCCGGAGGGCACATCTCAACGAGGGGGACACCCCCCTCCTGGCCCAACCAGGTCTCCGTAATACCTACCAGGTCTGCACCCCCCTCCTGAACCAGATCACAAATGAGGGGGGCTTTATTTACCACGGACCTGGCATTGCACAACATCAACCGAAGGCCCCGGGCCTGAGGATCTGAGCAATCCGGGGTGCAAGACGAGCATTGAGGGCCGGAGCACGCAATTGCCCGCAGACAGCGAGTGCGCCCTCCCCTAACACAATTTTTGTTACAGATGTATTTGTATTAGTATTTTAATATTTTAAATTTTAATAAAGGTTTTTTGAAAATTAAAAAAAAAGAAATTGAGATTGACACTTGGTATAAAAGATCATGCTTTGCTATTGTTCCAGGTCCCTTCAGCAGTTAGGACCCTTTTACTGGAGCGCTTCAATAAAAGTTTTTCTGAAAGTTTTGCATCTGATTCTGATTGGCTTTTTTGCCAGGCTGATCCATTTTTCGGACAACACAATTACAATCACAATGCTTCAAGTGTTATAAAATGCTTTATTTCCTAAAGTTTAGCAGAATTTCTTAATATATCTGTAAGTAGTAGGATTCCATTTCAGGGTGTAGAATTGTTGATAGAAAACATAGCAATAATAAAGGTCTCTCTGGTTAACAGGTAGCAGAGAAAGAATTAGAAGAGGATTAGTTCTTCCCCTTTACTCCATGCTTTTAATGATCAACATGGATTGGATTTGCAAAACATAGTAGAAAAATACCCTAGATCTATAAACAACCTAATGTTTCTGGATTGAACCATGATTTGTTCAGTCTTCCAGGTTCTCTAGTGTACCTGTTTTGAGGTCAGATACTGTGTGATATACAAAAACATGCAAATGCACTCCTACTAGCAAAACTGAGTTTCTGTAAACTAGGCAACAGGAAGATGTGTGCTTTGGGATGGTGATTGTTTTTTATAGAGGGCAGCAACTGTTTTTAGAGTCAGAACTGCTCCGCGGCCACAGCAATCCCTGGCTGCAGAGGTTCTTGTGCAGAAAGAGATGCTGAATATGCATGCTCTGGGCCTCTGGGTTTAGCGAAGATCTGATGCTATTTATTCTCTTTGATTGCACAATCAAAGTTGTGATACAAAAAGCTGGCAGGAGATGTTCTCTTGTGCTAAATAATTTGAACACATTTCCATTTCATTGCCACTAGTGATCTTTCCCCATGCCTCCTGGAAAGCACTGTAGGACTTTAGGAGGGGGTAGAAGGAATATTATGGTGGAGCTGCACCTGCTGCGAAAGGACTTATTGATGGTATTTTTTTCTGATTTTATGGCTTCAGGTGCACTATAGTTTTAGCTTTGCCCTCTTTATAAATCACAAATTCCCAAGTACAAACAGTATTCTGTCAAATACCCTTATGTCTACCAACAACTGTTTGAGCTAATGGAAATATGCACAAAGTACAAGAGCCAGCATTATTCTATGAGGAAGAAGATGGATATATATGGGAGATGTAGATTCATATCTAACTTTTTAACATGGAACATTTTCACAATTCCCCTCATTCATCTTTGATATTCTTTGTGTAAAATAGGAATAGTTGAGGCATGATTTTGATTCTGTATGACTAATGTATGAAATCAGCATTATTGTTTTAAAAACTTAAGTCAAAATGTCTACATAATTATTGTAAAATATTTCATAATTTGAAACAGCGAGTGAAAAGAAAATGATCTAGTATTATGACTTTGTGGAAGCAGTAGTCTCTAGCAAGCCATAGCCTTCCCTTCAAATGTAGCATGAAGATATTAATAGAAATTCCCACTGAAAGATTAATTTGACTTGATGGGGACATTGAACACCTCAAAATTACATTAATGAGGAATCAATATTAGAATGGAGATAAGTTTTATCCCTCGAATACCTTGCATAATTGCAGATGTTCTGTAAATACCGTTGTGATATGTATTAAAAGTTCCTAAGCCATACTGGACTATTCAGGAATTCAATATAGCAAAGGAAAGAAGTACACATTCAGCCACGTTTGATCATTTTTACATGATCATTTCTACCACCTGCACTCAAGCTATCTTATAATTTGCTTCACTGATCATAAATCTTTTGAATGATTTCGGTTCTACAAAAATGGAAAAGATGCTTAGGAATAGTCATATTGAAAATTCATTTCATCTCACTATTGCACAATAAGACTAGTTTTCAACATGACTCTCTAAGTATTCAGAATCTTTCAAATTCCATAAACCTTCAAAAGCGAGACTATTCTTATTTCTTATCCATACAGGTAGGCAGGTACTATATCAAATTTCAGAAAGAGCTTTGATCATGATAACAAGAATGATAACTTGCTTAACTCCCACCACCCTCTTAATACATACATCTTGATGCAAAGATCATATTGAAGATATGCTTGTCCCATATCTTGGGCTGAAAAATAGTGAAACAATCACATGCTTTTCATGGCAATCATGAATTCAAAGACAATATCAGCAAGGATAGGTACTGAAGTGACCAAACACTACAATCTTATGATAGCTTAGTTTTGAAATCCCTGAACTATCCTTCATCTCCTTCATTTGCCACAAACAACAGTATGGGCAGTATATAAATTTGATAATAAAAATAATTAAATAAATCTTATATTTCTTTTGTGGCCTGTTAAGAACTGGATTCTGTGACCTAACCTTTGCCAGGCAAGATTGATACAAAAATAGTCTTTCCAGGATCACCTTTTGTTGTTTGTCCACTCCTTAGACACATGATCCAATGTTTTTGTGCTGAGTAGCAACATTTCTGCTTAGCTCAGGTATCTTAGCATTTACTAAATAGCTGCTCCTTGGATCTTGTTTCTGCTTGGCCTCTCTAACCTTTGGCCTTGGCCTTCTCCTTTTTGTCTGATGCTCTGTAGCTCTTATCTACTATAGGCAGGGACGGATTTTCCTATAGGCTAACTAGGCTTTAGCCTAGGGCCTCAAGATCAAGAGGGGCCTACACAGTGGTGGGATTCTGGGGGTTCTAGGGGTTCGGCCGAGCCCTTTGATAAATTGCTGGCTCGCCCGCCCCTCGCCTCCCACCCGCGCGGCGCCAGCCTACCGTAGCCAGGGGTGGGCAATTGTGGCTCTTTTACAACCTGTGGCCTTCAACTTCCAGAATTCCTGAGACAGACTGTCTCAGGAATTCTGGGAGTTGAAGGCCACAGGTTGTAAAAGAGCCACAATTGCCCACCCCTTCCCTAGCCTGAGTTCCGCTGCCTGGGATCCACGTGGGCTGCCACGTGATTCCCCACCGGCTCCGGACGCAAGAGAGCAGGATGGAGAAAGCCGCTTCCATGCCTTCACTCACCCTCACTCTCTGCTCTGTTGGATGGCCGGCCGTTTGCTTACCCCGCCCACTCCCAATCTATTGCTGCCTCCGATGGCTAGAGGAAAAAAAAACTTCAAATTCTTGCCGTGGGGCTTTCAATTTAGATTGAAAGAGGCCCTAGGCTATTCCACTTATGAGGCCCTTTCACCAGTGGTGGGATTCAATTTTTTAACAACAGGTTCTGTGGGTGTGGCTTAGTTGGAGGTGTGGCTTGGCAATCATGTGACTGGGTGGGCATGGCTAGCTGGTCACGTGACTGTGTAGGCGTGGGTAGCTCATCATGTGACCGGGTGGGCGTGGCTATGTGCATAGACTTTTTTCAGAGGGCTGAAAAAAGTCATTTCTGACTGGGCCTCGCACTTTTGACCGGTCCTCACACTTATGACCATCCTCACATTTATGCCCGTGCAGCTTTCTTAACAACCATGTCACTCATTTCACAACTGCTTTTCTTCACCATGGTGACAAGATAGGGCAAAAATGTAAAATGTGAGGACAGTCGTAAGTTCGAGGACTGGTCAAAAGTGCGAGGACCAGTCAAAAATAACTTTTTCAGCCCTCTGAGTAGTCCATATGCACAAAAGGACTACCCAAAGGGCTGAAAAAAGTCATTTCTGACTGGGCCTCGCACTTTTGACCGGTCCTCACACTTATGACCATCCTCACATTTATGCCCGTGCAGCTTTCTTAACAACCATGTCACTCATTTCACAACTGCTTCTCTTCACCATGGTGACAAGATAGGGCAAAAATGTAAAATGTGAGGACAGTCGTAAGTTCGAGGACTGATCAAAAGTGCGAGGACCAGTCAGAAATAACTTTTTCAGCCCTCTGAGTAGTCCATATGCATAAAAGGATACAGCAATAGAGAGGGATGAAGGAAGGGAAGGGAAATTAGAGTAGGAGAGAGAGGGAGGAAGAGAGGAGGAGAAGGAGAAAGGAAGAGGAAGTAGGGAGGAGAAGAAGAGGGGGAGGAAGAGAAAGTAAGAAGGAAAGAAAAGAGAGGCGGTAGGTTTGAGGAGAAAGATTGCTGTACCATAAAAAAGATGAAAGGGAAGAAAGCCAACCCCAAACAAATATAAAGATATTAAGATAAAGAATGAATTGTTAAACTTTAAAGAATAAAAGAGAACAAATATGAATAAATAACAATAATTAGAAACACACATACAAACATACAATGTATTTTCTTTGAACAGAGTATTTGGCTGGTTCACAAATTTAAACAGTGTTTAGTCATTTCAATTAAATTTACAATTTCTATATTTCCTTTTTGCCATATTTATTCCTCATCTATTTTTGTAAAAAACCAATATTACCCTCATCCTCATCTCTAATCTTAATCAAATTCAATTTTTCCCTTCTATTCTATATTATACCCCTTCCCATTGTCATCTATTTTTATATCCATCCTCACATTGGTTAATTATGTAATATTACAGTTGTTTAATATGAATTCAAAATTTTAATATAAATCAATTAGTTATATAACTACCTTTTTTGTATATTAATCAATATGAACATGAATATTCCAATTATTTCCATGCAATCCAATTTCTTACAAATCAATTAATTATATTTACCAATAATAATAAACCAAATAATTTCCCCCATATATTCCTCCAAACCACAACTTAACCATTTCTGCTTTCAACACAATATACAATTAATAGTATCTCAATTATTACAATTCCCTAGTTAAATAGAGCTTTTTTTCTTTTGTGTTTTAAAATCTCCTCTTTTTCCCTAAATTTCCTGTTGTTTGCACCTACCTTTTTTGGTGAGGAAAAAGAAATCTGCCTGCCTAATTTTCCAACGTGCAAAGCCAACAGCCTGCTTTACTTTCTCTTTCGTTTTTCAGTATAGCTAGGGGGGAAAAAATCAGCACTCTTTGCAAGCAAGGAGCAGATCCGTGAGCAAAACAGCTGAGAGCAAATCAGCTGGGGGTCGGGAGCAGGTCTAAGCAAGGGCTAATTAGCCTCTGCTGAAGCTCCGGGGGCCAATAAAATTACAAAAAAACCACCGAACTGTTTGTTAAATTGCTGGCTCCCCCGCCCCTTGCCCACCACTATTTATTGGCAATAAATAGTGATGCGGAGGGGCGGGGCAAGCCAGCAATTTAACAAACGGTTCGGCTGCAGCACTGGCTCTAGGGCGGCCCTTTGAAGCCCCGCGGCAAGAATTTGAAGTTTTTTTTTCCTCTAGCCATCAGAGGCAGCAATAGATTGGGAGTGGGCGGGGTAAGCGAACGGCCGGCCATCCAACAGAGCAGAGAGTGAGGGTGAGTGAAGGCATGGAAGTGGCTTTCTCCATCCTGCTCTCTTGCGTCCGGAGCCGGTGGGGAATCACGTGGCAGCCCACGTGGATCCCAGGCAGCGGAACTCAGGCTAGGGAAGGGGTGGGCAATTGTGGCTCTTTTACAACCTGTGGCCTTCAACTCCCAGAATTCCTGAGACAGTCTGTCTCAGGAATTCTGGAAGTTGAAGTCCACAGGTTGTAAAAGAGCCACAATTGCCCACCCCTGGCTACGGTAGGCTGGCGCCGCGCGGGTGGGAGGCGAGGGGCGGGCAAGCCAGCAATTTAACAAAGGGCTCGGCCGAACCCCTAGAACCCCCAGAATCCCACCACTGTGTAGGCCCCTCTTGATCTTGAGGCCCTAGGCTGAAGCCTAGTTAGCCTATAGGAAAATCCGGCCCTGGTTACATCCACTGTGCTGTTTCCCCCAATGGGGCCTCAGGCCAAGTGGCAGAGCAAGGTCTTTAGGCTCTTATGAAAGGATAGGAGGGTTGGGGCCAACCTCACATTGGGGAGGGGGGGTGATGGTCCAGAGCATGAGAGCAACAGCAGAGAAGGCCCTCTTCCTGTATCCTGCCAGTCAGAATAATCAGACTGACAGGACCCGCAGCAGGCCTCCTTTGCCAGCATGAATGGGATGGGCCAATCCCAGTGGGGTGGGACAGTCGCTCAAGAAACCTGGACCCTTGCCATGCTGAATATTTAACTTTTAACATGAAATATATTATTTTATAAGCAGATGCTGTCCACTGGAAGATAGGTTCATAGTGACTATTAGATGAAATTTTCCAACGAGAATGTTGTGACCATACTTTGTCTTCTAAAGTGGTTTAATTCCCTTTTGATAATCTTCCACCCATTACTTCTTGTCCTGCCTTCAGGTGCTTTGGAAAATAGGTTGATTCCCTCTTCTTATGATAGCCCCTCAAATATTGGAAGTCTGCTATCATGTCACACCTAGTCTTTCTTAGACTAAACATCTCTAGTTCCTGCATTTTAGCCAGGACCTATCCATACTTTATGAATAATGCATGATAAGAGACTGAGGTTCACTGCCATAGGGGCAACTTCACTTCTTTCCTTTTCTACAAACTTTTGCATAACCTTTGTAGGAAGCTAGCACCCACCCTCTCCTAGGAAAATGAAATATTCTAGGAAATATTAAAAAAGCAGAATATTATATTTCTCCTGGATGAGAAACGGAGAAACATGTTTTTAGGCAGGAAACAGACTCACTCTTAATAGCCCCCACCATCCTCAATAGCCCACAGCAGATGTCCACACTTAAGAGATAAAGAGATAGCTAGGTTTATTCACAGGCAAATGCCCTCACCCAAGATCCAACAAAGATAGGATTAGCCCTCTACCCATCTAGCAACAGAACTCACCACATGGCACCTGGGGAGATTGCATCATCCAGTAAGGCTCAACCAAACTTGGGGCTCAGGACAGATTACAGAGTTGCCCCTGCATGACCTCATGTGATCCTGTTTAGGAACTCAAGCCATGTGATCCTGTTCATCAATAAACCTTCTTTCCAAGCAACTTCCATGAATTCAGTGTCTTTTTCCCCACTTAGAACTGAACCTAGAAGGATATTTCTTCCAACACCTTGTTGGGAATTTCAACATACCTCTTCCATAAAAATGTAAAGGTACAGCTAAGTCTTTTCAGTTGTGGTCATTGTTTAACTAAAAGGTTTTAGATACTTCTGTTAGATCAGGCGCAGGGAAAGAAGACGTGACCAGCTGGATGCATTTAGCTACTTTATTGGAACAGTAACAGACTGGCGCTGCGCTGCTGGAGCTCTCCTTATATTCGCTCCGGCAGACACACCGCCCCTATGACATCTATTCAAAACTCCCGCCGGAGGATTCAAGCCAATCCCGGATGGATGTCCTTATAAGGACATAACACTCCTCCCCCCAAGTTCTTAGTCTGTCCATCAAGTACGTAATCGCGCAGGTATGCGGGACGTTGAGAAGTCCTAGATGACCTGCGCAGTCCCATTCTAGTTTGGCAGTCTTCTTGGAAGGATGGAGTTCCTGAGTCGCCCAGTTCCCTCCCTGGAACCGGACAGGATTCGGCCGTCGAGTGCGTGGGCTGGGTCCCCGCGCCTTCAGCCGGGTCTCGGACCTCCGCCCACTGGCGATGCTGGTCTTCTTCCCTGTCTGGGTTGTGGATTACTTGCCGCTGACTGTCGTCGCTGACCAGTATGAAACTACTGGATCCCGGTAAGTCTCTGGTATCCCTTTTGGCTTTTACCGGTTCAGTGGTGGCTGGTTCTGGTTGGCGGTTCGGGTCTCGTGGCTTCATCTGGTTCTGGTCCCGGTGTCCCTTGGTTGAGACCGATGCCCTCCCAGGGTGACTGCCAGGACGTGGTGGTTCTTTTCCAACCTTGCTGGGGTGGTGTAGGTCCTCTCCGCTGGAATGGCGTTGCCCGGGTGGTTGATGATTTCTGTGGCCATCGTGCCGGAGTTGATCATCCCTGTCGGGTTGGTGCAGGCTTCCCTCGCTGGGGTGGTGGAGGCCCTCCTTGCAGGGTTGGTTTGTGTCTTGGCTGGGGTGTAGTCGGTCTGCCTGGTGAGGTCGCTGGAGGTCTTCCTCCCCGATGGGTTGGGTGCCAACCTTGCTGGGGCATTGTGGATTTCCCGCTGTGGCAGGGTACCGGTCTACTGGCTCTTTCCGGTGGAGGTTTCACCTCCCTGGGTGTTGTTGACCGACCTCCCCGGGGCGTTGTGGAGTGCGGTTGACCTCTGGGTTCCTGTCTACTGTCCCACGGTTGCAGATTGGTTGGTCTCTGGGCCCAGGGTGTCGTCGGCCGCCCTCACCGGGGGGTTGTGGGGTGACCCCCGTGGATGGTCCCCGGTCTACTCGCGCTGCATCTCGATCAAGGTTAACTCTGGGTGGCAGGCCTACCTCATTGGGGTGTTTCAGGCCTACCTCTTCGGGGTGTTGCAAGCCTACCTCGTCGGGTTGATTTTCTTCCACTCCCTTCCACCTTTTCCGGAGCTGGTCGATGTGACGTCTACAGACCTGTCCATCTTCCAGCTCTACCTGATAGGACTTTGGGCTGGTTGTGCTCTCGATCTTCCCCTTCAGCCATTTTGGAGAGTTGTGAAAGTTCAATGCGAAAACTGGGTCTCCTATGGCGAAACTGCGAAGCTGGCAGCTGGCGGTTGCGGGTACCTCTGAGTCGTATTGAGGGTGCAGTCTGTCCAGTGGTGACCGGAGTCTTCTGCCCATCAACAGCTCCACCGGGCATTTTCTTGTGGTGTCATGCGGGGTGATGTGTTGGGTGAGGAGGAAATTGTCAATCTGCTCCTGCCAATCACCCGTGCCCATTTTGGTGAGCGCTTCCTTGGTGAGCCTCACCATTCGTTCCGCTTGTCCATTTCCTGCTGGCCTGTATGGTGCTGAGAGGGCATGGTGGATGCTCAGTCCGGCCAGAAATGCTTCCATGGCCAAGGACGTAAGTTGGGGCCCGTTGTCGGAAACCAACATGTCCGGCAGCCCATGGGTAGCGAAGAGTCGGTGGAGAGCCCGGATCATCGCTTCGGTTGTGGTAGATGCCATGGGTACCACCTCGAGCCACTTGGAGAACGCATCCATGACGATGAGTAGGTGGCGCCCCTGCATCGGACCCGCGAAGTCGATGTGGATCCTTGACCAGGGGCTGCTGGGGGTCTCCCATTGCGACGGTTCAGCTTCGGGTGGCACGGAACGTACTTCTTGGCACGGGTCACATCTGGATACCCATTCCTCAGTGTCCAGTGATGGCCACCAGATGTAACTCCATGCCAGGGCTTTCATGCGGACGATGCCAGGGTGCCCATTGTGCAACGTTTCTAGCGTCTTTCTTTGCAGCGTGCTGGGAATCAGCACTCTGTCTCCCCATAGTAAACAGCCTCTCATGGTGGACAGCTCCTTTTGTTTTCTGGTGAAGGGGCTGAATTTCTCCGCTGTCTTCTCTGTCGGCAAACCCTCTGAGGATCCAAGACTTGACTTGGTGGAGTGTGGGGTCCTTCTGTGTATTGACGGCCATGTCTGCAGATGTGACTGGGCAGTTGTTATCGCTGTCGATGTGGAAGAGTTCGAGCATGGGGGCTGGGTCTTCCACTGGGTCTCTGGATGGGCATCTGCTCAGCGCGTCGGCGTTCCCAATGGACTTGCCTGGTTGGTGCACAAGTCTGTACGAGTAGCCGGCTAGGAAGATGGCCCATCTTGTCATCCGTGGGGACATGAAGTTCGGAGTTGGTTGGTCGCCTGCGAGGAGCCCCAGCAGTGGCTTGTGGTCGGTCACTATGGTAAAGCTCCTCCCGTAGACGTATTCGTGAAATCGTTTGACTCCTGCGACGATAGCCAAAGCCTCCTTGTCCAGCTGGCTGTAGTTACGTTCAGCACTGGACATCGTCTTAGAGAAGTACGCGATAGGAGCTTCTGAGCCATTTGGTAGTTCATGGCTGAGCACTGCTCCAACCCCGTATGGCGATGCGTTGCAGGTGAGCTTGATTGGGAGCGTCTCATTGTATTGTATGAGGACGCTTGTGGATGTTAATAGTCCTTTGATGGCCCAGAATGCTGCTTCCTCCTCTTTGTCCCATTTCCAGGAAACCGCTTTCCCCAGTAGGCGATGAAGTGGCTCAGCAATCGTGGCTTTCTGTTTGAGGAATATAGCATAGAAGTTAAGCAATCCAAGGAATGCCTGAAGCTCCACTTTGTTTTTGGGGTTGGGAGCTTTATGGATAGCTTTAACTTTCAATTTGGTGAGGTGGATGCCTGTGCCATCTATGAGATAGCCCAGGAACTCGACCTCCTGGACTCCTAAGATGCATTTATCTCTCCCGACTTTCAAGCCCTTGGCCTTGAAGCACTGCAGGACAAGCCTGAGCCATTCAAGGAGTTGTGCTTTGGAATCTCTGGAGATTAGTACATCATCGAAGTACAGCACCACCCCTGGAACACCTTGAAGGAGGCATTCCATCATTGATTGAAAAATTCCTGGGGCAGCGCTGACTCCAAATTGGAGACGGTTACATTTGAATGCTCCCCTGTGAGTAACGATTGTTTGGGCCTCCACCGTTTTTTCGTCCACTGGCAGCTGCTGGTAAGCCTGGGCCAGGTCCAGTTTAGCAAAAATTGAGCCAGTTCCTAGGGAATGCAGCAGATGCTGCACCACTGGCACTGGGTATGCGCTCTGCGGCAACGCCTTATTGATGGTACACTTATAGTCGGCACAGATGCGCACAGATCCATCATGCTTCATTGGGGTCACAATGGGGGTTTCCCATGAAGCATGATCGATAGGTTCCAGAATGCCTTGGGCGATCAGCTTATCTAGCTGAGCGTCTACCTTGGGCCGCAAGGCAAATGGAACACGGCAGGGCTTCAGCCTAATTGGGGTGATTCCCTTGTCCAGATTAAAGGAGATTGGCTTTCCCACAAATCTACCAAGCTTACCATCGAAGACTTCCTTGAACTCTTCGATGAGGCTGTCGAGTTCGTCCCTCTGAATCTGGTGGATGCCTCCGATTGATAACCCTAGTGGTTTGAACCACTCCACTCCCAGCAGGTTCGGCCGGCTGTGTTCCACAACGGTGATGGGAAGGTTGCCTTGGAATTGCTTGAAGGAGATGTGGAGCGTGGTTCTGCCCAGGACACCGATGGGGTTTCCGCTAAGTCCACTAGCCTCGACCACAGGGGCTTCAACTGGTTCTTCTCACAGGCTGGCTTCAGGTGTTTCAGATGTTGCCAGTCCATAATGGAGTAGATGGAGCCTGAATCTACTTCCATTGTGCAGGGTGACCCTTCTGCCAGCAGTGTCACATTGAATTTTGTGGCACCATCGTCGCTTGTGTGGGCGATTGTGGTTTGGTGCACCGGTCTGCTGCGAGGATATTCATCGACTCCGCGCCTGGACTGATACGAGGACCATTTGGATGTCCTCTGGGTATCCTTGCGATTTTCACGGAATCTTGGCCTGGGTGATTCGGGGGCTGGATCTGCTGCTCTGCAGGCCTCGGCTATGTGTCCCCTCTTTAGGCAATGACGGCAGGTCGCGTCCCTCCATCTGCAGTTTGCTCTGGTGGTCACCTTTGCAGCTGCCGCAGCGTTCCCCCCAGTCGCCATTTTGGGGACTTTCCTGCCTTGGGGGGCGGGAAACCTTGTGCAAGGCCATTTCCTCATCAGATTCAGATGGTGTGGCGGAGTCATCTGAGGAATTTTGGCCCAACTTGTGGATCTTGTGGATCCCCCTCGCCTTCACCATCACGGTAGCCGCTTTCTCGGATGTCTCAGCGGCTGTTGCTTCCTCGAGGACTTCCTTGAGTGGGATCCTCTTGCGGCTCAGGAATTTCTTCTGGAGACCCACATCCCGCATCCCGAAGACAATGCGGTCTCGGATGGCGTTATCCACATTGTCAAACTCGCAGTTTGCGGTGATTTGACGAAGTGCGGCCACGAACTCTTTGATGGATTCACCTTCCCGTTGATTCCTCTGTTGGAAGGTGAATCTGTTTGCAATCAGGGTTCCTGTGGGTGCATAGTGTTCCTGCAGGACGTCCTGCAGGTCACTCCAGGACATCTCTTCTATATCTCTTGGCGCCACAAGGTCGATGGCCATCTCTAAGACGTCAGAACCGCAGTGGGCCAGGAAAAGGGCTCTCTTGCGCTCGTTGTCGAAGTTTTGGTAGCCGTTCTCTCGGAGAAATTGTCGGAATCTGATCATGTACGACCTCCATTTCTCTCTTGCCGGATCGAATGGGTTCAGCGAAGCGATCGGTACTTGCGGGGTTGCCATTCTGTAGGATGCCATGGTTGAGTGACTTCAGCTCGGTTAGGCGATCGTGCCATGCGGTCTTGCTCTGGTTCTCTTCTCTAGTCCTTCGTTGCCAGTGTTAGATCAGGCGCAGGGAAAGAAGACGTGACCAGCTGGATACATTTAGCTACTTTATTGGAACAGTAACAGA
This sequence comes from Pantherophis guttatus, assembly GCF_059756535.1. Lineage (NCBI taxonomy): Eukaryota > Metazoa > Chordata > Lepidosauria > Squamata > Colubridae > Pantherophis > Pantherophis guttatus. Next base: position 110,807,457 of record NC_142065.1, on the reverse strand, counting down.
CTGGCACTGCGCTGCTGGAGCTCTCCTTATATTTGCTCCGGCAGACGCACCGCCCCTATGACAGCTATTCAAAACTCCCGCCGGAGGATTCAAGCCAATCCCGGACGGATGTCCTTATAAGGATATAACAACTTCCAAATTATTTTACTACTTTTTGCCCAACTGTATAAAGAGTGATATACTGTATTAATATAGCATTAGAGATTTCTGGGTGGTTCACTGGTTGTGTGTTAAAAGCAAATTGTATTCAAGAAGGGGGCACAAGCTTTACTGCCTTTCCTTTATACCTCTCTCAATTCTAACAGCAATTTTTTTTTACTTATAAAATGGCGATAATTTCTTGTGCCTCCTAATTTTAGGTTAGACTGCTATTAAGGATGCAGATTGGCAGTTGCAGTCCCTCACTCAGAGTGGAAAAGCCACAAAGAGCAAGAACAGAACAGCTAGGTAAATACACTGTAGGGATCCCAGCAACTGGTCAGGGAAAATTAGAGCATGTAACACTGAGGCTGTGTCTTGTACAAGCATCATAGAGTTTGCATGTGCATGTGCACTTGGGTACCAATGGGTGGGTGAATGTAAAAATCTGCATTACAGGCAGCAAAGATTAGACCTGGTGGTTCTCTCTATTTTTATGGCCTCTCAGTTTAATCACCTCAATTCAGCCATTGTTGTTACTGTAAGTGTTGCCGTTCTGAGCTTCCAATCTTTTTCAACTTTGCAAACAAGAAGGGTTTATATAGTTGGTCATAAATAACCAAGAATGCTCAGGTTGAAAGCCAGAAGCACAACAGTAATAGACATACCAGAAAAGAAAGTATCAACAAGTTCCAAAGAGTCTCTCACATCTGTAAGGCAGCAGATTATGCAGCTGCTCCAAGATACAATGGAGGAATTGTTGTTTTCTCTCTACCTTTTTCTTCAGGCACAGCAGTTGGTAAGTGGGGAGGGGGTCTCAGCTGACACATAGGGCTCTTCTGCCCAAGAGTATTTCTACATAGGGAAATGGGATACTGGACTGGCCAGGTCTTAAGCATCATGTTCTTCATCTATTCTAACAAAGTGCACTTTGAAACTGATTGTTTAAGGTGCGATTGCATTCTTCCCTGAATTACTCCAGAACTGGTTGTGTATGGATTTACTCTTTCTTTGATGCATCTTCCCTCATGACAACTTTGCCTGGGCCAGCTCTGTTGTGCTGCTACTTTCTTCTAAACATGATTCAGTTAAATCTTCATGGGGTGCTTTCAAAGAAATACTGTACTTTCTCCATTGTTCTAAGTAGGGATGAGGTTGCATGGTCATCATGGAAGTCAACCAATCAATATTCTCCTCAAGAATAAGGAGTTAAAAATATACAAGACAGAACTATTGCAGTGATCAGATCATGGTTTATCAATTAAAGAACAAAAATAGAAATGCCACTTTGAATAGCATTTTAAAAAATAGAAAGAGAGAAAACTCTGGGAAAACAGTGTTTTCATGTTCTGGGAGAACAGTGTTTTCATGACTTGTTCTAAAACTTAGAACAAGTCAGAATATAACCATTTGGGGGGTTGCAAAATTTTCCTTCACAGAGAATAGAATGGCATAGAAGTTTGATGATGATGATGATGATGATGATGATGATGATGATGATGATGATGATAATTGTGCACGTCCTAGTATCATTTTGATCTGTTTTGAGTATTCTGGAAAAGGATAAATGTTCTGGAACATTTTGAATGAGCTGGAACAGTCCATTCCAAGTTTGATGAAAGTGAAAGACTGTTCTGCACCATTTTATAAGTTTTTGGTGTGAGTTTGCTAGCGCAGTATTAATTTACAATGCCAAAACTACATGCTTAACAAAATAATCTAGGTTCCTGAAGCGAATGTCTCTGTTCCTATTTAGAGCCAGGGCTGAGCACAGAAATAAAAAGTTCTCAAGAGAGGAAATCTGAGCATGTGCAGAGTGCCTTTTTGGTATAGCTCTTCTGCAACTGCCACAATTTTTTTTTTTCAGAAGAGAGAAAAATGGAAAAGGGAGGAGAACAATTGAACAGTGAATGAAGAAAATAAACAAAAATTAAGATTCTGAGTTACAGAAAATTATTGTAAAATAAAAATGTGGCCTTCCTTACATGTCTCTTTAGTATAGGTCAGAATAGTTTACCCAGCCTTTACTTTGATCAAATTAAATGCTGATTCTTCTCAAGCCTCTGCTTAAGTTCTTCTGTTTGAATCAATGTTGGCTTAAGCGTATTGCTGGACCTTATATTTCTGGCGCCCAAACAGGGACTCGAAGGCACCGTTTTTCTTCGAGGTAGCTGCATTCGACTTCCCACAAGCCGAACCCCTTTGAGGCTCAGCGGCCTTCACCACAGTGAATGGAAGAAACTGGCAAGGACCAGTGATGACATCAGGAGCGCTCCCGGAAAGTTTGAACTGGTGAGTTTGGCCTGGTCAGATATCAGCAGATTTCGATTCCAGCCAGACTTGAATGCCCTAATTGAAGAAACTTGAACCAGGTAGTGGGGAAGATTGTACTCTGCTAGGTGAATAGAGAATTTTCTTTTGGGTGGGAAGGGGAGTGTTGCCTTGTGTGTGCATGAATGAGATGCAGGAAATTCCTACTAGAGGTTTGCCTACAAGGTGAGTGGAGATCCAATCTGCAGTACTATTTCTTCAAGAGGAGAACAACCAAAAATGATTGCTGGTGTGATTGGTGGAATAAAATAGAAGTTTGAAATTCAGTGGAGGGCTTGGTCAAACTTTGAGCTGGCGGGGAGGTCCGAGAAATCCCTTAGGGAAAAAGGGAGGGTTTGATCATGCTCCGAGCCTACGGAAAGGTCTGAGAACTCCCCTTACTGAGAAATCCCCTTAGAAAGCTTGAGACTCAGGGGAGGGCTCTAACTAACTCCAAACTGACAAAAAGATGTGGGAAAAAGGGAAACCCTCTGGGTTTGTCAGTTGGTCAGGCTTCAAGCCTATGAAAAAGTCTGTGAAATCCCCTCAAAAAAAAAATCGGTAACCATATTGGCAGTCTGATCAGAATGAGTAACCTCATAAGAGCAGAGCTGTGTTCCCCTCTGGACTGCGTGCTAGCCCACTGGGACATAGTGAAACCTATTGTAGGAAAAAAGGTTGTTTTTAAAAAGGAGAAGCTGAAGACCGTCTGTACATCCATCTGGCCAACCTACTTCATTGGTCCTAACATAGGAACATGGCCACCAGAGGGCAGCCTTGATTTAGATTTTGTCAATGAATTTACTGATTTTCTGGCCACCATCAGACGAACCAAAGAGGAACTCTCTCTCACTCCAACACTCTCTTCTAAAATTTGCCCCCTTGTCACTTTCGAAAAAAGGAAAAAGCTACCCAAAGTGACTGAAGAGGAAGAGGAGTTTCTCCCACCATATAATGTTGCTCCCCCTTCCCCTGATGTAAATGCTGTGCCTTTAGTGGCTCAAGTGCCTCCGGCAGCAGCACAACCTGCTGTGCAGGCTCAAGTACGTCCAACAGCCCCTTAGCCTGATTCACAGGCTCAAGTGCTTCCAGCAACATTACAGCTGTCCCAGCCTGATCCACAAGATTCAACATCCCAGGCAGCTGAAGCTCTGTATGCGAATCTGACAACTTTAAGTCCTCCTCACACCAGGACTGGACAAACTTACTGCCAACCAACTGGGTCCCTCAGTCCTACTCCCCTTTGACATGTTCCTATGAAAGATGAACTGGTGTATATTCACACACCCTTTACCACCAATGATCTTTTTAATTGGAAAGCAGGGCTTCCCCCTTAGAGGGAGTCCCCCTCAAAGTTATGTGTAACTTGTTCAACGTGTGATGGCCACTCACTGACCTAATGTGTCTGACATTTTTACTCTCCTGTTGACACTCTTGTCTACTAAGGAAAAACAAGTTCTTAAAGCCACCACAGTACACTATAAAGCTGCTATGGAACATTGAATTCAACATAATAATGATGCTGCGGCCTTATGACCTGAACCCCTGGTTCTTTTTAACCCCAACTTTGAGGTCAACCCCAATACAGATCAAGGTGCCCCTCATCCTCCAGAGAACATGGGATTCCATCCTTCAAGGACTAAAACTTGGCGTCCCCAAAACGGTGAATTTTCACTGCGTTTGTCAGATCCTTTAAGATTCCAAGGAATCCCCACTGTTTTTTTGAACTGCTTGAAAAATGGGTTCAGGAGGTTTACTGACCTTGACCCTGATAGACCAGCCAATGACGTTTTGCTAAAAACAACCTTCTGGTGGAGCCGAAAGTGGGGGATAGACCTTATTCCTTTTTGATTGATACAGGGGCTACTTTCAGTATCCTAAACGATAAATTGATCTCCTGTCTCTCTTCCAAAACTACCCCCTTATTGGAGCAATAAGGATAGAAGAGAATGCCCCAATCAGTCACCTAATGGTGGTTGAACCAACCAGGGGAATGTCACTCCAGCATTCCTTTTTAATATTGACACAATGTCCTATCAACCTTTTGGGAGGGATCTCCTAGGAAAACTGGGGGCAGTTATACAATGCTCCCAGCAGGGAATCTCCCTTGAAATTCCCCTAGAAACAGCTTATCTTTGTTTCCTGGAGAAAGAAACAATCCTTAGTGGACCCGATTCAAATAGAATAAACCTCTGAGTTTGGTAACAAGGAACCCCTGGATTTACAAAATTCGCCACACTCCACATGGCTCAGCTCCTCCCGGATGCCCAACCTATAGCAATTCACCAATACCCCATTAAACGGGAAGCCTGGCTTGGCATTAAGGCCCAGATTGAACTTTTCTGAAAACCGGGCTCTTCGTTCATACACAATCATACTGGTCTACATCAATTTTCCCCGTCTCTAAGCTTGACGGGACTTGAAGATTCATTCACGACCTTAGGGAGGCAAATTCCTGAATTCACCCATTACACCCTGTGGTGGCCAACCCGTATACCTTGCCGACTACGCTCTCTAGTGATCAGAATTGGTATACGGTCATAGATTTAAAAGACACCTTCTTCTGTATCCCTCTGGCTAAGGAGTGTCAGGCATACTTTGCTTTTGGGTGGGAAGATCCTTCCGATGGTTCCAAGTGCCAACTGGTCTGGACTCGCCTGCCGCAGGGCTACTGTAATAGTCCAACAGCTTTCGCTGCAGTCCTTGCCCAGGATCTTAAAGACTTTGACACCCAACAAACTTCCCTTTTACAATATATGGATGATTTATTGGTAGCTGGCAAAGACCAGAAAGACATTGAAAATACTTCAATCGCCCTCCTCAATCACTTGGCTGAAAAGGGCTACACTGTATCAAAGAAAAAAGTCCAGTGGGCCACTCAGGAAGTACAATTCTTGGGTTTTGTTCTGTGCAAAGGCTGCCGGCTACTGCATGAAAGCCGCCTACAGGCCATCTCAGCCTACCTACACCAATTAATGTTAAACAGCTGCAGACCTTTTTAGGTATCAGTGGCTGTGCATGATTGTGGATTCCAATGTATCCTGTCATTGCTAAACCCCTTTATTGATTGACCCAAAAAGACATGGCCTGGGAGTAGATAGGCCACATCAAGAAAGCATGGCAGGACTTGAAAGATGCATTGGGCTGTGCTTATGCTTTGGCTTTACCTGACCAGATGAAAGGCTTTGAACTATTTGTCTCTGAAATGAAGGGTTGTACCCTGGGTGTTTTACTGCAAAAACTGGGCCCTGAAAAAGTTCCTGTGGCTTACCTGTTAAAAATCCTGGATCCAGTGGCCAGAGGTTGGCCAGCCTGTCTCCAATCTGTTGCAGCCACAGCCATCCTCATCCAGAAGACACACAAAATAACTTTGGGGGCACCCCTTAATGTTTATAGACCTCATTCAGTTCAAACTCTCCTTGAGCAGAAACTCCCAGCATGGGCCACCTCATGTCAGGTTTCTAAGTTTGCAAGCCAGATTTTAGAATCAGACTCTGTTCAGCTTCTCAGATGTGAGAGGCTGAACCCACCTACCCTTTTCTCTCCCCCCCCCCCAGGATGGTCCAAAGCATGATTGTTTAATTGTCTTGGAATCTATGGTGGGCATTTGTGTGGACTTTAGGACTGAGCCTTTTGATAATCCCAATTCTCAACTCTGGACCGATGGCTCCTCTTTTGTAAAAAATGGAAAGAGATACACAGGACTGGCCATAGTTTCCAAAGATGGGCCCCTCCTCCTATGACAACTCCCCTCTCACTGGTCTGCTCAAGCGGCTGAGCCTGAGCTCTAATTGAGGCATGCCACCTGTCAGCTGGTCTATGCACTAACATTTATACCAATAGGCATTATGCATTTTTGGCTGCACATACCCATGCAGCTCTGTGGAAGGCCCGTGGCTTTATGGGGGCTGATGGGAAAAGCCTAAAGATGAAGCCTTTGCTAGAAAAACTTGTCACAGCTGTCAGAGAACCATTTCAGTTAGCTATCACTCATTGCCGAGGACACCAGACAGACATCAGCAAGACCTCCTGTGGGAACCAGGCTGCCGATTATTGGGCCTGCCAAGCTGCTGAGTCAGGCCCTGCTGTCAATCCCAGGAATTCCAAGTTCTTAGCTCGGATTCCCTGTGTCCCAATGCACCACCTTCCTGCCCTATATGACAATAGGGATCAACTACACCCTGACGGCAAGTGGTGTGATGGGTGGTGGGTTGTTCAGAATAGGGTCCAGCTCCTTCATCAAATGGTGTGGAAAATTGTCCAACGAGCTCACTGTAAGTCTCACAGTGGTCCTCGTCCACTTTAGAAGTGGCTCACATCCAATTACTGCAATCCAAACTTGTGTAGCCTTTGCATGACTGTAATTTTTCAATGTGAACTCTGCCAGAGGAACAACCCCCAAGGGGGCAGTCCGATTCCACCAGGCTGTCTCTGAACTGCCTGGTACCCAGTGGAGGCCTGGCAAGTAGACATTATCGAACTTCTGAAAAGGGGAACCAAATCTAACCTACTTGTATTTGTGGATTTGTTCACTGGATGGACAGAAGCCATCCCTACTTCCACCCAGAAAGCCAGAGAAGTGGTGAATGCTTTAGTTGATCAGATAATCCCAAGAATTGGGGTCCCAAAAGGTCTCGAATCTGACAATGGCAGGCATTTCACATCACAGTTTATCCAGGATGTCAGCAAGTTCTTAGGAATCCCTTGGCACCTCCACTTGAGTTATCACCCACAATCTTCAGCTAAAGTGGAGAGAATGAACAGGACCCTGAAAATACAATCCAAACTCTGCCAAGAAACCCAACTTCCATGGCCTAAGGCAGTGATGGCTAACCTTTTTGCTGTCGCGTACCAAAAGGGGGGATCATGTAGGGGGGTCGCGCATGCGTGTGCCCATGCCCATAATTCAATACGCTCCACCACCACCCCGCACATGTGTGTGTGACCTCCCCGCACTACCCCCACTTTTGGCACGCGATGGCACGGTGGGCCCGGTAGGCCCGTTTTCCGCCCTCCCCAGGCTCCAGAAGCTTTCTTGGAGCCTGGGAAGGGCAAAAACAGCCTTCTGTCCCCCATCCAGGAGGCCCTCCGGAGGCTGGAAACAGCCCATTTCCCGACTTCAGGTGGGTCTGGAAGGCCCGAAAATTAGCTGGCCGGCGCGCATATGCGCGCTGGAGCTGAGTAGGGCAATGCTTGCGTGCCCACAGATATGGCTCCATGTGCCACCTGTGGCAACCATGCCATAGGTTCGCCATCACGGGCCTAAGGTGTTACCACTAGCCTTAGCCAGAATTAGAGCCCTGCCTTCAGGGAAATTAGGATTGTCACCCTTTGAAATGATGTATGGGAGGCCCTTTGTTGCTTCTGCCATGCCTGACTCCAGTGAAGGGGAAAGAAATATCTCCTTATATTTGCATAGTCTGGCGCAGGTGTTGTCCTCTAGCTCTAAACAGGTCCAGTCTGCTTTACCTCCGGTTGAACCAGGCCAGTGGGTAAGGATCAAAGAACTATCTCCTACCTGCACCAAACCCAAGTGTTCTACACCCAGCCAGGTTCTTCTGAGCATCCCAACGGCTGTGAAAGTGGAAGGTGTCAAAGAGTGGGTCCACGCATCCAGACTCAAGCACGTCCCTGAGCCCTCCGAGTGGTGGCAATTCCAACAGCTGGAAGGACTCAAACTGAAGCTTCATCGCTCCCCAGCATCACCTGCAAACCTGTTCTCCTAAATGAACTGGATAGACTGGACACACGTTGAATACATTTGGTTTGCTGTTTTTGTTGTTTTTGCTGTCTTCCTGCTCTGTTGCTGCTGGTTTCCCCGCACATTCTTTGGAAAAGGGGACAATGGCTCTGACCTCTATTTTGGTTCTACCAGGGGTGGGTTCTAAAATTTTTTACTACTGGTTCTGTAGGCATGGCTTATTTTGTGGGCGTGGTTTGATGGTCATGTAATAATTCCTTAGGATTTAGCAGAGGTACTGGTCTACCAGGCTTTTAACTGCTTGCAGAGCCATACCGGTCTACCCATTTGTTTTTGGAGCATTCCAGTCTACCCATTTGTTTTGGGAGCGCACTAGTCTATCACCACACTGCCTTTTACCACTGATCAGCGACCCTTTGTAGGGCGGCCCTTTGAAGTGCCATGGCAAGAGTTTAAACAGTTTTTTGCCGCTCTGCCACCACTGAGAGCATCGGAAACCACTTTCAGGCAGCTTGGCCTCAATTGCCAATCTACCACCACCGAGCGGTTTACAAGGAGCTGATCGGTTTTAGCCAATCAGTTGGGAGGCTTCTTGGCTTCTCAATTTAAAGCTAAGGTGTCTTGTTTTCTTTCTCTTCTTTGTCAAGTGAGCCCTGATTTTTTCCTTCTAGCCGATCAGCTGGGACTCGGGAGGCAGCGACTAGATTGGGGGCGGGGCCAGGCAGAGGTAGTATTTACCGGTTCTCTGAACTACTCAAAATTTCCACTACCGGTTCTCAAGAACCGGGGAGAACCAGTAGCAACCCACCACTGGGTTCTACCACTTTATTTTGGTTTACCACACTCAACGTTTTTGATCCTTGGGACTTCTACACCCACAGCTGAACTCTCCTGGTCCCAGTATGAGCAGTGTTTGGTTACCACCTGCCAGGGCAATCAAGTTACCAAAACCCTTGTCTATCACTCCCATTATGATTGTCAAGACCACTACATTTTGTGTTCACAACGCCACTACCTATGAGATCTGTCCTAATAATGGAAACCCCATTTGTTTTAACCCTCAGGGGTCCTGTTTCATCCTGGACATTGAGGTCACTGGATATCAAGGTAGTAAAAAACCTGGTGTCTATCTATGGAGGAATCAGAGTACTTCTCAGAATCCTCAGGTCCAAATCTGTTTCAATGCCATTACACAAGGACAGGGTGGGAGTGGGGTTTTGTGTGGTTCTTTAGATTGGCACCAGTCATATCGTACCTCGGAAAAATACCTCTATGATTTCTGTTACAACCCCGCTGCTATCTCATACAGTACTCCTTCTCAGGCTTATATGAACTGGCACACAAAAAGGTCCCAGCCACAACCAGGACCATCCCCAAGCAGATGCCATGGTCCCAGCTTCTTTAATATCTCTCAGGGGGAGGCCACATCAGATTGTCATCTTTACAAATGCAACCCTATGTGCCTATTTTTCAATGCTCCTCCTCCAGGCACTCTAAATGTGGGTCTTGGGATAAACAGACTGAAATTAAAGTAACCAGAACAGTGTACCAACCTCAGTGCTTCACGATTTTCCATTCCTTTTATGATGAAATGGAAAAGAAGGTAGAAATTCCACCAATAACAAAAAAACTCTTCATAGACTTAGCTGAGAGGAATGCATCATCACTCAATGTGGCTAACTGCTAAGTCTGTGGAGGAACGAATATGGGGGAACAATGGCCACGGGAGTCAAGGGAAATAAACCTGACTGCTCTTCCCCACATGAACCTTACATAGTCCTCTCTGGACCGACCTCGAGAATGGATCCCACAAACTTCCATCTTTGGAGATATATGTTTTCAAAGGCCAGCCTCCTGACTTTTTATAATTCCTTTAGGGGACTTAGTCTGTCAAAACCTTATTGTGACTGCTAATGCTAGTACCACTTGGTTGTCCGGTTCTAATGCAACCCAACCTAACAACCCATTTTCTGATTATGAACAGCTTTCCTCCATCTGGCACTGTCTCCATGATGTCACCGTACCCTGGCCTGCCCCAGATAGACTCTTCAGGATCTGTGGGCGAAAGGCCTATGTGTCCCTTCCACACAGATGGAGTGGTACTTGTGCCCTGGGGGTAGTTAAACTCAGTTTCTTTCTTTTACCTCTCACTCAAGGAGAGAGACTTGGTGTCCCAGTTTATGACAAGGTTGGACACAAGGATAAAAGATCCCTCACGTTCGGAGATCTAAAAATCATGGACCAGAAAACTTGGCACAATGAAGAATGGCCTCCAGAGTGAATAATTCAGGTATATGGCCCAGCAACATGGGCTGAGGATGGGATGTGGGGCTACCGAACCCTGATTTATTTGCTCAATCTCTTGGTTTGTCTTCAAGTGGTTGTTGAACTCATTACCAATACTACAGGTGCATCCCTTGAACTGCTTGCTCAAATTAACAGCAAAATTCACACTGCTTCTATCAGAATTGTCTCATCCTCGACTATTTACTTGCCCAAGAGGGAGGTGTCTGTGGGAAATTCACCAACTGTTGTTTAGAAATTGATGATAATGGTAAGGCCATAGAGGAGCTTACTTCCAGAATGAGGAAACTTCCACACGTCCCTGTCCAAACTTGGACCGGGGCAATAGATTTTAACTGGTTTGGCAATATCTTCTCTGACTGGAAATGGATTGGATTCATGGTGCTCTTAGCCTTTGGAGGTCTCCTTCTCCTCCCCTGCCTCATCCCTTTGATCCAACGAGTAGTCACATCAATTATCTCTGGGATTACAGTCATAGCATCCTTGGTGTCTGCCACCCCTCATAATAAGCCTGCAAATATCATGGCCCTCAAACAGATTCCTGCTAAACATGCACTCCTCATTCACAACAATAGAAAGCATTCTATCATTTAAAGTAAAAGGGAGGAATGAAGAGAAATAGTAATAAGGATATAATAAATAATAGTAGAATATAATATACTGGAATACTAGATTTAGTAGAAACTTGTTATTCTGTAAACATTTGTTTCCTGCAACACATATATGCTATATTATGCCTTTGTATTTGTATTTCCTGTAACTAACTTCCCATAACACATACATGCTGTATTAGACCTCTCTAAAGTATCTGGTATTTGTCAAACGTATGTTCCTGCTATCAATCTGAATCCCCCATTAATCTTATTCTTGTTTTCTTGTACAATCCGGAGCCTGGCACCTATCTCAGATTAGAGCTCAGATCTAACCTACACTTTTGATCTATGTTGATAGGTGCCCAGTTCTGTTCCCTGTAACACCAGGGGGCCTAGTGGCAAATGGGGGAAAAAGAACTAGTCAAGGATGAGATAAGACTAATTGGGAAGCATCTATCTTTTGCAGGACTATGAGGAATATGCAAACCTAAATTAGGAGGCCAGAATTGGGGATGAAGCTGATGTTTCTAACAGTATAAAAGAATGCCATACCTTCTCTGAGGTGTGGCTTACTTACATTCTCTTTTGTATATGTTCAGAATGGTTTACCCAGCCTTTGCTTTGATCAAATTAAACACTGATTCTTCTCAAACCTCTGCTTAAGTTCTTCTATTTGGCTCAATGTATTTTACAGTAGGTTTTTTGATATGTTGGGCTATAATTTCTTTTTACATAAGACTGACGCAAAGAACGAGTTAAGCAGCTCTGCTTTCTCCCTACTGCCTGTTATTTCCTTGCCATTTTCTCTCTTTAGTGCACCTACTGTTTCCTTGACTTTTTTCTTATTATTAATATGTTGAAAGAAACTATTTTTATTATCTTTGACTTTTATTGCAAGTCTTTGTTCATTCTGAGCCTTTGCTTTCCTGACTTCATCTTTGCATGTTCTGGCTATCTGCTGATATTCAGCCTTAGTTACCAGGTTTCCTCCAAAATAAGACTCTATCTTACTTTTTTTTTTTTTTGCCCAGAATAAGCTCAAGGTCTTATTTTTTTGGGATGTCTTACCTTACTTTACCTTACCTTAGGCCCACCATACCCAGATCTCCCTTTTTTAAACACCTGTCGCACTGCTACCCAACTTCTTCTGCAGCTGCTTGTGGCCGCTCGTGGCTGGATTCCATATGGTGCATCATGCTGGTGCTGCCACTTGTGGCAGAACGCTGCAAGACTCGTTGTGCTGGTGCCGCTGCTCATGGCAAGGGACCCTGTGGCACGTTGTGCCATTGCACATGCGAGCGGTGACACCAGCGTGATGAACCTTGTGGTGTATTGCCACAAGTGGTGGCACTGATATGATGAGTCTTGCCATGAGCAGCGGCACCACCACAATGAGTGTCACCGCACCCTGTGGCATCTAACCACATGGCATCTAACCGCAAGAGGCCGCAAGCGGCTGCAGAAAATGTTGGGCAGTGGCATGACAGGTGTCAGGGCATGGGAGGCCTGGCTGCAGTGGGCCTAAGGTAAGTAAGTGGGTGCATGGGGCAGCTCCACCCCCACTCCCACCCTAGCTTGATTTTTATGCCTGTGCCTCACCCCATCTTGTACAACCAGATGGTGGGCAGGGCTTCACTAGGGCTTATTTTTTGGGGTGGGGCTTATATTAGGTGCAGGCATGAAAATCAGACTATGACTTGTTTTTGGGGTAGGTCGTAGTTTCAGCGAAACACGGTATTTGTCCCTCTTTGCATTTTTTGTTCTTGTCCTTTTTGTCTTTTAGTCTGTCAGAGAGAGATTTGGGCAGCCATGCTGGTTTCTTCTTGAATTTCTTTTTCAGTGGTATTGTGCTGGACTGGGCTTTTATGATCACATTTTTCAGAGTTTTCTGCACTTCTTGAGTTGTTTTCCCCTTTAAGATTTTCGTTCAAGGAATCTTTCTTACGCTCTCTTTGAGTGTGTTAAAATCAGCTCTTTTAAAGTTTAAGACACTGGTTGGATTATTTTCTATTGCTTGTGTTTGCATTATATTGAATTCCAGTATGGGATAACATATAATTCTTTACCTAAATAAAGGCTAGGAATCTGTTAAAATAAGATTTTAAAAATCTAGTTTAAATACCCAAAGCAATTAAATAAGTATTTGTAAAGTTTCTGACATTTCTGCACTTTTAGCCAATACGCTATAGTATTGTACTGTATGATTCTGTGATCAATTCCCCGTCTCTTGTAGAAGGTAACATGATAGCTCCGGTGCCTCTACAGATGAAAAATGATTGTGTGTGGTTCATGCAGGAAAGGCTCATTAACATGTGGATGCAGTCTCTCGCTCTGTAAACCATGATGTAAAAGAAAGAGTTATCAACCAGTCAGAACTCCCCCCATTTTCTTGGAAAAGAAAATGTGTACCTGCAAACAGGTATGATATGAGAAATAATTCACTACAACTTGAATTACATTTTGTAGGCCAGTCAAGCTCATTGTGAACTAAAGTTGGTTACAGAAAAGGCAAGTTGGGGGGAGGGGGAGGGGGAGGATCATTAATCATATTTCTCAGCTCTTTTTAGCTTTGAGGGAACAAGATTTTCCAATAGGCAATGAACCTCATCTCTGGATGATAGATGCAAAAGAAGTCATTTCTACCTTCTCTTCCCAGATGTTAATCTCTCACCTAAACCTAAGCAGCCACCGGCTTCCTCTGCAGAATTGCTTGGGGATGGTGGGGGGGATGAAAAGAAAAGACCCCTTGACCTTGGAGGAATCACCCTGCTTTGAATACCCTGATCCCCACCTCCCTGGTTCCTGCCTCCCCTCCCTCCTTTCCCCAAATAGCAAACTACTAGCTCCTACGATAAAAGGAGCATAATGAAAATATAAACAATGATGACAACAACAACAACAACAATGAAGTTTATACAGGGCTTGGCCTGACAGAGAGAAGATTGATATCCCATGATGCTTTGTCTTGATGAGACAATGAAAAATAACCACCCCAGCAGCTGTGTCAATATCAGACTTGGTAATGCACCACTAGCTGTGGGTTTTTATTTAATCCGCTTTGCTTTAAGATGATAACGGTTGTTACTTTTCAGTGCCTGTCTGTCAGCACCCCAGTCTTGCAATATTCCTCCGCAGCTCTGTGAGCTGGTTTCATTTATTTTAAAATACCATTTCACACACTACTGACTTTTAACAGTGTTCTGTGTGAGTTTGTGAGATTGAATAGTGACAGAAACAACACTTTTTATGAGAATACAGAATATTAAAAATGGGGCACAATATACAGATGGCAGTTTTTACTATAGCTTGTTCTCCCCCCTGCTCTGGCTCCTGCTACTCAGTTTTCCCACTGAATGCATTTGTAGTAACACCATAAATGTCACTTCCACTGACGGCCTTTTGGCATTTCATTTAAATGGGAATTCAATTCTTGATCCAGTTCCTGCCGCTACCATTGCCTTCCCCTTTCCTTTTTTTGCATTCATTGGATTTCAAGAGTAAGATCTTTATAGAGTCCCACTACTTCAGCTGAGTTCAACTGTGGCCAGCAAATATAAGTGGGGGGGGGGGGTGATCCCACCTCAGTTGTTACTTTGAGCAAGAGGGCTCCCTCCCCTGGCCAATGTCCTTTCTTTAGTCCACTCTGAGCTTAGTTGCTTCTCCCACTTAATCTCCTTTGCAAGATGATGGGAAGCAGCCTTGCAGGTACCTTCTGGGGTCAAGGAAAAACTTTCTCTCAGCTTCAGCCTTTCTCAAAATAAGAGATCAGAAAGAAATTGCTTTTGAATTAGGAAGGCAAAATGTGAACAATACAGATAGTCCTCGTTTAGTGACTGTCCTGTTTAGTGACCATTTACTAAACAGTACTAAACGGTGATGAAAAAGTAACTTTACTACCAATCTTCCCTGACATACCTCCTCTCAGCCAGTACTCAAAGGGCATTTTGGTCTGCAATCCAATTTAGCTTGGAGAATTGAAGGTGAAAAAAAAATCCTGGGTGAAGAAGCACAGAATGTAAGAAGAGAACTGATAGTTTTGATGGAAATCAGGGCCAGGTTCTTCTAGCATGATGTGTGGATGGGGCTAGATAGGTGCACAGCAAATGTGCAGCCCCACAAAATCAGTCTATATTCTGAAGGTAGATCACAGTCTGCCTAATGTGTTGTATTTCCCTCAGGAGAAAATGAATAAGGGCTGCAGGGATAACAAAATTCATTTCAGAGGGGTACTTTGTGACCTCCATTCCCTTTCACTGTGGGATTCCTCTGAAAAGTAGTGTTTTAGTATAGAACCATGATGGCGAACCTACAGCACGCGTGCCCGAAGTGGCACATGGAGCTATGTCACCTGGCATGTGCGGCAGCGCCCGTTCCTCTTCTGGGTTTCTGGCATGCATGATGATCAGCTGGTCTTTGTGCTTGCATCAGAGCTGCTTTTCCATTTTTCGGCATGAGCATGTGTGCTGGCCAGCTGATTGGTGCGTGCACATGTGTGGCAGTAACCTGAAGACTTGCCAGCTAGCATGCATGCATGCGCTGGGAGCTGGAAGTACATTTTATTGTGCGTGCTGGCCAGCTGATCAGTGCATGCGCATGCGTGGCAGTATTCCAAAGTATTCCAAAGACTTGCTGGCAGTAAAGAAGAAGAAACTGCAGTAAAGAAGAAGAAACCTGAAGAATCTGCAAGTACATTCTCTGGCGCACGCACGCCCCTGGGCAACTGCTATTCCTGGTCTTGGCCCAGATGAGCGTGCGCAAAGTGCTCCTTTGCATGTGTGCGTGCATGCTCCCTTTTCAGCACTCGGTGCCGAAAAGGTTCGCCATCACTGGTATAATACATAGTAAGATGGCCTAAATAAGAAGGGATATAGAAAATTTATTTATTTATTTATTTATTAATAAAATTTATATGCCGCCCTATCTCCGAAGACTCAGGGCAGCTGATATCCCTCCTCATATTTTATTAAGATAGTGACAATTTTTTTTCTTCAACAGCTGAGAGGATTTGCAAATTTCCAGTTCTTCCTTGCTCATGTGGACGGCAGATTCTCTCTATATAGCATCTCACTTTGCCAGATACAGAATTCCAAAAATAAAATAGTGTTTTCTCTTGTATGTGTGATATCTGCATGTATTTCTGTTTTTTTATATAGCTTTTCTTCAGAAGCTTCTTGATCTGTGAATGTTTTTCACATTTGTTAATCACAACATGCAAAGTATAAAGTGACTATTTTTAAATCTTCAGTTAATTAGCCTGACTTTAAAAAAAAATCTAATAAGTTTATTATACCTCACTTGTTTTTTTTTCTTCAAAACTCAGAGCAGTATGCATGGTTCTACTTCCACTTTTATTTTTACAATAACTTTATGAAAGTTATTTTCATACTTGTATATAAACTTGATAGAGAGGGAGTATCCAGCCTATACAATAATCTACTTGAGCTTCATCTTTGAGGGGGACCATAAATGGATCATTCAATTAAAGTCTAATATTCCACACTAGCTTTCTGAGGGCTTTCCCGCACTGCAGCCTTCAGCTGCTTCTCTCCCCTGCAAGAGCTGGCTAGAAATAAAGCCTCGTAGGAAAGTCCTTTCAGGATTTCATCCCTTTCCCCCACTTTGGTCACAGTGTTAACCAGGTGTTCTGTCCAGACTATTGGATTAAATGTGGCCCCATTTGGTGAATTTCCCTGCTTCTTTTCCCCATCTCTGCCAGAAAAACAAGTGCCAAATGTTGCCCCTTCTTGGGCATGTCTTTTGTGGAATAGTGAAAAAATGAGCAATCTTTTTACTGTTTCTTCTATCACTTGAGCTAAAAAGTGAAAGTTGTCAGTGTCATCAAGTTAAAAGACAAAATGAAATCCACAATATATTTTAATTATTGTGATGAGTGAACATTTTGCTCATATGGAAAAATGATTCCATATAAAAAGCAGCAAAATTTTTATGTACTTGAATTCTTTATTCAACTGATTTTTTTTTCTAAACTGAAACCAAAAGGCCAAATTCAGAATCCAAGAACTAAATCTAATTTTCTGATACTTGCACTTGCATCACTGCAATGGTGCCATTTATTTTAAATCTTGTACCAAGATTTTAGAATTACATTTTATCACATTTGCCAGAGTTGAGAAGGAATCTTGATTCTGAAAGAGAAGTGGAGAAGCAGAAGACTTTGTACCTTCAGAACATGCCTGTCTGTTTCAAGGCAAAAACAGGAGCTGTAGCACCTGAACCAATACATGATTTTTTATTTATTGAGCCAAAAAGATTTCACTATTTGTTGAGCTGCTGTAATGTCAGAAAATGTTAATGAACATTAAAGTCTTAGCATAACAAGAAAGAGGATGCAATTTACTGTTGATGGGAACTTTTAAAAATGGTTCTACTCCTGTGCTTTTAATAACAGATTGACATGCCAAAATTGAGCTGACCAGACTTTTCCTATCACTTTATCTCAATACCAAGAGAATCAACTTTCAGATTGCAGTTAAAGTGACAGGACATCTTTTTAACATAAAGAGGAGGCAACCAATTCTAGTTGGGTAAGGATGGGGAGGTGGGATGAGAAGACAGTGTTTCTGTGAATGATGTCTCCGATCCTATGTAACAGCAATGAAAAACAAATTGAGGATTAATCATGCTTTCATGATTAATCATAATTAATCATGATATTTTTATGTGACAGAGACATAGAAGCAATTAAAACTGGCAATTACAAATATTTTTACGCTATATCTGCCTCAGTATTTTTCTAATGCTATCAGTCCAGAAAGAAATCTACTGCACCACTAAGGCAATACTGGATGCCAAACTAAGCTGCCTTCAGTTTGCCTCCATACACTTCCCCCATCACTTTATGTCCATGCCTGACACATTTTGTTGAAGAGATGAGCGTAAACTAAGTCTGTTCAATGCTGTGTGAATGAATCTGTTTCTTCATTTAGTGTAGAAGTGCTTCAGAAGGACAGTTCCTAGGGAGGCCTATCAGAAGGTATTGTGCTACTATTCTGTATTTTTCTTTAACAAATTATTGGTTGGGAAAGGAAGACAAAAAGAACTCCACCATGTATTTTATAACTCTATAAAATAAAATAACATAAAATAAAATAATGTATATATATATATCATGAAATTAAATGAACTGTAATAGAGGGCTCTACTGTGGCGTGGAAAGCAAGGATGCATGATATCTACTAATGTTTGCCATTCTTGCTTTTATTTTATTTTTTTAAATTAAACCAGAAATAAATCAGGATGGAGTTAAGTGAAGAGGTGCCTGGTCATGGAAGTAAAGAAAAGTGAGAAAAGCCTCTTATAAAAGGCTTTTAAAACATGGATTAAAATTTGTGAGCAAGTGCCCTTTTGCAAACAACCACCAATATTCCAGAGCACCTTTTTTAGCTGAAGTCATTTTGTTCCTTCATTTGCCTGTTTTCAATAGCATTTTTCATTCGTCTCAGCAAATATATAACATGTCCCCTGCCAATTCACAAGTAATTATCTCTCTGTGTGAGGAGGATTAAATGAATTAGTTTGGCATGTAACAAATCTACAGTATGTGATGATAAGGCAGAAATACAATCTCAAATATGGTATTCCCTTTCGTTTAAATTGCCAAAAATTCAACAGAATAGATAACATTAATATATGTTAGAATAGACATAGACTGAATTTAGAGCCCTTATGTCTAAATATTTGCCAGAAGATAAGAACTAATAAGAAATCTGAAAACAACAGACTAATTCCCCATCAGAGTTCTCTTAAGAACTTACAGCCTAAAGTTGTTTTGGCCAATTTCACCTAAAACACTCTGCTCAATCTGCAACTGTCCATTCATTCTCTTTCCAGAAGAACACTAAGTTCTGAGCAGTACCAATTTTGTTCTTTTGTTCTTGTTTTTTTAATTATTTGCATGATGTTTGGTTTTCTTTCTAAACAGAGATTATTACTTCTCTTTTCCTCCCAAAGACCAATCAGCCCATTGGTGCTGCCTATGTTGCTGTTAGCTTCTGGGAAGATAGGTAATGCAACAAACGTGGACACCTTGGACACAACAGCTAATCTTCATAATCACTCCTGGTTAGGATACTGTGATTATATGTTAACAAGTTGGTGTTGATTCTTGGAGATTTTCTTCAAAGAGTTTTGTGCCAAATCTGGTCTTTTTTGTCTTCTAACCAAGTATCCATTGCCATTGCAAATGAGTCTATCCACCTTTTTGCTAGTTATCCTCTTTGTTTTTTTCTTACTACCTTTCCTAACATTAAAGACTTTTCAAGAAAATCAGGTCATCACATGATATGTCCAAAATATGATCATTTGAATCTGGTCATTTGTGCCTCATTTCTATCTACTGAAAGCAATGGTATTCCTTCTCTGTTTTTCATGTCTTGAGTAGTAAGCAATATGATCCTTTGTCTGAAAACGTCAAATTCCATTCCATTTCAATTTAGTGATGGCTAAAATGTCAATGTGTAGTCAATTAATTTCATTTTTCATTGTATTCAGCTTTCCCAAGTTGATGCTTCTTATGCTTCATGTTCCCCTGTCTTTGCAGCTTTAGATTTTTCCCCCCTCCATGGGAACATTAGCAATCAGACATCCCAAACATTTAATATGGCCACATCATAAACTCCATTAATACTCTGAAAAATCCTTAGCTCTTCCTCCTTTGCATGTTGAGTGCCATCCAACCTGAACATCTGGCTCGGATTCTTGGCATACGTTCCTGGTGTTCCTTACCCATCCTTCCTAGGAGCATATCAGCATGGCAGAACTTGGTGGGGAGGGGTAGATCAGAGCTGACTTTTTCTCACAAGTTAGAAAGACTGGCAGCCTTGAATAAGCATTCTTAAAAGTAAATATCCAAACACATGAGCAAAGAGAGGGTCACATAGACTATCTTCATCCCAGCATTTCATATAATTCCTCCCATGGGTCTCCCTGGATGCTGTCAAGGCCTTGCTGCCTACACTGCTGGATAGGTGAAGGACCAATGGTGAAATTCAGTCGGATCTATCCGGATCGCGCAATCTGGTAGAGACAGCACCGGGAGGCTCTGCCCACTCACCCAGATGTCATCACATCCCGTTTTTGACCCTCTGCGCATGCGCATAAGGCTCTGTGCATGCGTGGAGGAGGCCTGCATGCTCATATTTGCGAACCGGTAGCGAAGGTAAGTGAATTTCACTCCTGTGAAGGACCCTTCCTTGCACACATTTGCAATATACATGCAGATACGAGGTGGAAGGGTATGTCATGAACAACACTATTCAGTGTAATCCTGCTGCCAGTTTATATAGTCAGGCAATTTCTCTTAAGAAACTCTGTCCATTTGAGCTCTACCAGTGTAGGACCTTTCATGTCTCCCCCAGAGCTCTTTATGTTCTTTTGTTACATTGGCAATGGATGCATCCTGAAGTATTCATACTCAAACTCTGCCTGTTCATAGCACTGTTTAAACAGAGTCATTAACATATTCAGATGTTAATATAACATTCAGATCTGGATATGTTAATAAGACTCTGTTTAGACAGTGGTATGAACATGCAGAGTTTGAGGTATGAATACTTCAAGATGCATCCATCTTTGTTGCCAATGCAACAAAAAATATTTGTCAGTCCTGAGAAGGTTCTGGGTTAACAATATTTTAGAAATTTGGACCTGACAGATAATAAGGTGAATTCTCTATATGTTAGGAAATGCTGCACTGCATAATCAAAATGTCTTATTTACTGGGAATTGGTGGGGTTTCTGCTATTTCAGCTTTGTCTTTTAGACATGTGCTCTTATATGTAAAACTCTGAATTAAACATTTAACTCTCTATTTCAGAACCATTTAACCAAATTTCAGAACCTTTACATAGATACAACACATTTACAATGTATAGGTAAAATTTAACGTCCCATTTATATACATAATACAAGATTTCTTTAAGATACCACAATGGGTTTCACAAACACTAGCACAAAATTGAAGGGTTTTATCGATGTGCTTTCCTTCTAAAGGAAAAAAAATTGCATTTTTAAGGAGTCCAGAAATGTGCTAATGTGGAAGAGAAATAAATTACTTAAGTTTCAGCTCCCCTTTATGCAAAATTTCAGTTACAGCCATCCGTATCAATATAACTAAAGGCAACGTGAGGACATCTCCAAATATGGCATAAGTGACATGCACAGCGTGACAGCTGAGAATGGTGGCAGAGTGCAGCGAGGCACACAAAATGGAAGAAATAAAGGCATGAGGAATTGAAGGACTAATTTATTACTTTTCTATACTTTTACATTAACTGTCATCATAGGCATATACATATTCCCCTCTTTATTTTTCTCTTTATTTTTTCCTCTTCCTTTTGAGGAGTACAGACTATTTCATTTCAGCACTAGCCATAAGAGGGTTCTGAGGAGTATAAACTGTTTCACTTCAACATTAGCTACAAGAGGAGCTCAGGACTAGCAATTTCAAATATTATTTCAGCATTATCTTCAAGTGATTAAAACCTTCCATAAATCCAATATTCATTAAAAAAATCTATTTTGATTATCTTTTTAAACTTAAAAATAAGGTTTCTGAATTTTTAGCATTTTTATTTTTTAAAAAGAAAAAGGGAAATAGTTAAAAATGTAAAATTAAAATATTTTTTACATTTCTAAATCTTTAAGGGACTTAAAATTTTAAAAGAAAGAAGGAACTCAAATGCTAATAAGCTATTCAAAATAAGACAATATTAGAAATACTGCTCAAAAGAATTTGAGAATTTACAATTCTTACAATTTTTATCAATTTACATTTTTTCTATATCCTTTCACAATAAATGCAAGCTGAGAAAAATTGTTTTAAATGTGAGTGTTTTACTATTTTTACTAATGCGGTAGCTTCACTCTATTTCAGCATTATTGTAAGAAATTCCATACTGTCCCTGCTTTTGCTCTGGACAAGTGTAAGGTGACCAGATTTTAACATTGGTAAAGCAGGACACCATTGTGGGCATGGCTTATTTTGTGGGTGTGGCTTGGAGGTCATGTGACTGGGTGGGCATGGCTAGCTGGTCATATGACCGGGTGGCCATGGCTATGTGTATAGGGACTACTCAGAGGGCTGAAAAAAGTCATTTCTGACAGGTCCTCGCACTTTTGACTGGTCCTCACACTTATGACCATCCTCACATTTATGCCCGTGCAGCATTCTTAACAACCATGTCACTCATTTCACAACTGCTTCTCTTCACCATGGTGATAAGATAGGGCAAAAAACGTAAAATGTGAGGACAGTCGTAAGTTTGAGGACTGGTCAAAAGTGCGAGGACCAGTCAAAAATAACTTTTTCAGCCTTCTGAGTAGTCCATATGCACAAAAGGACTAACCAGAGAGCTGAAAAAAGTTATTTTTGACTGGTCCTCGCACTTTTGACCAGTCCTCACACTTATGACCATCCTCACATTTATGCCCGTGCAGCATTCTTAACAACCATGTCACTCATTTCACAACTGCTTCTCTTCACTATGATGACAAGATAGGGCAAAAATGTAAAATGTTTTTTCAGCCCTCTGAGTAGTCCATATGCATAAAAGGAGGCAGCAATAGAGAGGGATGAAGGAAGGGAAGGGAAATTAGAGTAGGAGTGAGGGGAAGAGAGGGAGGAAGAGAGGAGGAGATGGAGAAAGGAAGAGGAAGTAGGGAGGAGAAGAAGAGGGTGGGGGGAAGAGAAAGTAAGAAGGAAAGAAAAGAGAGAGGTGGTAGGTTTGAGGAGAAAGATTGCTGTACAATAAAAAAGATGAAAGGGAAGAAAGCCAACCCCAAACAAATATAAAGATATTAAGATAAAGAATGAATTGTTAAACTTTAAAGAATAAAAGGGAACAAATATGAATAAATAGCAATAATTAGAAACACACATACAAACATACAACACACACATACGTATTTTCTTTGAACAGAATATTTGGCTGGTTCACAAATTTAAACAGCGTTTAGTCATTTCAATTAAATTTACAATTTCTATATTTCCTTTTTGTCATATTTATTCCTCATCTATTTTTGTAAAAAACCAATATTACCCTTCATCCTCATCTCTAATCTTAATCAAATTCAATTTTTCCCTTCTGTTCTATATTATACCCCTTCCCATTGTCATCTATTTTTATATCCATCCTCACATTGGTTAATTATGTAATTATGTAATACAGTTGTTTAATACAAATTCAACATTTTAATATAAATCAATTAGTTATATAACTATCTTTTTTGTATATTAATCAATATGAACATGAATATTCCAATTATTTCCATGCAATCCAATTTCTTACAAATCAATTAATTATATTTACCAATAATAATAAACCAAATAATTTCCCCCATATATTCCTCCAAACCACAACTTAACCATTTCTGCTTTCAACACAATATACAATTAATAGTATCTCAATTATTACAATTCCCTAGTTAAATAGAGCTTTTTTTCTTTTGTGTTTTAAAATCTTGAACTCTCCTCTTTTTCCCTAAGTTTCCCATTGTTTGCAGTTTTGCACCTACCTTTTTTGGTGAGGAAAAAGAAAAAGAAATCTCTCTGCCTCATTTTGTCACGTTGCAGCAAAGACCATGCTTTACTTTCGCTTTCGCTTTTTCAGCATAGCTAGGGGAAAAAAAATCTGCTCCAGGAACTCTTTGCAGCTAGCAACAGAACAGAGCCCTGCACAAAACAGCTGAGAGCAAATCAGCTGAGAGTGGGGAAGCCGAGCTAATCAACTTGTGCTAATTAACCTATTCGGAAGCTGTAAGGGGCTGTTTTTTCTATTTTTGCAGGCAACAGTCTACTCATTTGTTTTCTTTTAACACTGATCAGCTGTAGGGCAGCCCTTTGAAGCCCCGCGGCAAGAGTTTAAACAGTTTTTTTCCCTCTAGCCATCAGCTGGGACTCAGGAGGCAGCCGGGACTCAGGAGGCAGAATGAAAAATCGGGACTTTTTTAAAACACCGCGGGATGCGGGACAAATTGCTAAAAATCGGGACTGTCCCGCCAAAAGCGAGATGTCTGGTCACCTTAGACAAGTGGTCCATGACAAAGCATTGGGTTGACAGTCAAATTTTTTCCCTACTGGTTCTGAGGGCATGGCTTGATGGGGCAGTCCTGTGACTGAGTGGGCATGGCCAACTCAATGTCACTCATGCCCATGCCCACTCAGTCACATGATCCCCCAACAAGCCACAGCCACAGAACCCAGTAGGAAAATTGTTTGAATTTCTACCTACCTATTTTCTGCCCAGGCCTGGTCTAATCTGTCAAAGACCTCCTGCTCTCCCTTTGCCAGTCCCGTTTCCCCTCCTTCAGAGGCTCCAGCCCTAGCCCCCTTCCTCCCCCATGACTGCCTCTTTCTTTGGGCTTACCTTCCTCCTGTGATGGCTGGTGGCAGGCACAGTGGAAGGCAAGCCAGGTCTGAACCATCATTGCTGGGCTCTCCACCAGCCTGCACCTCGCCCCCCTTGTCACAAGATTCTGCAGCTGCCATCTCTTTTTTTCAGTGCGGCTGGACGCTTCTTGGGCCGAAAAAAGATGGCGGCTGCAGGCTTCTTGCAGTGAAAAAAATTACCAACCTCCGTCTGCTCCGCTTCTCAAATGCACCACTGCTGGTGCTGGCGCCCTGTTCTATGTGCAGCAGGGAACAGGGTGCGCGTGCATGGCCAGCTCATAGAACAGGGCATGGGCACTGGCAGTGGCGTATTTGAGAAGTGGAGCGGATGGAGGTTGGTAATTTTTTTTGCTGCAAGAAGCCTGTAGCTGCCATCTCTTTTTCAGCACAAGAAGCATCCAGCCGCACTGAAAAAAAGAGGCAGCACTGCAGGCATCTCGGGACAAGGGGGATGAGATGCAGGCTGGCAGAGAGCCCAGCAGTGATGGCTCAGCCCTGGCTTGCCTTCCCTGGCAGCCAGCCATGGGAGGAAGGTAAGGATGCATTGCATGGTGAAGGGAGAATGGGCAGAGGACGGTGAGTGGGTGGAGACTCTGGGGCAAGGTTGGAGCTGGGGAATGGTGCATTCCCTGACCCAGTCGAGGCAGGTGGCTCTGTCACTTCAGGGAATGGCGTGTCCCTGGGCCCCCGCCCCAGCCCCTGACCTAAGGCAAAGGGCAAGCAGGCAGCATGCATTGCTTACCTTCGGTGAGCTGAGCGGATGAGGTGACTGGTGAGGCAACTGGCTGGGCCATGTGGTGAAGGCAACATATAAAGGGTGGGTGGGTGGGTCGAGTGGCCGGAAGGGGTGAGCGAGTGGCCGGAAGGGGTGAGCAGCAACTGGGCGAGCGAGCGAGCAGGTGGGAGTGGGCGGGCCAACCAGGGGTGGTTTTTACCAGTTTGGCAAACTGATTCAAATCGTCCCTACTGGTTCACCTGAACTGGTCTAAACCGGTTGAATTCCACCCCTGATTGTAACTCTCAACAACCTTTCCTTTCCTTTCCTTTCCTTTCCTTTCCTTTCCTTTCCTTTCCTTTCCTTTCCTTTCCTTTCCTTCCTCTCCTCTCCTCTCCTCTCCTCTCCTCTCCTCTTCTTTTTCTCTCTTCTCCCTTGACCTCTCTTTCATCTCCCTTTCTGTCTGTCTCTCCCTCTCATGTTTATAGGGGAGGCATTTTTGGAAATCAAAGTAATTCTAATGATTGTCATATGCTCCATAATATGTGAGCATCACATTTTTATTATTTTTTAATCTAGTCTTGGAGTTTAGGGCTGGCAAGGTGGAAATATATGTTGGCATCTGAGGGAATCACATTAGTTATCTAAGATTAAATGAGACAAACAGTATAAAAAATAAGGTGGAGTTATCCATATTCAGATTTTAGGATTTGATTTCTAGCTTTAGATTTTAGAGAATAGAAAATCAGCACTGAATGAAAATAAGCAACCTCTTTTTCTTTTAAAAGGAGAGGGGAGAGTGTGGCAGCAAATAAATCGTTAGCCACTTTCTGCATGTCCTCCCCTTGTTCCCACACTCTCTTCTCCAACATATCAGTGATGACAAGTCTATCAGGCCTCATAAGCAGCCTTCACAAGGAGGAGCTCTTACACCCAGAGAGCATAATCAATCTTCTGCTTGCTCTGCTCTCCTTAACAATTGAGAGTGAATCAGACTTCACTTCCCCCCACCCCCACTCCCCAGCCCCAGGCCAGGCCATACCATAAAGGAAGAGAAGTTGTTTTGCGATCTATATGGAGAAATATAGGGGGCTGGGTGTAGAATGGAAACCATTTGGGGTCAGCTTTGATTTTAATGATGAAATGTCTGTGTTTGATAGACCAGTCATGTATCCTCCTTTTCAGAGAACAAGCATTTCTTCAAAGTCTATCTAATGCAATTCTAGACTAAAGATGAAAATATTAAAGGAAGAAAAGATGCTCATCAGTATTGAACAACTGGATAAGTTATCTCATCATAATCATTGTGGGAGGGAATTCTATTTGAATTGTGGCAAATATTTTAAAATTTGCTTATATGAAATTATTACTTAAAAATAAAATTATTTAAAGCTGTGGCTTCTTTTTAGGCGAGGTACTTCTTTTTATAAATGGCCACTTTTATATGGACAAGCATATTTGCAACAAAGGGGAGTCTGTTCTATTCTGTGAGGTAAATCAGGCTTTTAGACTTTGTCAAGATCAGAAGTCATTGCTCATCTGATTAACAATAATGAATAACTTCAATTTTAAACAGAATAATGGCTTTGTCCTATGAAAATACACAACAACTTAGGATACATATACATATAGATTTCAATATGCTTAGGTCCAGTATTCATATTTATTTAGGAGTTATGGGCTAGCAAAGGAAATAAAAGGATTGGATGAATCACAACTTAGTCTCATTAAATTGGGAATGCTTCTGAGCTTCCCTACGTAAGCCACCCATTCACTGCCTTATGAACAATTACAAAGGAAAATAGTTTAATTGTCAAATAGATTCAAGCCAAGGCATATAAAATCCAGCCATTTTTTCCATTCAAAAACGGTGACAGAGTATTATTACTGTATATGGGTGTGTATGTGTTGGCTAAAAAAGTTTGAGTCTTATCTGTTTTGGAGTCCCCCTCACTATACTGTAAGATTTATTTATTTATTTTTATTTATGTAATTTATATGCCGCCCTTCTCCCGAAGGACTCAGGGCAGCTTACAAGAAGGAACAAAAAAATTACATAAACATCAAAGTCAATTTAAAAGTCAATTTAATATTAGTTAAAATTAATTAAAAAATTAATTAAAATTATTAAAAATCACCCCTACGGATTCAGCCCATTTGGTGAAAAAGCCACGTCTTCAATTCACGGCGGAAGGAGAGGAGGTCAGAGGCTGTCCTGAGGCCAGTGGGCAGCCCATTCCAGAGGGTCGATGTAAAGATCAGAGGTCAGTTGATATAAACAAGAACATCTTCACTAAGAGCCATACTGACAATGTTTAAAATTTAACAGAGGACTTCTGGTTGGCATCGCTGGGACACATACGGGGAAATGGCGAGCTCCGCTGAGCCCTGCCAAATCCCCTCTGCTAAGCTGCTGCCGATAGGTCTGCGGACCTCCACTGTCTTGTAGGGACAGGGAGACAAGAAGGAACGCCTTGGGTGGCCGAGAGGAACGGGCGGGTTCCTTGGGGTCGGAGGCTTCTCCTTCACGCCGCCGGCAGCGGGACGGCAGCCATGGTGGCTGCCCTGAAACTGCGGCAACCGGGAACAAGGATTGTGCTGGAGGAAGAAGATGAAGAAAGAGCAAAAATCAAGAAGCCGGGTGAGTGACACCAACCCAGGCAATAATGTACCTATTTGGAATTATTGGAAAATAAGACCCCAAAATTAAAAGCGGCTGTTGGACTGCGGGGCTTAAAGATTGAAAAGGAAAAAAAAAAATGGGTAAAAGACCCAAATTGAATTTTGTTGCAGTAAACTTAAACTGGATGATTTGGTATTAATAAATTTCTGAAATTTGACTGTGCCTTTAACTGGAGTGGAGAAGAGAAATGGATATTCCTGAGAATTAATGCCTCTAAAAGAAAATGAAGCTAACGAAGATAGAGAAATAGCCATGGAGTCTGCAGTGATTAAACAGAGAAGTGGATTAAAGAGATTTCCCTTTCTGGGTGGAAAAGAAACATGTTAATTGGCTTTTTACCTTGGATTACTTGAAATTAATATTGGATATAAGGATTTTGGAGATTCCTACTCTGTCCCAGATGATTTTAAGAAAGAAGAAAGAAGAAAGAAAGAACATTTTGGATTTTAACAATGGAGACTGACAAAACTAGGTGTGGCGTAGTTAACAAAGACAGGAAGCTGATGCACTACGCTTGGATCAGACATTTTAAAAGTTTTAAAGGGACATACAGAAATTCTTTACTTTGAACTGATGAACCTTGAAATAGAGCACTTTGGACAGAGAGGAAAAGGAAGAAAAGGAAAAATTAAAGTGGATAAATTTAAATGTGACTAACTGAAATGTAAAGTTTAAAAGCCTATGTATATATGATAAAGTTTAAAAGCCTAGGTATATATGATTTTTGGATAAAAACAGGAAGGGTTGTGAAATAATAAAAATAGAAAACAAGAGGTGGCTATTAAAATAGTGGATGATATCAAGGGGATAAAAATAATAAAGAAGAATATATTTTGAGACAGGAAAACTTTAAGAAAATGTACTGTTTGATGTAATACGTTTTAATTTTAACTTGCAAACAAATGTTAAACTGATGAATAAGGATTGATTGAACAAAATACAAGATACACAGATGCTAGTGACTGAATTAAGGTAATACAAGTTGGAAATGATGACTATTATGACATATACTGAGATTTAAATTGAAAGAGCAGGATGGAAAAATGATATAAAACAGATAATTATATTACAGTTAAAATGTGTGGGATGGATACCAACTAGATAAGAGTTTGAGACTCGGGGGAAATATGTTGGAAATTAATTCAAAATGCTGGAAACAGCCAAACAAATAGGAGGAGAGTTGGAGGAGACTATGCTGGTAATCAGCCAAACAATGGAGGAAGTCAAGGAGGAGACTATGCTGGAAATCAGCCCATAAAATGCTGGAAACAGCCAAACAAATAGGAGGAGAGTTGGAGGAGATTGAGGAACTATTCTAAAATCAACTAAATAGTTCGTGTTTTGGAGGGGATCAAGCTGAGAATTAATCAAATAGAACAATCTGGAAGATAGTTAAATATTAGAGGGAGATATAGTGGAAAATATATTAGAAAATGGATTAAATAAAATATGCCTTTGAGAGAAATCTATGTAATATGTAAACTGGGAGGGAAAAAAAAACCTAAGGTAAACTGATTTGAGGGTCAAAGGATTAAAATTAGATAAAATGTTGTTTTATAAAATATAATAAAAATGGAGTGGTATTGAATTGAAACTAAGAATAAATGGTGATAAAATTGTAAGGTAAACACTTAACAAGAGGTTAGAATATTGTAAAAATTATTTTGATATGATTTGTATAAGATATAAGGTAAAGAAGAATAAAGATATGTTTAGAATTGTTATGCAGATGTAAAAATGAGTGAAAGTGAATTTGAAACTAATTTTGGATAGATATAATGGATTTATATAGATGAAAATGTGAAATTTGAAGTAAAATTGTTTTTTTTTCTTAAGTTTTGAATTTCTTTTTTATCTTCTTTTTTTTCCTTTTTTTGTTTATTTATAAAAGATGTAATGGAAATTGTGAATTGAGCTTGTGAAAGGAATGTAAGCGGGGTAACCATCTATGACCGGATCGAGATTTTTGCTCTTGAAAGTTATGTTTTTATGTTTAAATTTGAAAAAATAAATAAAAAATATTTACAAAAAAATAAATAAAATTTAACAGATAGCTTTGGTCTTCAAGTACAAATTTTAATTTCAGTTCAGTATCACAGTACAGAGTTAGCTGTCAAGACTTCTGAGCTTGCAAGCTCAGGAAACAAAAACAGTTGGATTTCTGGTAAGACTTTTATTGTTAATAAGGTAATGAAATTGAATCTTGATATCTACCAGGATATTTCTTCCATATGACTGAAACCCAGTACATTACACTACACCAAGTCTCTTTCTTATTCTTCTGCATTTCCTTGGCCTCAAACATCTCATCTATAATGGTGCTATTTCCTCCCTTAACTGTCTTGCTCCCTTTTTTGGGTTTCCAAGGCTTATTGGACATTATATCACATTTTCCAAGTTTAAATCTAATTAGACTTTTTCTCTTCAAAGAATCCTGGGCTTCAAATGTTCCTTGATCTACATTCATTATTTGTCCATATGATATCATCCCTTCTAATTTCAGTTTTGTGTATGTGGTTGATGTGATGCAAATGAAATATTATATTCAATGACAGAACACACTCCTGCCCATATCTCTTTGGTAGACTTAAAAAATAGGGGACTCTGATTTAAGCAGGAGTATGGAGGAAAAAGGAAAACAATTCCTCAGGAGAGACCTCTTTTTCATATGATGAATTTCTGAATTATAACCTCTCATGTTATTGAAATGTCTCCAGAGTAGGTAGGGATCATGATAATGGATGATCTATCAAAGAGGAATGAAATATCAAAATGTCTGTTTTGTGCAGCTCACATATATGATCTGGATATACATAATTCCAAAATAAGGAGGATTTTTATTTATTATAAAATGTGATTCTTCTATGGCCTAATCCTGTGATGGCAAACCTATGGCACATGCGCTGTAGCCAGCTGCTCTTCTGGGTTCCATGGTGCGCATGCGTGCTGGCCAGCTGGTCCAGCACGCATGCGCACCGGCCAGCTGCTCTCTTCTGGGTTCTGGCATGCACATGCGCCGGCCAGCTGATCTGAGTGAGAAGGCCAGCTGTCTGGTGCGAATGTGCATGCCGGATTTCCCCCATATATTCCTCCAAACCACAACTTAACCATTTCTGCTTTCAACACAATATACAATTAATAGTATCTCAATTATTACAATTCCCTAGTTAAATAGAGCTTTTTTTCTTTTGTGTTTTAAAATCTCCTCTTTTTCCCTAAATTTCCTGTTGTTTGCACCTACCTTTTTTGGTGAGGAAAAAGAAATCTGCCTGCCTAATTTTCCAACCTGCAAAGCCAACAGCCTGCTTTACTTTCTCTTTCGTTTTTCAGTATAGCTAGGCGGGGGGGAAATCAGCACTCTTTGCAAGCAAGGAGCAGATCCCTGAGCAAAACAGCTGAGACAAATCAGCTGGGGGTCGGGAGCCGATCTAAGCAAGGGCTAATTAGCCTATGCTGAAGCTCCGGGGGCCAATAAAATTACAAAAAAAACACCAAACCCTTTGTTAAATTGCTGGCTCCCCCGCCCCTCGCCCACCACTATTTATTGGCAATAAATAGTGGTGCGGAGGGGCGGGGCAAGCCAGCAATTTAACAAAGGGTTCGGCTGCACCACTGGCTCTAGGGCGGCCCTTTGAAGCCCCGCGGCAAGAATTTAAACAGCTTTTTTTCCTCTAGCCATCGGAGGCAGCAATAGATGGGCAGTGGGTGGGTTAAGTGAATGGCTGGCAATCCAACAGAGCAGAGAGTGAGGGTGAGTGAAGGCATGGAAGCTGCTTTCTCCATCCTGCTCTCTTGCGTCCGGCAGCCCACGTGGATCCCAGGCAGCGGAACTCAGGCTAGGGAAGGGGTGGGCAATTGTGGCTCTTTTACAACCTGCGGCCTTCAACTCCCAGAATTCCTGAGACAGCCAAGCTGTCTCAGGAATTCTGGAAGTTGAAGTCCACAGGTTGTAAAAGAGCCACAATTGCCCACCCCTGGCTATGGTAGGCTGGCGCTGCGCGGGTGGGAGGCAAGGGGCAGACGAGCCAGCAATTCGGCTCAACCCCCTAGAACCCCCAGAATCCCACCACTGTGTAGGCCCCTCTTGATCTTGAGGCCCTAGGCTGAAGCCTAGTTAGCCTATAGGAAAATCCGGCCCTGAATAAGACATAATCTACCTCCTAGAGAAATTCATGTCAGATTCACGAAGAAAACACTGAGAACAAAGATATTGCAATTGATGAGAAACACGACGATAAAGCACAAAGAGAGAGAAGTAGTGGCACTGAAACAAATTCCAAGAAGAGTGAGAGATCTGAGAAAAGAATATCAATTTTTCATGAAATGTTTGATAAATAGAGGAATAAATTTTAAATGGCTGATTCCAGAAGGAATATTGGTGAACTGGCAAGAACAAAGATACAGATTAGACTCAGTAGAGAAAGCAGAGTTATTTTATAAACAATACATAGATGTCCAAGAGGAAGGAAGGTTGAGGGAAGAAAAAGGGGATGAATAACAGGAGGAGAAGAAAGAACAACCAAGAGAGACAATGAAAGAACAAGAAGAGAGAGCGTTAATAGAATGAGCGAGGGCGAAAGAAGTTAAGGAACTAAGGGAGATAAGAATGACTAGATCAGCTATTTGTGTAATAGGGGATTATAATGCAATAGTAAATGCAAAGAAAGACTACAAAACTGGGAAAAAAAACAAAAGAAAAAAGAAATACTTCCAAAAGAATTCTTTACTATGGCTGAAGAACTAAACTTGGCAGACGTATGGAGGGAAACACATGAAGAAGAGGCCCAATACACCTTTTACTCCCATCCGCATAACTCCTGGTCAAGACTGGACATGGCATGGATGACCCCAAATATCAAAATAGAAGTAGAAAAAATTGAGATAGGCACAAACCAATGGGCAGACCACAATCCACTATTTATAAATTGGAAAGGGGAAAGAAGACGTAAGAGATGGACAATGAACCAAAGATTATGTAAAGAAAAAGAATTTAATTTGATGTTAGAAAAGGAAGTAAAAATATTCTTCCAGATAAATAAAATAGAGGAAACCTTTTAACAAAACACATGGAATACTTTAAAAGCATATATAAGGGGCCTAGTAATAGCATATACGAGGAAAAAGAATAAAGAGAAGAAAAAACAATTAGATAATTTAGAGAAAGACCTAAAACAAATAGAACAAAAACTCCAGGAAAAGCCCCAGAACAAAACAATAAGAGAAGAATGGGAAATGATTAAGCATAAATTGAATTTGATAAACCAAATAGAACTAGCCCAAAAAATAAAAATGGCAAAACAAAACTATTTCGAATACGCAAATAAAACGGGCAGATGGCTAGCCTATAAACTGAAAAAAGAACAGAAAAAAAGAATGATATACCAATTGAAAGATGATAAAGGAGAAATTCAACATAGTAAAGAGGCCAAAAAAGAAATTATTAAGAAATTTTATGCGAACCTATATAATCAGGGGAAAATAGAGGAAGACAAAATAAAACAGTACATAGGGAAATCAGGAATGCCAAAAATCACAGAAGAACAAAGAATCACTCTCAATAGGCCAATAACCAAACTAGAACTAGATGAAGTACTGAAAAAGCAAAAAAACAATAAAACACCGGGACCCGACGGGCTACCGGTAGAAATATATAAAACAATGCAAGAAGTATTGGGAGAGAATATGTTGCGATTATATAATGAAGCTATGGAGAAAGCCAAAATACCAAATTCATGGACAGAAGCCATAATAACAATCATTCCAAAAGAAGACACAGATCTCCAGTTAATACAAAACTATAGACCTATTTCATTATTGAATGCTGACTACAAAATATTTGCAGCAATCTTGGCAGAAAGGATTAAATTAGTATTAAATACATATATAAACCCAGACCAAAATGGATTTCTGCCGGGACGCCAAATAAAGAACAACATGAGAATAATACTTAATGCTTTAGAATATTATGAATCACACCCGGAGAAGCAGGCAGCGTTGGTTTTTCTTGACGCCCAAAAGGCCTTCGATAACCAAAATTGGAAATTTACGATTGAACAACTACAAAATATGCAAATTGGGGAAAAATTTGGGAAAATTATAGCAGAAATCTATACCAAGCAATCAGCAAGGATTATTATGAATGATGACATAACAGACAAATTTAATATAACAAAAGGAGTCAGACAAGGCTGTCCACTTTCCCCCTTACTATATATTCTATCGTTGGAAATCCTGTTGAAAAAAATTAGAGAAGACCAAGGAATTGAAGGTTTAAGGATCAATAGAGAAGAATACAAAGTTTAAGCCTTTGCTGATGACTTAGTGTTTTTGACAGAAAATCCTATGGAATCTATATCTAATTTATTCCAAAAAATAGAAGAATTTGGAGAAGTGGCTGGACTAAAAATCAATAAAAGTAAATCAAAGCTAATTGTTAAAAACCTTACGGAAATCCAAACAAAAGATTTGACAGATAATATACAAATTCAAACAACAAAAAAAATAAAATATCTAGGAATCTGCTTATCTACAAGAACATCAGCAATTAAAGAAAACAATTATGATAAATTACTAGAACAAACAAAGAAAGACTTAGAAAAATGGGAAAATTTACACATTTCATTCCTAGGAAGAATTTCGGCCATCAAAATGACTATATTACCTAAATTTTTATATTTGTTTCAGGTCACCCCAATTAAAATAGATAAACCGTTTTTTGAAAAGCTGAATAAAATAACATCTAAATTTATATGGCAAGGGAAAAGGCCACGAATAAAATTTAAACTGCTTCAGGATACAAAAGATAGAGGAGGAGCTGCACTCCCTGACTGGGAGATATACTACCAAGCAGCAGTACTATCGTGGGTCAAAGATTGGATAGAATTAAAGGACTCTAGAATTTTAACAATTGAGGGACACGAACTTCAAACTGGCTGGCACTCCTTTATGTGGGATGAGAAATACAAAACACATTCATATTTTAAAACACATACAATAAGGAACTCACTATTACAAATTTGGCTTAAAATTAAAAAACAACATTATATGAAGATACCAAATTGGCTAGCACCGGCTGAATCAATTAGGCACCCAAACTTAACAGATAAGACAAAAATAATTAGATATAAAGATATAATTGACTATCAAGGCAAACTAAAGACAAAACAACAATTGGAGATAGATTTACACAGAGGAATAGACTGGTGGACTTACACTCAAATACAATCCAAATATAGAGAACATATAAAAACATATGAAATTTATAATCAAAAACAAGAAATAGATAAAATTATATTAGATTCAGAAAATAAATTAATTAGTAGAATTTATAAATTTCTCCTACACTATAAATTGGAAGAAGAGACAGTCAAAGAAACGATGATCAAGTGGGCTTGGAAAAATGGGAAAAGTTCTGGCAGGTAAATCTAAAGTTAACGAAAGCAACGGCGTACAAGGAAAACCAACTGAAAATGTTTTATCGGTGGCATATGTCTCCAACCAGATTGGCAAAAATACAACCTAAAAATAGCCCAATTTGTTGGAAGTGCAAAAAGGCACAAGGGACTTTCTATCATTTATGGTGAATGTGCCCGGCAGCAAAGAAATTTTGATCTAACATCAAAAAATGGTTGGAACAAATAACAAAAACACAGATTGAAAAAGAACCAGAAACATTTTTATTAGGAATATTTAACAAATCATACCCTAAGGATATCAAATATCTTACAATCCATATATTAACTGCTGCAAGAATAACCTACACAAGAAATTGGAAACAAGAAAAAATACCAAGTGAAACAGAAGTAATAGGGAAAATTTTAGAATGCGCTGAAATGGATAGGTTAACCAAAGAATTACAAGAAAAAGAAGAATCAGACTATTATAAAATATGGAATAATTGGTATAATTGGTTAAAAATTAGAAATATACAAAAATATAGGGGATATATTACCGATTGATACATATATATGTAATAAAAAATATTATTAGATTAAAGAGAGGTGAAGGAATATATTATAAGTAGAATTGTAGAACGTCACTCTGAAAAAATGCTTAAGAAGAAATTACACTCTTTTTGTGTATATGTTGTATAAATGTTTGTTGTGTATATGTTATGTATGTCTTTTTTAATATTTATATTCAATAAAAACTATTTTATAAAAAAAAAAGAAAAGAATGACTAGATCAGGGATCTGATGCAACCTTAAACACTCAAAGAGCCACTTGGGCCAGTTTCTCACAAAAGCCAAAACACCAGGAGTCACAAAACCTGGGTGGGCATGGCCAACTCAACATCACTCATTCCTACCCAATCACATGACACTCCCCAGCCATGCCTACCCAAGTTCTGTGGTTCCAGGTATTTTCTTTTAAACAGCTCTCTCTGTCTCTCTCTGTCTCTCTCTCCCCTCTCTTTCTCCCTCTCCCTTTCTCATCTCTTTCTCCCTCCCTCTCTCTCTCTCCCTCTCTCTCTCATCTTTCTCCCTCTTTCTTTCTCCCCCCCTCTCTCATCCTTCTCCCTCTCTCTCTCTTCTCCTCTTTCTCTCTCTCTTTCTTCCTCTCTCTCATCTTTCTCCCTCTCTCTTTTTCCCTCTCTCTTTCTTCCTCTCTCTCATCTTTCTCCCTCGCTCTCTCTCTCTTTCTCATCTTTCTCTCCCATCTCTTTCCCCCTTTCCCTCTTTCTCATCTTTCTCCCCCATCTCTCTTTCTCTTTCTTTCCCAGATTCTCTTTTGTCCCCCTGCTGTGGCTCCCTGTCAGCTGGCTGCCCCCCCCCCCGCGCTCCTGCCCTCCTCTCCTCCTCACCTGCCCTGAGAAGAGAAGGGTGGTGGAGGTGGATGGAGGTGCTTCCCCTCCGTGTTTCAGAGGGGAAGCGAAGCACCCTCTACTTGCCTCTTTTTCTGATGCGCAATTTTCTCCACCCCAAGACAGCAACTGGGCCACCCCAGTCGATGCTCCACATTGTAATGGGCTCCAGGAGGAGGAGGAGGGAACGCTGTCTCCCCCATTGTGTAGCATGCTAAGTTTAAATGCAAGAGCAGCAAGCAGCCATGGAGGCGAAGAGAGGAATATGGGGAGATGTGTGACTTTCTCTGCCCCAAGACACTGGCTGGGGCACATCTCCCCATATTCCTCTCTCCGCCTCCATGGCTGCTTGCTGCTCTTACATTTAAACTTAGCACGCTGCACAGTGGGGGAGACCGTGCTCCTTCCTCCTCCTCCTGGAACCCATTAAAACATGCAACATTGGCTGCA
This sequence comes from Pantherophis guttatus, assembly GCF_059756535.1. Classification (NCBI taxonomy): domain Eukaryota; kingdom Metazoa; phylum Chordata; class Lepidosauria; order Squamata; family Colubridae; genus Pantherophis; species Pantherophis guttatus. The sequence goes on along the minus strand of NC_142065.1, from coordinate 110,770,352 downwards.
GCCAGGCGGCCCAGCCAGTGTCTCAGTGCGGAGCAAAGTCATGCGTCTCCCCCAGTGGCCGAAGTGTGCACAGCACCAACAAGGGCTGGAAAAAGAGGCAAGTAGAGGGGTGCTTCGCTCCCGCTCTGGAATATGGAGGAAGTCTCCATTCGCCGCAGTCACCCTTCTCTTTTCAGGGCAAGCGAGGAGTGAGGGGGAGGAGAGGGGCCACCCAGTGGTAGGATCATCTGACAGGGAGCCGCAGGAAAGGGCCCAAAGAGCTGCATGCAGCTCTAGAGCTGCAGGTTGCCAATCCCTGGATTAGATCGACAAAACAAATAAACAAATTAAAAATGGAAGAAGAAATTAAAATAATATCTTTGAATATAAATGGATTAAACTCAGCAATAAAGAGAAGGAAAATATTCAATAAATTAGAGAAGCTAAAATGCTTACAAGAAGTGCATATTAGAAAGCAACATAAAAAACTTTTGGAGCGAATAAAATTAGGGACATTGTATAAAACTTTGGCTTGTCAAAGCAAAAGAGGAATAGCATTTTACATCAAACAGACAATCCAATCCAAACAAATATAGGAAAAAAAGCGAGAATTAATCTTAAATTGCTTCAAGATTCCAGAATTAGAGGAGGATTTGGTCTAAAAAATTGGGAATTGTATCACCAAGTGGCAATGTTAACTTGGATTAAAGAATGGATCTTATTGAGAAATACAAGACTATTGACTTTGGAAGGACATGATTTACTACTAGGATGGCATGCTTTCTTTTTTTTCCTTTTTTTTTATTGAAAAAGTTTTAAAACAAACACAATTTCCCCACAACCCTCCCTCCCAACTCCCCCTCCCCCTCCCCGACTTCCCAGAACAGAACACAAGGTATTTCTATTGACCTTTAACAATAAACTAAATTGCATAACCAATCATTAAACTAACACCCCCTAAAAAAAAAATTCTTAACCCCCCATATATAAAATCCTATTTCTTAAACATAATACTTCTAATATCACTTATATAGCGCTTATACAAATAAAAGAGATCATTCATAAGCTATTTGATATTTTTTGGTCTGATACTTATTTTGTATATAATCAATCCATCTTCTCCAGTCCTGTATATACCTTTCTTGTGTGTGATCCTTCAGATATGCTGAAATTTTAGCCATTTCAGCTAAATTAGTTACTTTCAATATCCAATCATCAATAGTAGGCAAAAAATCCTTCTTCCAGTGTTGTGCAACCAACAATCTTGCTGCTGTTATCAAGTTCAAAATCAATTTAGTCTCTGCAACTGTACAGTCCGTAGTTATACCCAGTAAGAACAACTGTGGAGTAAATTTCAGTCTCTTTTTAAGAATATTCTGCATCACCCACCAAATCTTTATCCAAAATGCTTTGATTTTTCTACAAGTCCACCATATATGATAATAAGTTGCATCATCACAGTCACATCTCCAACCTTTAGCTTGCACATTAGGATACATACATGATAATTTTTTGGGATCTAAGTGCCATCTATAAAACATTTTATAAAAATTTTCTCTTAAATTTTGTGCTTGTGTAAATTTCACATTTCTAATCCAAATCTTTTCCCAAGTCTCCAGCATTACTGGCTCTTGAAAATTTTGTGCCCATTTAATCATACAGTCTTTAACCAATTCGGTCTCGGAATCTATTTCCAATAAAACATTATACAACCTTTTAATATGCATTTGTTTTTGATCTCTAATTTGTTTTACCAAATTCTCCTCATTTTGCACAAAGCCAGTTTTTTGATCTTCCTTCCATCTAGCTTGAAGTTGACCGTACTGGAACCATGTATAAATTATACCTTCTTCTCTCAGTGTATCTAAAGATTTCAAATACATTACCCCTCTTTCCATAATAAGAAGCTCTTTATAGGTAATCACCTTCTGTTTTTGTTCTATACTTATATTTTCTATTGCATATCTAGGATAAGGTGACCAGATTTTAACATTGGTAAAAAGGGACATTGTGGGCGTGGCTTATTTTGTGGGCGTGGCTAGCTGGTCATGTGACTGGGTGGGCGTGGCTAGCTGGTCATGTGACCGGGTGGCCATGGCTATGTCTATAGGGTAAGGTGAACAGATTTTAACATTGGTAAGAAGGACACCATTGTGGGCGTGGCTTATTGTGTGGGCGTGGCTTGGAGGCCATGTGACTGGGTGGGCGTGGCTACCTGGTCATGTGACCGGGTGGCCATGGCTATGTGTATAGGGACTACTCAGAGGGCTGAAAAGTCATTTCTGACAGGTCCTCACACTTTTGACTGGTCCTCACACTTATGACCATCCTCACATTTATGCCCGTGCAGCATTCTTAACAACCATGTCACTCATTTCACAACTGCTTCTCTTCAACAAGGTGACAAGATAGGGCAAAAATGTAAAATGTGAGGACAGTCGTAAGTTCGAGGACTGGTCAAAAGTGTGAGGACCAGTCAAAAATAACTTTTTCAGCCCTCTGAGTAGTCCATATGCATTAAAGGATTACAGCAATAGAGAGGGATGAAGGAATGGAAATTAGAGTAGGAGTGAGGGTAAGAGAGGGAGGAAGAGAGGAGGAGAAGGAGAAAGAAAGAGGAAGTAGGGAGGAGAAAAAGAGGGTGGGGGGAAGAGAAAGTAAGAAGGAAAGAAAAGAAAAGAGAGAGGTGGTAGGTTTGAGGAGAAAGATTGCTGTACAATAAAAAAGATGAAAGGGAAGAAAGCCAACCCCAAGCAAATATAAAGATATTAAGATAAAGAATGAATTGTTAAACTTTAAAGAATAAAAGAGAACAAATATGAATAAATAGCAATAATTAGAAACACACATACAAACATACAATGTATTTTCTTTGAACAGAATATTTGGCTGGTTCACAAATTTAAACAGCGTTTAGTCATTTCAATTAAATTTACAATTTCTATATTTCCTTTTTGCCATATTTATTCCTCATCTATTTTTTAAAAAAACCAATATTACCCTTCATCCTCATCTCTAATCTTAATCAAATTCAATTTTTCCCTTCTATTCTATATTATACCCCTTCCCATTGTCATCTATTTTTATATCCATCCTCACATTGTTTAATTATGTAATTATGTAATACAGTTGTTTAATACAAATTCAACATTTTAATATAAATCAATTAGTTATAAAACTATCTTTTTTGTATATTAATCAATATGAACATGAATATTCCAATTATTTCCATGCAATCCAATTTCTTACAAATCAATTAATTATATTTACCAATAATAATAAACCAAATAATTTCTCCCATATATTCCTCCGTACCACAAGTTAACCATTTCTGCTTTCAACACAATATACAATTAATAGTATCTCAATTATTACAATTCCCTAATTAAATACAGCTTTTTTTCCTTTGTGTTTTAAAATCTTGAACTCTCCTCCTAAATTTCCCATTGTTTGCAGTTTTTCACCTACCTTTTTTGGGGAGGAAAAATAAAAATAAAAATAAATCTCTCTCTGCCTCATTTTGTCATGCTGCACCAAAGACCCTGGTTTCGGTTTCGTTTCTGAAGCTTAGCTAGGGGAAAAAAAAACTGTTTTACACTGATTGCCTGTAGGGCGGCCCTTTGAAGCCCCGGGCAAGAGTTTAAACAGTTTTTTTTTCTTCTAGCCATCAGCTGGGGCTCAAGAAAAATCGGGACTTTTTTGAAACGCCGCGGGACGCGGGACAAATTGCTCAAAAGCGGGACTGTCCCTCCAAAAGCGGGACGTCTGGTCACCTTAGTCTAGGATTTGCCCATACAGGTATCTTATAATTTAACTTATATTGATATTTTTTCCAAACCCTCAACAAAGCATTTCTTAATATATGAGCCTTAAATACTTTATCCACTTTTTTGTCATATAACAAATAGGCATGCCATCCATATAACAAATCATAACCTTCTAAATTCAAAATTCTCCCCTCAGTTAAATTAAACCAATCACTAATTTGTGATAAAACCGCTGCTTCATAATATAATCTTAAATTAGGCATTTTAAGACCCCCTCTTTCACGTGTATCTTGTATAATTTTCATTTTTATTCTGGTTTTTTTCCCAGCCCAAATGAAAGTATTAACACCTTTCTGCCATTCTCTCAAATTTTCATCTTTCTTAAGCACAGGTATCATTTGGAACAAAAATAAAACTCTAGGTAAGACATTTATTTTAATTGCTGCAATTCTTCCCAATAAAGACAACTGTAATTTTTTCCAGTTTTCCATATCCTTCTGTACCTTCTGCCAAAGAACCTCATAATTGTTTTTGTATAATTTTGTATTTGAAGCTGCTATGTATACCCCTAGATATTTAACTTTTTTAGCTATTTCAAAATCTGTTATTCTTGCTAGTTCATCTCTTTCAAGTATAGACATATTTTTAATTATCATCTTTGTCTTATGTGAGTTAACTTTAAATCCTGATACTTTCCCGTATTGATCAATTATATCCAATATATATGGAACCGACTCTATAGGTTGGGATAAGGTAATAACCAAGTCATCTGCAAATGCTCTTAATCTATAATCTTGTTGTCTGATTACAATACCCTTCAATTTTTCTGAGTCACGTATCTTGTTCAATAGTACCTCCAAAGTCAAAATAAATAGTAGTGGGGACAGAGGACACCCCTGCCTTGTTCCTTTCTCAATTTTAAAAGCCTCTGTTAAACCTCCATTAACTATAATTTGTGCTGTTTGCTGCTGATATATCGCTCTAATTGATTGTGTGAAATATTCCCCAAAGTGCATTTTCTCTATTATTTTAAACAAAAATTGCCAGTTCAAACGATCAAATGCCTTCTCTGCATCCAAAAATATAAACGCTGCAGGGACTGGATTATTTTTTTCCAAATATTCCAGTAAGTTTACAATTTGTCTAACATTATATCTCATTTGTCTCCCTTTTATAAACCCTGATTGATCATTATGAATTATTTGTTGCATAACTGGCATTAATCTATTAGCTAATATCTTAGCAAAAATCTTATAATCAGTATTCAGAAGTGAAATTGGCCTGAAATTCTCAGGTTTAATGGAATTTTGGTCCTCCTTTGGAATTAATGAAACAAAGGCTGTTTTCCAGGAAGGTGGTACTCCTCCTCCTACTTGTATTTTATTAAATAAAATTTTGAGTGGTTCTAACATTTCAGATTGTAAATGTTTATAATAGACAGCTGTTAGTCCATCTGTTCCCGGAGCCTTACCTATTTTTAATTGTTTAATTGCCCCAACAATTTCCTCGGAAGTTATTGGCTGATTCAATCTCTCTCTCTGTTCCAGCGTTAATTCAGGAATCTCCATCTTTAAATATCTATCAATATCAACATCTTGAATTACATCTTTAGCATATAACTTTGTATAAAACTCCAAAAAAGCCTTTTTTATTAAATTCTGTTGATAAATCTCTTTACCTCTAAATTCTATCTTGTCTATAACACGTGATTTTTGTTTTTTCCTCATCGTGTAAGCCAACCATCTCCCAGGTTTATTAGCATTACAAAATGTATTATGTCTGGCATATTGTATGCTGGTTGCTACTTGCCCAGCCATTAACATATTAAATTGCTCTCTTAAAATATTAATCATATCTTTTGCCTTTTTATCTCCCGGGTTAGTTATAAGCAATTGTTCTTTCTTTTTAATTTCCTCCTCTATCTCTTTCCGTCTGTTTTGTTGTTTTAGTCTATATTTATTGTTCAAGAAAATTAATGTTCCTCTCATATATGCCTTACTCGCATCCCATACCATCTCCATCGAGGTTCCTTTATTCATATTGTTAACAAAAAATTCTTTCATTTGTTTTTTAAGCTCACACAAGTTATCTTCATATCTAAATAAATTCTCATTTAACCTCCAAGACCTCCTTTCCCCTCTTTCCTGCTCTAGTTCCACCCAAACCGGGCTATGATCAGTTAGGATGGCATGCTTTCTTATGGTATGGAAAAAATCAGATCTATGGATACTTCCAGAGACATTGTGTAAGGAATGGTTTGTTGGTAGTATGGCAAAGAGTAAAAGAAAAACATTATATGGAAGCACCCAATGTGGCTTTCAACAATAGAAGTGTTGACACACCCAAATATGATTAACATGTACAAGATTGTAAGATATAAAGACATTTTAACAGAGAAGGGAGAATTAAAACAGAAACAAGACTTAGAAAAACAAGGGATTGAGATTGACTGGTATACACGGCTGCAGATACAATCAAGATATGATAAAGACTTGAAACAATATGGTTTTAATTTGGGGGAATCAGAATTGGATCAGATAATGATTGGAAAGGATGAAAGAATAATTAAAAGACTGTATAATTATTTGTTGCAAATTAGATTGGAAGATGAAGAGGTAAAAGAGACAATGATAACATGAGCGAAAAATTTGGGATATGAAATAGAATTAGAGAAAGGGGAACAACTATGGGAAAGGAATTATAAATTGACAATGTCAACTGCATATAAAAATAATCTATATAAAATGTTTTATAGATGGCATATGCCACCAGAAAGATTAGCAAAGATGTTTAAGGATAAATCAGCCAAATGTTGGAAATGTTTGCATTTGCCGGGATCATACTATCATATGTGGTGGTCATGTTTAGAAGCAAAAAATTATTGGTCTAGAATACAGAAATGGTTGGAAGAAATATTACATAAATCTATAGAATTAAAACCAGAGTTTTTTTATTGGGTATTCTCCCAGAAAGATATAGTAAAGAAGATGTATATTTAACTATACATATAATAACAGCAGCAAGAACTGTATTTGTACAAAATTGGAAGACAGAAAAAATTCCGTCAGAAGGTGAAGTAATAAAAAAGATTTTAGACTGTGCGGAAATGAATAGATTAACTTTAAGAATAAGAGATAAAGAGGAATCAGTGTATTTCAAGACATGGGGAAGATTTTATATATGGTTAGAAAAGAAATATGAAGATAAGAGGATAGATAAATGATTTAGATAATAGAAAGTTAAATGAGGGAGAGGATAAAAACGAAATAGAAACCCAGATGACACCAGGATAAATGAAAAAGGGGGATGGGGGGGGAAAGAAATAAGATAATAAGAATAAATGTACAATTATGATGATAATACTGATAGATAGAATAAATCTGAAAAGAAATTGAAAGAAAGTATATACTATTAGAATGCAGGAGTTGCTCAGATACCAAACAAGGAAAATATTCCACAGCAAAGAAGATAGAAAGGAGAGAGGAGTAGAGGGTAGGAAGAGGAGAGGGAGGGAGAGGAATGGAAGAAAGCGAAAAGGAGAAGAAGGAAGGGTAGGGGACAGGAGTAGGAGAGAAGGTGAGAAGGGGGAAAAGAAGAGAGGAGTGGGGGAAAGGAAGGGGAAGTAGGATGAGGTAGGGGAGGAGGAAGGAGAAAGGAGGGGAGGAGAGGAGGGAGGGAAGGGGAAGAGGAGAAGAAGAAGGTTTGTTGTGAAATGAGGGAAGAAAGGGTAGAAGAGCAACTCCGAATGTAATTAAAATGTCTTATTTTAATGCTTTCTTTAAGGAAAACATGTATATGTATGATTAATTATGTATAAGAAAATATACATTTTCTATTATGTGTATAAGAAATAAAACTGACAGGACTGGAGAAGATGGATTGATTATATTCAAAATAGGTATCAGACCAAAAAATATCAAATAGCTTATGAATGATTTCTTTTAACTGTATAAGCGTTATATAAGTGATATTAGAAGTTTTATGTCTAAGAAGTAGGATTTTATCTATGGGGGGTTAAGAATTCTTTTTTTTAGGGGGTGTTAGTTTAATGATTGGTTAAGCAATTTAGTTTACTGTTAAAAGTTAATAGAAATACCTTGTGTTCTGCTCTGGGAAGTCGGGGAGGGGGAGGGGGGGTTGGGGGGAGGGTTGTGGGGAAATTGTATTTGTTTTAAAACTTTTCCAATAAAAAAAAACCTGAAAAACTTTTTTTTTTAAAAAAGAATAAGAACAAATATGTTTCCCTTAAAAATTGTATTAGTTATTGGGTTAATGTTGCATATTAAGAAAGCAAAGGTAACATCAACCTGTATGCTTACTGAACCTACAATAAGTGATGCAAGGGTGAAGTTTGTGGATTGTTTTCTTGGGCTCAAGAAGAGATAAAAGTCTTCTGCTGAAGAAACAGAGAAGACATTAATTTTAGGAAAAACGGCAGTGACAAACGTAGACAAGTTCATAAAGTATGAGGACATCTCAATGACCGCAAAGAACAGAACAGTTAAAACAATGGTATTTCCAAAGGCAATGTATGACTGTGAAAGTTAGATGTTGAGAAAAAGCAAGAGAAGAAAGATAGATGTATTTGAATTATGGATTTGGAGACAGTTATTAAAGAAATCATGGTCTGCAAAAAGAACAAATCTACCAATCATGGATCAAATAAATTAACTGCTCTCTTGATCAGCAAACAGGACCTTACATACATTTGGCATATGATGTGAGCAGATGATAGACTAGAAAAAAATACCATGCTTGGCAAGTTTCAGGGAAGTAAATTATAAAATAGAGAGACAGGATCAAAGGATTACAGTATGCAATGTCCTTGGAAACATTTGTCCATAAGTTTTCAGAAGTCAATCTGACTTGATATCACCTAATTCTGCTATTCCAATGGGTGATTTTCATTAAAAACTATCCTTTTCCTGGCCTATCAGCAGTAGTGTATATATTGGTAGAAGAACCAGCAGTGATGTAGTTATTGTCAGTATTGTTAGAGTTGATTGTAGCTGAGCAAAGAACACACAATCTTCTTATTAAACTGTTGTGCATTGGCAAACCAATGTTACTTAAGATGTATCTACTGGGTAGATAAAATATGGAAGAATTCTCTCAACTATCTCACAGGACAATTAAAATAGTCAAATTGGCCTGATTTAGGCTTTATCTTAGATGTGAGTTTGTTGTAACCTATTTATCTTCCTGAGATGAAAAAGATGGAAACTATGTACTGTAAAGCTGGAATGGACAAGCAGGACTGAAACTAGTTGGCCCATAAATCTGGATGTGATAAAGTTTGGGTTTTAAAAGTTGAATACGTTCAATAAATATTCTATTCACAAGACCAGCTAGACAGGAAGAACTGAGGATTTTTTATGCAAGAATGAGATAGTGACCTCAGAGAGATGGTTATAATTTCTTAGACCCTGGAAAGCACTTCAATACAACCTGAGTCTGAAGCATTCACTGGAATGCAGTATAACTAATCTCTTCACCTCAGAAATAACAAAAGTTATATGGCAGCTATGAAACTAGCTTCTGAAGGGAAGCTGACTAGAGTTAGAGAAGTTCTGTTACTTTATATAGAAACTATTAACACTATAAAAGCAGGCAGAGTTAAAAAAGAAAAAAGAAACAAAAATAGATGCTTTATCTGTGTTCACATACAATAGCTAAAAAAAAACCCCAAAAGCAAAACCACCTGCCAAGCTCCAAACATCCGGGAACTATTATTTCTACATTTCTGAGGGAGAAAAATAAAGAAGTAAAATTCTAATAATAGGAGGTATCAACTGCCTTCTTGTTTAATGGGTAAAGGGATATTCAGCTGTTAATAAAGACAACATGGAACTGGATCCCTATCCAGAGTTTCATACCATGGCATCTACCATGTACGTTTTGTTGAATCATTTAGTCACAGTGACAAATGTAACAGTCCCTTCAATTATGTGATTTTAGGGATATGTTGGAAATATTTTTAATCAACTTCACAATTGATATCTCATGATAACATTTACTCAGTTCTTTTTAGCTATTCTTGGTGACTGGTTTATACACTCAATGCGTTTTCATATTGTATTGCCAGATGGATTATTGAGTTTTCAGTTGCATATGTTTTATTTTAAAAATAAAATAAGTATAAGTATCTGGAGATACATGGAATGATGCTTCCAGATCATGCTCAGTTCCTGGTGACCACAACCCTGCAATTTTGGAGCAACAGTTCAGAAGCAGTTCAACATGGTCTTCTTCTGGGATGTTTTTCAGCATCCCAGTGTAACCTACATCCTTGGTATTTCTTGGCATATTTTTGCTCAGAAATCCTATACAAATGAGAAAAATAATGAAAGAACAAAAAGCTCTGGCACAACAAACCAGAATCGAAAGAAACCTTGCAGTTGGAAGCCAATTTCCCATTCAATGCACAATCTGGCACTTCAGCTGTCTTTTCTATTGATACTAAGTCCAGATTTGATGTTTCTCACATGCAAAATTGTAATTAGTTAGTCCCTGTGATGACCATTTATGCAGTTCTTCCAGTTTATATCTCCTAGTTTGATATTAGACTTCCTAATAAGTATTGGCCCAACCACAGATTTGTACTATTACTATAGATAGATCAGGGAAGGACTGTAATTGCCTCGATTATTTTACTGCTTTAAGGCAAAATAGGATAAAAATGAAGTAGTATGGTTTGCTTAGAACAAAATCTGATCAAAGCGTACCTGTAGAAAGGACATATACCAGATGGGTGAGTTTGGATCAGTCACTCTCTCTTAGACAAACTCACATCACAGGGTTGTTATTGTGGGGAACATCAGGAGGAAGAAGGAGTATTTTTTTTGAAAAGTATTTTTTTATTTTTCCCCAACATAAACATAAAATATATCTTTCAAGAAGCGAAGTCTCGATCCAGTCACAGATAGGTACAATCGCTTACATTTTTTAAACAAAAGAAAAAACTCCATTCACAATTTCCCATTACATCTTTCAAAATTGAAAATCAGAACATAAAAAAAAACTTTTTTAACATGAATTCTAATATCTTGATCAGAACTATTCTATTATATTACCACCAATTTAATTTCCTAAAGAAGAAAGCCTTAATTCAATTTTATATCCATTTATAAATTCAATTATATCTGGTTCTTTCCCAACTTCCCTTCATTAAACCTTTTAACAACAATATCAAAACATAATTTTTTAAAATATTCTAACCTCTTAATTTGATTGATTACCTTACAATTTTATCACCAAACATCTTAATTTCAAATTGAATACAGCTCTATTTTTGTTTCAATTTATACGTGAAAGTTCTATCTATATTTCTTAATATCTAGACCCTTTCAACAGATCTCTGAGTCTTAAGCTTTAACAGTTTACCTTTAATTTTATGCATTTCATATTAGACAAATTTATCTCAACATCAGTATCCTCCTCCATAACTCCTACTATTGTTTGGCTGATTTCCAGCATCTTTTATTTTGGCTAATTTACAGCATACTCTCCTCCATACCTCCAATTTTTGTTTGGCTGATTTCCGGCATGTTCTATTTTGGCTGATTCCCAGCATAATCTCCTCCATACCTCCTTCCATTGTTTGGCTGATTCCCAGCATACTCTATTTTGGCTGATTCCCAGTATAATCTCCTCCAGACCTCCCATTGTTATTTGGCTGATTTCCAGCATATTCTATTTTGGCTGATTTCCAGCATATTCTCCTCCAAATCTCCATCTCTTGTTTGGCTAGTATTACCAGCATGCTTTCCTCCACTCCTAGATCTATTATTTTAGCTGTTTTATTTGACAAATTCACAGCCTATTACATAGTTGCTTTTTCAGCATATTCTCCTCCGTATCTCCCCCCAGTTTTATATAAACATATATTTCAACAAATATCTTCTCACATATTTTCTCCTAGGTTGTAAATTTCCCTTAAAATCTTCTCTCTTCATATTTATTCTTATTTTTCTATAGAAATCACATTTTTTCTGCTTTAAAAATCACTTTCCTCTGTTTATTCAATCTGTAAATATTTCTTATTGAAATTCAAAATTTCATTTAAGCATTAAGATATTTAAAGAATCATATTTTCTTTCAATCATTTATAATCGTATTTCATGACCAAGTTAATATTTATATATTTACATAGTCAAGTTCAGTAGAAATGGAAGTAAGAAATAAGAAAGAAGACAGAGAGAGAGAGAAGAAAAAGAACAAAAGTAAAGCGGAAGAGAATCAGAAAAAAGAAAAAGAAAAGAAAAAGGCAAAAGAAAAAAAAAAAACAAAAGAGAAAAGGGAGAAGGAAAACACCTCCTAACAGTATTCAGACCTCAAATGAGCATTAATCATTACATTTCCATTTTAATCAAACTGTATTATTTTTCTTGTCTTGCTACCCACTATATTCCATTTCTTCTTTTTTCAATCTGTCCCAAACTACTCCTTTTCAATTTCAATGTTATCAGAGTTAAAAGTTCTATAAAGTTTAGTTCTTTTGTAGTAACTATTCCATATATGGTATCATCATCTCTTCTTCTGTTACCATGCCTTTTTCTTTTGTTGCTGCGCCTGTTAGTTCAATTTTAATTGTTTCATTTTATTTCTATCCATCAATAAATTCTCCAATAGACAGGTTGGGTATCTCCAGAATCAAACCTCCTTAATTTTTTCCAAAGTAATCCAGTTTAAATAGCAAGACACATAGTTTCTCCTAGCAGGAAGAAGGAGTATTAAAGAGCTGCGGTGGTGCAGTGGTTAGAATGCAGTACTGCAGGCTATTTCTGTTGCCTGCTGCCTGCCTACAGTTCAGTAGTTCAATTCTCACCGGCTCAAGGTTGACTCAGCCTTCCATCCTTCTGAGATGAGTAAAATGTTTGTTGGGGGCAATATGCTGAGTTTGTAAGCTGCTTAGCATTGTGAAGCAGTATATAAGTCTAAGTGCTATTGCTATTATGCCTTGAGTTATTTATAAAAAAAGAACAAAGGGAGGTTAAATCAAGCAAGCAAGCAAGCATGTCCAAACTCCTACCAAGATAGAACTAAAGGGGATTCAAACTTAAGCCTTTTCAGTTAAAACTCCCTTCCTGAAGAATAAGATCAGCACTATAGAGCCTTGGTAGTACAGTGGTTTAATGCACCCTGTTATTAACACAGCTGCCTGCAATTTCTGCAGGTTCGAATCTTACCAGGCTCAAGGTTGACTCAGCCTTCCATCCTTTCTAAGGTAGGTTAAATGAGGACCCAGTTTGTGGGGGCAATAAGCTGACTTTGTATAAATATACAAAAGTATGAAGGCTATTGCTTAATGCATTGTAAGCCGCCCTGAGTCTCCGGAGAAGGGCGGCATATAAATCAAATTAAAAAAAAAATAGCATTAACATTCAAGAAGTTTGTCAATGCCTAGTACTCCTGCAGAAGAGCTGCAGTAGTTTATTACAGAAGTGCCCACAGGGAAGAGAAATGGTAGCAATTGCTGCTTAGTTATCACACTTTGGAGGGTATTTTAAGCATTGGGTGAACTGGAATCAAAAACATTTCTCTCCCTGTTTTTCCCATGGGTAGCAGGAGAATTAGGGAAAACGACTCCTTTGGTACCTGAGTATGAGTTGAATGTATATTCAGCATTTCTTCAAGCCAGCAAACTTTTTGGCTTCTTCAACAATGGATGACCATATAATGAGCACTTTACTGCTGTTGTGTAGACACGTCCTTAAAAATAAGATAGGTGATTGTATCAGCAGCTCATTATGGATGTCATGCAAGGACAGCAAACCTTAGTTAATTAATTTAAGACATTTGTTTGTTTTTCAAAATAAATATTAATGGAGGGGACAGTTTGTGAATAACTTTACTGGCTTGTGTACCTGGAACTTTGCTTTGAGGCAAGTGAAGAAGCATTTATATTTGCTGCTCCATTTCATACAGGAAAAGCCTTGGGTCTGCCTACAGAGAAATAATCACAGCAATTGGGAGGCAAAAAGGAAATGTTTTCACAGTTGAAATGGTGATGAAGGGAATGTAGAAGATCTTTATTTCAACCAGTGAAAGAAGATGTTATTCTTAAACTCTGCAAAACATATTTTCTATCACCGACCTGTCATCCATTCCTGTGTATAAGCATCACGTTTGCTGGAAGATAAAAACATTCCTTATTCATCTCACTTTCAATGTGAAATTGGTCCTGCAACCTCAATACATAGGCTGATTTTGCTAGCAATGGACAGCTGCCAGTTCATCACCAAGGGTTTTCACAATCTGTCCACGTAGGCACCTCTTTGCAAGACTGGCAGCCACAAAGCTGGACAGAATGAAAATGGATTCTAAATTACCTTGGTCTCCCCAGGGACTACCAGATCTACACAGGTCAGGTCTTAAGGCTATTACTGAAAGTGTTTGGAAGCTCTGAGAAGGGCTGTCTCCCCTGCAGTCTGATATGTGGATAAAGAGAGAACTTGTGACTGACACTGACACTTTGGAGACATGGTGCTTAGTGACTAAGGGCTGAGGTTGTCTACTGGGCCTTAGCAAAGAAATTTCCAAGATATTAGAAAGGAAGTTGGAAAACTCCCAACACTTCAGCCTCTTCCTTTCTTTGGATGGGGTGAGTACATGCCCACAGTTTATTGTCTCTCATTAGGTCACCTTGTGGCCTCAGAGGAGGGCTCATAAAATTAACAAAATCTTCCATGTATGGAAAGATAGATAGATCTGGGAGAAGAACCCATCTACACATATTTTTATGGAAGACCATTCTGGTATGGAAGTTCAACAGAGATTATTAGCTTAGTGAGACATATACTTCAATTTGGGGAACTACCTGGGGACTGGAAAAGAGCTGATGAACTCCATCTTCAAAAAAGGAGAAAAAATGAATCCAGGAAACTACAGACCTAATTAGCCTAACAGCAATACTTGGAAAAATCATAGAAAAGATAAGCAATGGAACACCTAGAAGCAAAGAAAGTTATTACAAAATGCCAATATGGGTTTGTCAAAAACAGATCATGCCAAACAAATCTTATTGCATTCTTTGATAAAGGGATTAAATTAGTGGACCAGCGAAATGCTGTGGACATAGTATAATTGGACTTCAGTAAGATATTTGACAAAGTAGATTACAACCTACTTCTTGGTAAGATAGAAAACTGGGAGATAGATGTATCACCAGTGGTGAAATCCAATTTTTTTTACTACCGGTTCTGTGGGTGTGGCTTGGTGGGCGTGGCTTGGTGTACGTGGCAGGGGAAGGATATTGCAAAATCTTCATTCCCACCCCACTCCAGGGGAAGGATACTGCAAAATCACCATTTCCTCATCACTCCTGGGGGAAGGATATTGTAAAATCTCCATTCCCACCCCACTCTGAGGCCAGCCAGAGGTGGTATTTGCTGGTTTTCCAAACTGCTCAAAATTTCCACTACCAGTTCTCCAGAGCCTGTCAGAACTCTCTCTCTCTCTCTCTCTCCCCCTCCCTCCCTCCCTCTCCCTCTGTGCTTTGTCATGGAAATCATAATTTTCAAATATTTGCTTGTTGCCCAGTGGCTTCCCCAATTAACCAGACAATGGTAGACAAACAATCAGTATTTATTCTGTAATTACAACCATAAACATTTGATATGTGGTGCCTCCACAAATGTGTGAGAATGTATATGTGTGTTAGTTTTAGAATGTATGTGTATACCCTCTTCATGCATACATTTAAAAATCGATATTGCCAAGAAAGGCAAAATCTATGGATCACCTGTAGCCATCTCCATGGTTCAAGTATTGGGAGAGGCCTTTGGCAAATTGCATGAGACATCTGGGAGGCAAGAGGATGAACAAGAGCCTTAGGAATTTGCTTTCTGGGAGATCTTTTCAATGAGTTTTCCTGTCCTGCTTTTTGACAGAATCCCTTCACCTTTCATATTTGTTAGTAATTTCAAAATGTATTCCACAAAATTTATTCCCCAGAGTTGTCAAGGTTTAAAGAGAAGCCTCATGGTGAGTTCTTACTGTAATTCCAGATTTGGTCTGAGAAACTACTACAAGCCTGACTCACAAAAGAAAAAAAAATGCAATATCTCCCTGAGCAACTTGCATCCTCTGTCTGAAATTTGATACATATAACAACTTCATGAGCTTCTATTTCTTCTAAACCCCTCTGATTTATCCATTCTGACTTTCACATGCCCTATTGCATGTCAAGAGCACATGAGTTTATGTGAACATATCTCACAAGTTGTTTGGGAGAAAACTCAGAGTTAATCTTGCCCAAGAACACTCTAATTTGTAGAATTGATCTTGGCTAAGTGGTTTGGAAAAAGTAATATTCACAAAATCTTAGCCATACATACCATCACACACATACAATCAAAAACTTTTCTCCTTGGAATATGCAGATTTCTGGCTTCTGGAAAGTTGCTCACTCTGTAGCTAGCTAATACAAGATGGGCTGCTTTAATTTTCCTGGTATTGTGACTGAATATCAGAACTGTTCAAAATGTGCTGCTTGCATTTGAGGGGTAGCTGTAATAAGCTGAGCTCAGCCCATGAACCACCAAGTTGCAAGTAACATGCTTTCTGTCATCTGCTGGAGGAGATTGTGGGTAATTACCTTTCCATTTTGTTCCTCTCAGCTGCTGACTTCACTTCAAGTTCAAATATTTGTTGACAGGAAGAAAGGTTTTTAGAGCCATATTGTTAAAATTCTAGTGGCACATTGTCAGGTCAACATGCTGAAACATAAGATGGGAGTTTACATCACAGGAGGGCTGTTGTCATCTTGTGGTTGATAAGGCAGTGGTGTAGTGTGAGAACAGATCTTGCAGCACAGTGTTAAAAGAAACTGGTCCAGGATTTAGAAAGGTGAGGATGGGGCTGAAAGAAAGGTTGAAACTTGTTGAAGGCATAATATTTAATATAATATTGGACTGTAGATTGTCAGAAAAGTGAATGGAAAACAAGCAATTTCTTTATTAGCTTGAGTTGCCTTATTTAATTAATAAAACATGTACTCTATATGGTTTGAATTTAAGAAAGACAAATGCATATTTATCTGTTTAATCTTGCTTTAACATGTTGAATGAAATTGTAATTAAAACTGCAGTGTTATCCGCTTGTACAGGTTCATATATGAAAAGGGGTTAGCAACTTCGATATAGCCCGGCCTGTTGTTCCGCCAGGCCAGGCTATCAACATAATAATTTTAAATTGGGTGTTTTAAATTTCTGGGGTTTTAAATTGAGCCGAATTATTTAATAATTTTAAATTATTTTAATTGATGTTTGTCTTGTGCTTTTAATAGGCTGTACACCGCCCTGAGTCCTTCGGGAGAAGGCGGTATAGAAATAAAATTATTCTTATTCTTCTTATTCTTAAATAAGAGGCCATCCTGTGATAAGTCAAAGTGAAGAGTCAGTGAAGATGTCTCTGCTCTGCAGAAAGATGAAGCTATGGAAAAATAATGACCAATCCAAGTGTGGTATAATTGTCTCTTACAATTGTGCTAAGGTGTGGATCTATAAGGGGCACAAAGTTTAACAAATAACAAAGCACATTAATAAAATATTTTAAAACTGATCAAACAAGATCATGAAATGTATTGGGAATGTGTTTATTTATTGGAAAAAAATTAGGGCATTTACCAATGTTGCATTTTGTCAACCACTAGCTTTAAGAATAAACCAGATCTGAGTACAGCTATAGCAATAGCACTTAGAGTTTTATACTGCTTCATAGTGCTTTTACAGCCCTCTCTAAGTGGTTTACAGAGTCAGCATATTGCCCCCAACAATCTGGGTCCTCATTTTACCAACCTCAAAAAGATGGAAGGCTGAGTCAACCTTGAGCCAGATAGAATGCCAATGCTACAATACTAAGGGTACAGTGAATTACTCAGAAATTAATGGCATTCAATGGTGTTTGCTCCAAGATAAATATATATAGAATTGCAATCTGAAAGTAATTAAAGCTAATATTAAAATAGATGTAAGTTGGTGACAAGCAGTTCCAGTAACAGTATAAGATGGGTTCTCTGCTGATCACATCAATCTGTAACTGGATGCTTAAGGTAGATTTATGTGTTTCTGGTAACCATATCTATAATGTGTCCCAAGAAACTTATATGGACCTGTTACGGTACGGTACACCATTGCGTGTTTAGCCTGCAACCCTGGGGTTCCCTTGTGGTTTTCCATCTAAGTACAATAACAAAGTACAATCCTCCTCAGCTTTCTGAGATCAGCTAAGTTCAGCCAGGTTCTGCCACATGCACATTAGGATATTTTCTGAAATTCTATCTGCTGGTGAGGAAGCACCATTTAAAATAATGGATCCTGGAGGTGGGGGTGGGGAGAAAAGGTATTTAGATACAAAATTGGAAGGGCAGAAGGAAATGGCATTGTTAGTACCTGGCAAGCAAGCATAGCTTAGTTGATTTCTTCTATGCTCTGTTATTGACTGGGGAGAGGAAGTACTATTTTCTGTGACTGTCTGTGGAGATTCTCAGTTGTCCGGGTCATGGTTGTCCCAAAGGTGTTTTTTCAAAAGGCAACTGGATTTTGTTTTCTGTGATCTATGTAGTCTTGCAAACATGCCTATACTTAGAACATCTTGATGTCCACACACATCCAATCTGCATTTTAAAATGGAATCAGAAGAGTTGGGAGATGGATAACAATATGTATTGCCAGCATTGAGGGGCTTACATGGCCTTTCATTCTGTTTTTGCTACTTCCTAAAACCTGCCTCTTGCTATTAGGATAAATACATCTTGTTTATGTTTTGTAAGCAGTGACAGAAAGACTACAAGTAGTCCTTGACTTACAATCACAATTGAGCCCAGAATTTCTGTTGCTAAGTGAGAAATTTGTTAAGTGAGTTTTGCCCCATTTTACGACTTTTCTCGCTAGGTTTGTTAAGTGAATCACTGCAGTTGTTAAATTAGTAACATGGTTGTTAAGTAAATCTGGCTTCCCCATTGACTTTGCTTGTCAGAAGATCGCAAAATATGATCACATGATCCTGGGAGTCTGTAACCATCATAAATATGAACCAATTGTCAAGCATCAGAATGTAAATCATGTGACCATGAGGATGCTTGGTAACTTATGATCACGAGTCATAAGTGTGAAAAATGGTCATAAGTCACTTTTTTTCAGTGCCTTGTAACTTTGAATGGTCACTAAATGAACTGTTGTAAGTTGAGGATTACCTGTACTCTTTAGGTGCTCTTTAACTATAATATGATTAGGCTTTTTAAAATCTTTACTTTGATAATAATCCAAGATCTGTACAGTTTTCTAGGCATCTGTAAATACAAAGATAAGCTGTAGTGCACAAGGACACTTCCCTAGTTACTGTGCAGTGGCCAAAGCATAACAAGCATTAGAAGTAGGCTTCTATGAGGAACATGTAGACCTTGCTTTATGCAATGGCTCCCTAAGCATCTACTTTTGTTCTTGGCTGCTCTCTGGGGTTTCAACTTATGTTAGAATCTGACTACACACTTGTATCCAGCACTTTGGATTCTCTTTTGATACCTTGATATTAGGCATGTGTCTATTTTAGATCACCTGATTTTAATCCACACAAATTAATAAATCAGTCACAGGTCCTGGGTGCATGGCCCCTGGTTCTAACCTGAGATCTGTGTGTCTGAATACACACAAACCCAAATTTAGCTAGTTTCATAAAAATAGTAGTTTATATTAAGCCTACTTTATTTTGTCAAGGTGTTGGAGCATGTTGCAATGACCCTACTTTCATGTTCTTTGGAAAAAATCACTTAGATCCATTTTGATCTGATTTTACTTTTGGTTTAGGGTTAGTTATTTTGGTCACTCAGGAACTGAAATATATGGGAAGATGGGGAAGCAGAAATTGACTAAGCTAATTCCCCTAGACCTTTCACAACATGAAATCCTTAAGTACCATCATGACAGAACACGCTTGAGAAGCCTCATTTGCAGCCACTGAAAGGTCAGTCTTGGAGGATGGTAGTTCAAAAAGTCTTCAATATCAAGTGATGCAGTATTGCCCATGGGTTGCCCCAATATGTCATCCTGCCCTTTATGAATGATTGTAGTTATATGAAGATCCTGGGACAAAGAATCTGGAGATTTGGACTGAAATTACTAGTAGAGATCAACGTCTTCTTTTCATTAATGAAATTGTTTAAACTTGTGATGAGTGTGGGACGTTGTTTTCTTAGTTTTTCTTTCTATTTTTTCTTTCTTTTTTGAACTTTTCTTTCTTTTTTCTTTTCATCTTTTATAATTGTACTTAAAACTTTTAATAAAAATATTATTAAAAAAGAAAAAAGAAATGACCAAGAGATCAAGAATCAACATCATATTCTCAACTTTTGCATATAGGATGTGAATGTTCAGGATAATCAAACTGTTTTGTCCCAACCAAAATCACAAACTAAATTGAAGTGAAAACATTTATAAATGTTTTCCTCCAAGAAAGGTAACCATTCATCATTATTCTTTTAAGCATGCCAATCCCAATGTGTGCATACCGAAATATATGTGTACTAAACTGGAATACTGTCCAGGACAAGTAGACAGAAAAGTGGATTGCATCTTTTTTTATTTTATCAGAGATATAAAAAGCTGTTTTAATGCTCTCAAGTTATTTCATTCAATGTTCAAGTCCTCCTTTCACAACCTTCTTCTCTTCTCTGCCTTAAGGGCCACTAATGTTAGCAGAAGATCTCAAGGAGTGATAGGAATTCCCAGTATCTTGGTGACATTTTTTTTTTTCTGGGGGATGAGATCAGGAATAGTATAGGCTAGGATTTGTTACATAATTCCTGTGAACATTGCTTACACAATGCAAACATTAAATAACATGCTGTTCATTCTAGAGAGAAAGTAACTGAAAAACAGTTTTTTTTTAAAAAAAATACACATTTAAACAAGATGTATATCAAATCTGTAGCAAAGGAGAAAAACCAACTAGACTTCAGGAGAGTATGCTCTCTTCCTTACAGCCAGGAGGTGGCTCTGCAGCACATGAAACAGTGGAAACTCCATTTAATGTGTGATCTAATGGGGCAAAGGCATCTCCCACCGAGTGTGAAAACAGCAAGCAGATGTTTTTCTTTTTGTTTATGGAGATGAGATGTATGAATGGGCCTCGACATATATATGCAAATCTAGCTACAAAAAAGAGAAAGGGCAAAAGAAAATGATATGCCAATTTAAAGAGGATATAAGGTGCATCTGTTATTGTGAAAGAATGTGAGATAGATCACAGAGGCCTGCCTCTCAATTATGCTTATGTAAAACTAGAAGGTGGAGGAGAATTGGAGCTGCTTTGTAAAATAATTAAAAGAGTGTTGAGAAAGAGGAAATAAAGCTTTGTTTTCAAAGGAAATGAAGGAAAAGACATCTGGCTGGCCACTATTAAAAACAGAATACAACGAGAAATTCCTTCAACCAGGCAGTTCAAGGTGG
The DNA here is from genome assembly GCF_059756535.1 of Pantherophis guttatus. Classification (NCBI taxonomy): domain Eukaryota; kingdom Metazoa; phylum Chordata; class Lepidosauria; order Squamata; family Colubridae; genus Pantherophis; species Pantherophis guttatus. Next base: position 110,749,159 of record NC_142065.1, on the reverse strand, counting down.
ATGAAGTATCAATTTGGAATTCTAGAAGATGACCCCAAAGTTTACTAAAATAAATTTTAGAACTATGAAGGAGTGCTGCCATTTCAGTTTCTACATTAAAATATGCAAAATATTAATGTGCAAAGGTTGTTCTACCTATTATACAATCTGCAGTAAAGTCGAAAAGGATCTAAAAATGGAACAACTATGTGCAAATATGCATTGCATACTGTAGTTTTGATATTTAGTACTTTTTGACTATATCATTGCAGTTTATGGGACTACCCTTGAAACTGATTTGAAAATTTACGTGTCAAATTAAACAAGTTAAAGAATATGACCTCCATAATACTGTGCTTATGATACAGTTTTTAAAAGAACCATTGAACAATGTTATTCATAGCCTAACTGATGACATTTAAGACAAGAAGCAGGAGCTGTGAAAAAAACTATTATCTTTTAAGATTTCTGTAAATAGTTTAGCAATCTATTGCCTGGAGACTTTGTATCTGTCCTTCCTTCTTTTGTGGGATTTTTCTAACTCCTTGGGCCAATTTTGGCTTTTCCTGAAAGTCTTAAATGGCTTGGATTCCAAATAGTTCAAAATGTATCTCTCTTCATATCAGCCCACATTCATGATAAGCATCTTCTCCAAGCATCTGTTTTGATAAAAGGACAATACTGAGCAACAATGGGTAAGGCATCTTCTACAGTTATTATTGTCATTTTTGTTTGGTTTTTTATTCCATCTTTATTATTTTTATAAATAACTCAAGGCTGCAAATCTTATCTAATACTTCTTCCTCCTCCTATTTCCCACAACAACCACCCTATGAGGTGGGCTAAGAGAGAGTGACTGGCCCAAAGTCACCCAACTGGCTTTCCAATGGCACTTGAACTCATGGTCTCCTTGTTTCTAGCCTAGTGCCTTAACCATATGGCTTAAGCTCAAACTGGCTTTATCATTATTATTTGCCAGGCAAAAATATTTTTAGCTCATACATTTTATTTTTTTATTTGTCAAACTGTTCTGTGATTGTGATTATTATGATCTAAATTAGCCCAATAAACTACTGGATGAAAACTAACAATATAAATATTTTAAATATGTTAAATAAATATCATGGCTTCTGGAGAAAGCTATAGGAATTTTACTTTGTTGATGGTGTTAAGCATTTTGTTGAGAGATCCTGCAGTTGGCAAAGAGTAGAGACCTCAGGAGGGGAAAGACTATTATTTCTTTGGATAAAAAGCAACAGAATGTTTGTGATGTCCAAGCAAAATATTAGAACCACATTTGGCTTATCTGGAAAAGTTACATGGCCATTTCCTTAATTCCTCATCTTTGAAATCTGAATTGTAAAAAGTCTGAACTTCCAGGATTTTCTGATGCTTACACAGATTTCTCCCTTGCTCGTGAGCCAATCCAAAAAGAGGCTCTCATATAAAGTCTGCATATTTATAAATGCCATGTATTATTGATTTGCTGGAGGTTTCTGAAAGCATTGCACACAAACTGTCAGAAAGTTCTGGTATAATGAAACAAATGTAACCATAACTGATTGGGGTTCATTTGCTCATCTCTATTATATTAATTAAAGCCACATCCTAGCCTCTTACAGCAAACGAGTGGTGCAGAAAATAAAAAACAATTTAGATATGCACATTTGATTATTAAAATCATGCTTTTTATATTTTTAAATATATGTATATTTACATGTATTCAAACAAAAACAAAAAAATGCTAAAGGCAAGTTTTATAAAATGTGATAATGATTTATATTCCTGTCCCTTTAAAAAAAACACATAAAGATATAAATTTAATGAAGAACTGAATAGCAATACAATGGATTCAGCCAGAATTACCTTTTCTTTAAAAAAGCATTGTAGAGCTATAAGGAATTTTCTTTTTATAAAATAAATTTTATTAAATTTTCCAAGTTAAAATCAACATAAGACAAAAACATTGATTATACATAACAACAAAAAACATACATTCCTCTCCCTCCCTCCCCCATTCATAACACTAGACACACAAACAGATCCATCCCGGCAGATAATATTCCTGCCCTCATTAATAAATAATTGTACCCACAACACAGAATAAAGTAAATAATCCCCAAATATGGTTTTCAAACAATTATCTTTCAATCTAGATAAGTATATCTCTCCTCATATTGACTTAGGCCCTCACTTCATCTCAATCCTTTTATTCAACCACCGGTACCAACTGACCCAGTGGTATTGAATTTTGAAAAAATTCAGAATCTTCTTTTTCTTTCAACCTATACGTCATTCTGTCCGCTTCAGTGCACTCTAATACTTTATTTATAAATTGGACACTGGCCGGTATCTCTTTTTCTTTCCATTGTTGGGCGAACACTATTCTAGCTGCGACTAAAATATGTAGAGTGAGATACCATTTTTTCTTACTTAGCCCCTCTGGGCGAATACCTAGCAAATATATCTCAGGTTTCCATTGGAGATCCACATTAGTAATTTCCTTAATCTAATTCCTAATCCTTCTCCAATACCTCTTTGCCATTATACAAGTCCACCATTGATGGAAATACGTACCTCTGGTTTTCCCACATTTCCAACATAACTCTGATGCACCTGGAAACATTTTTGCAATTCTTGCTGGTGGGAGATGCCACCTATACAACATTTTATATGTATTTTCCTTGAAAGACGTCGCCGTAGTCATTTTAATATTTTCCCCCCCCCACATTTGTTGCCATTTTTCTAAAGGAATTGAGTACCCAAAATTCCTCCCCCAGGCAATCATAGTATCTTCTCAACCTCTTCTCCTATCATTCGTTCAAGCAATTGTGCATACATTTTAGTTATGTATTTATGATCCTCTACCATTAATATTTTATCAAAACTCTGCTCCATCACATATATCCCATAATTATCTCTATCCTTCCTGTAGCGAGATTGAACTGTAGCATAGGTCCACCAATCTAACCTAATTCCTTTATCAGCCAGATCTTAATATCCCAGGTTTTTCTAAATCAGTTCATACACGGAGACCAGAATGGTTTCTTACCACATAGATTGTTGAGAGATAATCTGAGAATAATATTAAATGCTCTTGAGTTTTATGAATATCACTCAGACAAACAAATGGCACTTCTCTTTTTAGATGCCTATAAAGCATTTGACAGTGTGAGTTGGGAATTTATGCTAACCCAGCTTCATAAAATGGAATTTGGCGAAAAATTTACACAGGCGATACAAATAATTTATTCTTCCCAGGTGGCATGGGTTCTAGTTAATGGGGAAAAAACAAACAAAGGAGGTTACAATTAGTAGGGGAACGAGGCAGGGTTGCCCGCTTTCCCCGCTTTTATTTATTCTGGCTCTGGAGCCCCTTCTCAGGGAAATTAGGAATAATCGGGCAATTAAAGGACTTAAAATACGAAGGCAGGAATTTAAAATACAGGCATTCGCGGATGATCTTGTCTTCATTCTAGAAGACCCTCAGGAGTCGGGCCCAGAGTTAATAGAGATGATGGAAGAATATGGTAGAGAGGTGGGATTAAAAATGAATAAGGACAAAACTAAGATATTGGTCAAAAATATTCCAAAGATGCAGAAGGACATATTAGAATCTAGATTGGATATTCAAATTGTAAATAAAATTAAATATTTAGGAATTTGGCTAACTGCCCGATGCTCTACAATTAAGGAAGACAATTCTGTTAAATTATATGATCAGACTGTAAGAGACCTGGAGAAGTGGAAAAATTTACAGTTGTCTTTGATGGGACGGATAGCAGCAATTAAGACACATGTTTTACCCAAATGGCTATTTCTATTTCAATCAGCTCCGGTAAGGTTAGATAAAAGGTTTTTTAAAGGTTTGGATCGAGTCATGCTGAAATTTATCTGGCAGGGGAAGAAGCCTAGGGTGAAGCTCAAAATGTTACAAGAGCATAGAGAGAGGAGGGGCTTTGGTCTCCCCTGCTGGGAACTATATTACCGAGCTTCACTGCTAGCCTGGATGAAAGAATGGGTGTTATTGAAGAGGAGGTCTTTACTAGATTTAGAAGGGCACGACCTACAACATAGTTGGCACGCACTGTTATGGAGAGAGAAAACTCAACAATATAAGTATTTTAAGAGACATTATTTAAGGCGAATATTGCTGGAATCCTGGGACATAATTAGAGGGAAATTTTATACTAAGATCCCAACCTGGTTCTCAGCAACAGAAGCGATGACATATCCAACAACTCTTAAACAAGATAACATTTATAGATATAAAGAGCTTGTGGAGCTATAAGGAATTTTCATGGTGTTCTGTCCCCGTACCACGCACACACCCAACCAGCCAGCCGAGGGTTAAATAAACTCTTCAAACACTCAACGTCAGTGATAAGGAACTTGGCAGCAACTCTGTGGCTGCCTGCCAAGAACTTTTACTCCGATAACACAGACAAAAATACACACAGTTTGAATAGTCCAGTTTGTAATTAAATCCACAGCAAATAGGCATTGTGTCCAAAGGTGCAAAGTGACTCGCCAGAGATTAGCTTTGTCCGGCACAGAGTCCGAATGGCCACCACACTCCCTTTTATAGCCTGTGGGGTGTGGTCCAGTGACTCAGCTTAATCTCTGGCATGCCTCCTTTTCTTCTGCGCACGCTTGTCTCTCCGATGCTGGCGTGGGTCCAACCACAATGTTTCTTCGTCACTATCTGACGGCTTGGAAACACCTGGCTCCTGGCCAATCTCTTCGCCTTTGGGCCAATCTCTTCGCCTTTGGGAGACACCTGAGGCATTGCCAGAGAGGAGGGTCCTGGAGAGGGAGGCCTGGCCGTCTCCTCTCCTTCATGTTTGGAGCCTTCTTCCTCCGATAAGATAGGCTCGGAGGATGGAGCCACAACACATGGGTTAGAAGTTAGGTATACCTACAATTTAGTGTGTTGAAAGAAGAATTTTCATTTTTCTAGTTCTAAAGAGAAAATCTATGAGAAAAATCAATTGCCTTTTAGAAATTCGTTAGTTTCTTTTCTTTTCTTTATTTATTTGTCAAGCATATATAAGATAACAGGTAAAAGTATAAACATACTTTGAATACATGAAAAGAGTAAGAGTAAAAAGGAATATTAGGACAGGGACGGTAGGCACGCTGGTGCACTTATGCACGTCCCTTATAGACCTCTTAGGAATGGGGTGAGGTCAACAGTAGACAGTTTAAGGTTAAAGTTTTGGGGATTTGGGGAAGAAACCACAGAGTCAGGTAGTGCATTCCAGGCATTGACCACTCTGTTACTGAAGTCATATTTTCTGCAATCTAGTTTGGAGCAGTTTACCTTGAGTTTGTATCTATTATTTGTTTGTGTATTGTTGTGGTTGAAGCTGAAGTAATCATTGACAGGTAGGACATTGTGGCAGATAATTTTATGTACTATACTTAGGTCAGGCCGAAGTCAGCATAGTTCTAAGTTGTCTAAGCCCAAAATTTGAAGTCTGGTGGCATAAGGTATTTTATTGCGGGTAGAGGAATGGAGGACTCCTCTCGTAAAATATCTCTGGACTCTCTCAATTGTATTTAGATCTTTAGAAATGAGTACTCCAAGGTCCTTGACAGAGTGAGGGTCATCTACAAGGTCATGTCCATCTAATTTATATTTTACTTTTTGATTTTTTTTGCCAATGTGCAAGACAGAGCAGTTGTTGGTTGAGATTTGAAGTTGCCACTTGTTAGACCAATCTGATACATAGTCAAGATCGTTTTGAAGAGTAGTTGCATTGTCGGTGGTATTGAATAGTTTAACATCAGCAGCGAAGAGAACACAGTTGCTTTTAATATGATTGCAAAGGTCGTTTATGTAAAGTATGAAGAGTGTTGGACCTAAAACACTGCCTTAGGGAACACCACTATTAACAGGTACAGGATTTGATAGAACATTTCCTATTTTGACCACTTGTCTGTTTGACAGGAAGGCAGCTATCCATTCGTGTAGGAGTCCAGAAATGCCATAGCACCGTGATGGCAAATCTATGGCACACATGCCACAGGTGGCATGTGGAGCCATATCAGTGGGCACTTGAGCATTGCGCTAGCTCAGCTCTGGCACGCATGCGTGTGCCGGCCACCTGATTTTTGGACCTTCTGGGCCCACCGGAAGTTGGCAAATGGGCCATTTCCAGCTCTGGAGAGCCTTCTGCAGGGTAGGGAAGGCCATTTTTGCCCTCCCCAGGCTCCTAGAAAGGCTCTGGAGCCTGGGGAGAGTGAAAAACAGGACTTCCAGTCCCACCAGAAGTCAGCAAAGAGCCGTTTCTGGCCTCTGGAGGGCCTCTGGGGGGTGCAGAAGGCTGTTTTTGTCTTCCCCAGGCTCCAAGAAAGCCTCTGGAGCCTGGGGAGGGGGAAAAATGGGTGTACCAGGCCCACAGTGCCATTGTGTGCCAAAAGAGGGGGGAGCACAGGGGGTAGAGCATTGAATTATGGGTTTGGGCACGTGTGCGGGTGACCCCCTCCTCAAACCCCCCACTTTTGGCACATGACAGCAAAAAGGTTAGCCATCACTGCCATAGGATTTTAGTTTTAGGAGTAATTTGTTGTGTACCACTGAATCAAAAGCTTTACAGAAGTCTGTGTAGATTGTGTCTATTGCTTTGCCCTGATCAAGATGTGTAGTCCATATGTTTTTGCAATGTAGTAGTTGTAGATTACAAGATAATTTTTTTCTGAAACCAAATTGTTTGTTGGAGAGTAGGTTGCTTGTCTCTAGGTGGAGCGTAATAAATTGGTTAATGATTGATTCCATGACTTTGCAGGTGACTCAACATAAAGAGATTGGTCTGTAATTTTCAACTAGGCTAGGGTCTCCCTTTTTGAAGATAGGGATGACCTTGGCTTGTGACCATTGGTAGGGCAAGGAGCTGGTACTGAAAGATTTTTCAAAAATTATGCTTAGAGGTTCTGCGATTGCAGTGGAAAGCTTTTTTAAGAAGTATGCACATAGTCCATCAGGTCCAATAGATAGAGATGGTTTTAGATTGTGTAGTGCCTTTTCAACGTTGTCTTCTGTAAAATCGATATAATTTATAATAATATAATATAATGTAAAATATTCTATTTGGTTCTCTTTATTTTAGCCCTGTGGGTGAACTGTGGGAAAAACTGGTAGCTAGATTACAAATCCAAAATTATAACCATAGTTCTTTTTGCCCAGGTCACTCTATATATTCTCTACTGATCTTCTTTTTAGGGAAGGATATTGTTTTTTACCCCTTGCATCATGATGCCATCATGACCAGAATGTATGTTTTTCTGATTGGCCATGAGCAAATATATTTTGTTGGTAAGAATTGAAATGGGACCACAGCTGAATGCAGTGATTCTTGAAATAACATATCCAATTAGCACAGTTGTAGAAGATTTTCATGTATTTATTATAAAAGAGGAAAAGCTGCTGATTATTGTCATTTGCACTAATAGCTTCATTCATGTAGGTAAATTTGGGGGAAGCAGGATTGTAAAAGTAACACATCTGTTATTTTCCCTGTTTTTTCTTAGCAATTATATGGAATAGGTTTGTTTATGGACTTCTTCTGGGACATTGGCTCAGCTTCACAATCTATTCTAATATTTTAGGATTTCCTGTTGATCTCCAGTCCTGTAGAATGTTTTTTAAGTTCAACCAAGGTCAGCTAGATATTGCTACTAGCTCTAATAAAATGGATTGTGAGAAGAAACTGAGCAACATGCAATGTCTAATTTGTCTCTTATTGCATATCCCCGTGATGGCGAACCTATGGCACATGTGCCGGAAGTGGCATGCAGAGCCATCTCTCCGGGCATGCAAGCCATCACCCATTGCTCTTCCGGTGTTGTGGTTTGCCAGCAGCCTGTGGAGCTGGCAGTGGAGTTGGACAGCAATGAGGCTGAGGAAGAACATGGGCCAGTCCTGGAGGCTGGGGAAGGCCCGGATGAGGGCTCTGCATCGGAGGCAGAGATGGGGCCAGGGCCATCGGTGAGTGATGTTCGGACTCCGGAGCCTCCAGAGGCTGACAGTAGAAAGGCAGAGGAACAGGAGGTTCCCAATGCACGTATGAGAAGAGCTGCCAGAAGGCAAGAGCAGCTAAAGCAAAGAGGACGACTTGGGAGTAGGGCCAAGAGATGATTGGCCCCTCCCATAGGGCTTAAAAGACCAGCAACGGCTCTTGGGCTCTTTGTCGGAAAACAACGTTCATAGTATTGCTGCACTTATCTCTTGTCAGCGTCTTCTGCTTTTGAACTTTTGCCAAGAGAAGCCTTTGGCAGTTTGTCTAATTATACCAAGGTTGGTGATTAGAATGAAGGATTTATGTTATGAAGAGTTTGTTTTAATTTAGTTTGACTACGCTGAGAATGAGTTAGTTCTCAGCTGTTCTAATAAAGTTTGTTTGTTTTGGAACTGTTTGCATCAATTATTACCTACTTGGGCCTGGGTCACAACATCCGGGTTCCGGCGTACCGGCCAGTTGGTCTTCATGTGCAGGAGCACTGGAAACCAGAAGAGCAGCCACCTGGTGTGCATGCGTGTACTGGGAAGATGATCTTCCAGTTTCTGGCATGTGCATGTGCACCAGCTACCTGGTCTTCCAGTTTCTGGCATGCATACATGCGCGAAGACCAGCTAGCTGGCGCACATGTGCGTGCCAGAAACTGGAAGATCATCTTCCCGGTGCGCACATGTGCACCGGGCGGCTGCTCTTCTGGTTTCTGACAACCGCGGGCGTGTTCCCCAACACTGGCATATCCCATTGGGTTCCAAAATGATGAGATGGGCACTGTATAATGTAACATTGCAGATTGGTTTTGACTTCAGAATACAAAGACATAGGATTGCTCCATTATTCCTTCTTGTTTGTTGGTTGGTTGATTTATTTATTCAATTTCTTTAGCTGCCCATCTCAATCAATGACTCTGGAAGGCTTACAATTCAAAAAAAAAATTACAATTAAATAAATTTTTTAAAACAATTAAAAAACAATAAAAACATCCAAAATAAATATACACAGTAGCTGAGATATTTGGCCAGTTAGCAATGAAGCCAGGAAACAGGGCCCTTGACACCTTCAGCTTTGTTGTATCCATTACAGCCACGAATGAGGTATAATATTAAAAATACCAAGATATAATGCAAATTGCAAAGAAAGGCAATGTATCTTTTGCAATGGTAAAGCAAAAAGTAAAGAATTTGTGGGCAATCCATACCCCCATCAGAGGGCACTCTTATCTCACCGCTCTTCTTGGATCCAAAGTCATCTGCAGAGATCCTTAAAGTCTTGACTAAACTGGGATTAAGATGACTGGTATTTCCACCACCACTCTTTTTATAGAGTCAGGTAGACATGCAAAACTGAATGTTTAAAATTGGAAATGGTGACTTTGGAAATAAACTTAGAATTAGTTTTAGTTTTTGCAACCTAAAAGGTATGTGTCTATTTAGTATTAATCATCTACCCCTACTACTTTACTACTGCCATGGTTTATGAATACAGCTTTTAGGGAAAGCATCTGATTTCCCAGTTGATGTTGTAATATTATGCTTTCAAGGTGATTTTTAATATAGCAGGAAAATATTTTATAAGGATTGGAAGATGATTGGCGATAATCTAGTCCAGTGCTCTGACCACACTCAATATTTTATCATTAAGTTTTTTCTTGATATACAATCAAAACCCACCAGCTTGTAATTTAAACCATTCTCTCTTGTCCTGTCTACTGTTTACTGGAATAATTCTGAACAATTCTGCCTTGTTTTCTTATGTGACAGTTTTTTGGTTACTTAGACAGTTATCATATTTCATGTATCATGCCTCTTTTCTAAGCCCCTTATCCATGAAATGCTCCCGGTTCGGACTGGCTCGGGCGAGTAGGTACCGATGGCGGCGGGCAGGTCGGAGAACCGGAAGCAAAAATCCCTGCCCCCATCCCCCCATGCCCAGCTGAGCCTCGCGATCATCAGAGCCTTTTTTCCTTTTAAATGGCTCTGACCAGCCACGCTCTGACGAGCCAAGCTCTGACAATCCCAGCTGAGTTGCCTGCTAAGTAGGCAACTCAGCTTGGATTGTCAGACCCATTTAAAAGAAAAAAAGTTTCTCCCCCCCCCCCAGCCTCCAGCTTGCTTACCTTAGCTGTTGGTCGCAACGCCTGCCTTGCTTCGCTTGCTGTAATACCTGCAATCCATTGCATCAGCAAGCAACTGAATCTCCCTGCCTGCAATCAAGCTCATCGATGAGCAGCTCTATCTGCAACTTTAAGACTTGTGGACTTCAACTCCCAGCAAAGCTGGCTGAGGAATTCTGGGAGTTGAAGTCCACAAGTCTTAAAGTCGCCAAGGTTGGAGACCCCTGTTTTATTGGGTAAGTTTTTTTTCCCTTTGGGAGCTTTAAAAAAATAGTTAATTGGGGTTTATTTTTAGTTGTTCTTTTTTTAGACCTAGCCATTTAAAGTTTAGGAAGTTTTAAATTTAGCTGCTTTTATATAAAAATAAATTAAAATAAAATAATATTTGTGCAGCTTTCTGAGATTTAATGTGTTTCTGTAGTGTTTTACTCTAATTACACAAACACACAAAATCTCACAAAGCTGTATGTGGAATTTTGTGTGTGTAAAGTGTGAAAGTTGGTTTTTTGGGCTTTTTGTGGCTGTGTGAGCTTCCTGCTTGTTGCAGGGGCCATTTTGGGTCTAGCACAGCTGCTTTTACATTGTGGGTGAACCAGTTGTGTTGTGTTGTGTTTTGTAGGTTAAAAAAGGGCAAAGAAGTGACATTGACTTGGCCGCACCCACCTAGACACCTTACCACCAAGCCCTGCCCACTAATTAAGCCACGCCCACAGAACCGGTAGCAAAAAATTTTAGATTTCACCCCTGCCCTTATCATTGGAAATGCTCTAAATAGACTCGGTATTAAACTATGGTGCCTAGGATTTTTACAGATGTGTGCATTTCCTCACTTATTATGCCAGGCAACTTCATCCCATTAGAAATTTTGGGCTTATCAGTTTTGGTCCTTTGCTTTGTTTTGCAGAGGACCAGACAAATCAATGCAGTTTGGGTTGAAATTATAGAAGTGGCTGTTGGGAATTGTGGGAGAAGGTGGGGGATTATTCAGGAGGATTCAGCCTTTAAAGATACTGTTCTAAATGTCCTATGCTTAAGGAAAGAATGCTACAGAAGTTGACAACTAACATCAAAAAATAAGAGTTAATTTTTTTAAACTTCAAAGACTCAGTGAAAGAATAACGTATTCATTTTTAGATCCAGAAATTTCAAAGAAAGTGATAATAATTGGGATAAGGTCCCCCTTTATATATTTCTTACATGATGGGAGCCTGTACATAGAAAATTATTTATTATACATGGGTATTTACATTAGTGAGACTCAACAGATTTTGACCTGCTTTGGCTTCTTTGGAATCCTGCAAAGAGATCAGGGACCCTGCAGCCGGAGAAATATCTGTGCAAATAAAGCTGCAGTATTGAGGTGTCTCCAGATGATAGGATATGACCAAAGAAACAGGTCCACTTTCTAAGTATGGGTTTCTTCATATAGATATCACATGAGCGTAGCTACCATTGAACCTGGATATGGCATCTATTGAATTAAAGGTAAGTCATATTACAAGAAGGTTTGCTCTAGGAAAGGCTTCAATTCCAAAACACAGTCGAAGAAGCAATCATATCTATGACATCAGATGTGTAAAAACAACAACAAAAACAAACAAAAACAAAACCCAGGTACAAACTGTTATATTCAAAATAAAACTACCATGGGTCTTGAGATTTGTTTATTTTATTCAATTTGGTGCCACCTGTCTCCCAGTGATTTTGGACAGTTCACAATACACCCAGCAAGATGAAAACAATAATAAACAGTATATAACAAAAACCTATCTGTCATGTGTCTGTCTGTCTTTCTGTCTGTCTATCTATCTATCTATCTATCTATCTATCTATCTATCTATCCATCCATCCATCCATCTATCATCTATCTATCTATCTATCTATCTATCTATCTATCTATCTATCTATCTATCATCTATCCAGCTATCTATCCAGCTATCTATCCAATTATCTATCCAGTTATCTATCTAATCTATTGAAAAAGAACAAGATGGAAAAAGATGGAAGCCCAGCAGACACTCCAAGACATCCCAGTAACATCTTTCAACCGGCAGAAACACTCCAGCAAGCCAAAACCATAGCCTGGGGGGAAAGTTTACATTTTTACAGCCTTCCAGAATACTACAGAGTGAGAGCCATCCAGATTTACAATCAATCAGCATAGAGCTGGAAGGTGGTTTGGAGGTCTTTTAGTCCAACCCACTGCTCAGGCAGAAGATCCTATACCATTTCAGACTGTCCAGTAACTGTCCAGTCTCTTCTTAAAAACTTCCAGTGATGAAGCACCCATAACTTCTGAAGGCAAACTGTTCCACTGGTTAATTCCCTTTTTTCCTGAAAATAAAACCGACCATGAAAATAAACCCTAGCCTGATTTTTAAGTGTGCTCCGAATAACCCTACCCCCAAAATAAGCCCTACTTAAGGTCATCAGCGGGGGGTGGGGGTGGCCCAGAGGTGGGATTCACTTACCTTCCCTACCAGTTCACAAATGTGAGCATGTTCTGCTGGATGGGGCTGCTGGAGCACCATTGCAAGGTGAGGCAGGTGTCAGTGCATGGATAGCCAGGTTGCAGGGCCCTGAGATAATCTGGTAACTCGCAGTGGTGGCATTGGCATGCTGCACAGTCTCCTGCCCCATTGCGGCCATGAACAAGCAGAAGAAGTGTGCCTCCCATACATGGAAAAAAAAATAAGACATCTCCTGAAAATAAGCTAGTGCTTATTTTGGAACCACAAAAAATATAAGACTGGGACTTATTTTGGGGGAAACATGGTTGTCTTCACTGTTAGGAAGTTATTCCTTAATTCCAGTTTGCTTCTCTCCTTTATTAGTTTCCATCCATTGTTTCTTGTCCTGCCCACTTGTCCTTTGGAAAATAAGTTGATCCCCTCCTCTTTGTGGCAACCTCTCAAATACCGGAATACTGCTATCATGTTACATCAGACCTTTTTTTCTCTAGACTAGCCAAACCCAAATTTTGCAACCGTTTTTCATATGTTTTAGCCCCCAGGTCATAATAATCTGAATTGCTCTTCTCTGCACTTTTTCCAAAGTCTCAACATTTTTTTGCAATGTGGTGACCAAAACTGGATGTAGTATTTTAGGTGTGGTCTTACTAAGGATTTATAAAGCAGTACTATATTTCATGTGATTTTCATTCTATGTCTCTGTTTATACAACCAAGGATTATATTAGCTTTTTTGGCTGCTGCTGCACACTGCTTTCTGATTTCAGGGGTAACATCAATCCAGATGATGCATGAATTAATGAAGGGGGCAGTTTGGGATCCAAGATGGTGCTGCCAAAGGCTGCCTTGGTGAAATGCTCTCTAATGGTTTCTTTATTTTTAATTATTCTCTGCGACTCACTACAGATTTCTTACTCAAGAAAACATCTGCTAAAAATTAAGCAACATTTCTTTAAGGAGCAGCTTTCTGTGATCTCACCACCCCGTCTTTACAAATGCGGAGGAGATTCTAACACAGGAAGAAGCAATTTCCCCGGAGCCATAGATTACCAAAAAAACCAAATGGAGGAAACGAAGAAGGAGAGGTAAAAAGAGTGGGAATTTTAAACAGGTTAAGGAATAGAAGAAATAAAACTCCTCTGCCTTCAATTTTCCTAACCAACATACATTGACTTGCTAATAAGATGGATGAAATACCCATTTTAAACAGATACAATTCTGATTTTTACAATTCAGCAGCCCTATGCTTCTTTGAAACCTGGTTAAATGAATCAATTGAAGATAGCAGACTGCATATCCTAGGATTTCAGATTCAATGATCAGACAGAATTGCAGAAACATCTGGTAAAAAGAAGGGAGGAGGTTTATACTTATATATCAACAACAGCTGGTCTCAGGATATAACTATAATATATAAATTCTGTGATGAAAACTTAGAGACATTAATTATCAACTGCAAACCATATTATTCGCCTTGTGAATTTTCCTCATTTCTTCTAATTGCTGTTTATGTCCCACCACAAGCCTGTGTAAACAAGGCATTACAAACTCTAGCTGACCAAATTATGGAGGCTGAAGCCAAATACCCTGATTCACTGGCCATTATTTTGGGAGATCTAAACAAGGCAAATTTAAGGAAAGAGCTACCAAAATACTTTCAGCATGTCAATTGTCCCACTAGAGGCAAGAATACTTTACCACGAGCAGCTGTAGGACACTCTGATCATTGCATGATTCATCTTGTACCTGCTTATAGGCAAAGACTTAAAACCACAAAACCAACAATTAAATCAGTGAAGACTTGGACTGAGGAGACAAAGTTAAAGCTACAGGCTTGCTTTGACTGCACTGATTGGAATATTTTTGAAGATACCTCTGCAGACCTGGATGAGGAGGTTTGCCATAGCCGGTGATATTTTTAAGAGTTTTCCACATGTTTGCTGGTTCATTTGTTGAGAACTGATTCTTTAGCTTTTCAGAGTAGCTTCTTTTTGCTGCTCTGATCTCCCTTGTTAATACATTTCTGGTCTGATGTACAGTATTTTATCATCTTTTCTGTAGGCTTCCTCTTTGGTACAATGTAGCTGCTTAAGTTTAGGTTTGTTGTTACTGTATATTCGCAAGTTCCTGGTCAGTACACATAAGTCGTAACATCATATGTCAGTTTCTGTGACGACTTATGTGTACTGACCAGGAACTTGCGAATATACAGTAACAACAAACCTAAACTTAAGCAGCTACATTGTACCAAAGAGGAAGCCTACAGAAAAGATGATAAAATACTGTACATCAGACCAGAAATGTATTAACAAGGGAGATCAGAGCAGCAAAAAGAAGCTACTCTGAAAAGCTAAAGAATCAGTTCTCAACAAATGAACCAGCAAATATGTGGAAAACTCTTAAAAATATCACCGGCTATGGCAAACCTCCTTCCCAAGCTAAAGGAAATCAACAACTGGCAGAGGACCTGAATGTGTTTTACTGCAGGTTTGAAAGGAAACTACTGCCACCTATCTCCACAACCCCCATCTCAGACACACCAACAGCCAAGCCTCCTACAACTGACCCCATCCCATTGGGTTTACAACCCCTAGTGATCACAGAAAAGGAAGTGCAAGACCTATTTCACAGACAAAAGCCAGGAAAAGCTCCAGGCCCAAGACAAGATAACTCCTTCTTGCTTAAAAGTCTGTGCTGACCAATTGACCCCCATCTTCACCCGAATCTTCAAATCGCTAGAGATGTGCTATGTTCCTTCTTGCTTCAAATGCTCTACTATCATCCCAATGCTGAAGAAGCCCTCCATCAAGGAACTGAATGATTACAGACCAGTTGCTCTAATATCTGTAGTCATGAAAACCTTTGAAAGGCTAGTGCTGTCCCATTTGAAAACCATCATGGATCCCCTGTTAGACCCCTTGCAATTTGCATACAGAGCAAATAGATCAACAGATGATGCTGTTAATATGGCTCTGCACTACATCCTACAACATCTTGAATCTCCAAAAACCTATGCAAGGGTCCTCTTTGTAGACTTTAGTTCAGCATTCAATACCATCATTCCAGACACTCTTCAAACTAAGCTAAACCAGATACAGGTACCTGAACACACTTGTAAGTGGATCATAAGCTTCCTAACAAACAGGAAGCAGCAGGTGAAGCTAAGCAGAATTGCATCAGATACCTGTACAGTTAGCACAGCCCCCGCCAAGGCTGTGTGCTCTCCCCACTTCTCTTCTCTCTGTATACCAATGACTGCATCTCTAACGATCCATCTGTTAAACTACTGAAGTTCACAGATGACACAATAGTGATTGGTCTCATTCGAGACAATGATGAATCTGCATACAGATGGGAGGTTAAACAACTAGCTTTGTGGTGCGACTGGAACAATCTGAAACTGAACACACTCAAAACCGTAGAAATGGTGGTAGACTTTAGGAGAAACCCTTCCATACTTCCACCCATTACAATACTAGACAACACAGTATCAACAGTAGAGACCTTCAAATTTGTAGGTTCTACCATATTGCAAGATCTAAAATGGACAGCTAACATCAAAAATGTCATATGTTCTTTCTGCGCCAACTCAGAAAGCTCAAATTGCCCAAGGAGTTGCTGATACAGTTCTACAGAGGAATTATTGAGTCTGTCGTCTGCACCTCTATAACTGTCTGGTTGGGTTCTGCAACCCAACAAGACAGACACAGACTTCAGAGGATAATTAGAACTGCAGAAAAAACAATTGCTACCAACCTGCCCTCCATTGAGGATCTGTATACTACAAGAGTCAAAAAGAGGGCTGTGAAAATATTTACAGACCCCTTACATCCTGGACATAAACTGTTTCAACTCCTACCCTCAAAAGGATGCTATAGAGCACTGCACACCAGAACAACTAGACACAAGAACGTTTTTTCCCGAACACCATCACTCTGCTAAACAAATAATTCCCTCAACACTGTCAAACTATTTACTAAATCTGCACTACTATTAATCTTCCCATCGTTCCCATCACCCATCTCCTTCCACTTACGACTCTATGACTGTAACTTTGTTGCTTGTATCGTTATGATTTATATTGATATTGTTTCCTGATTGCTTATTTGTACCCTATGACTATCATTAAGTGTTGTACCTTATGATTCTTGATGAACATGTCTTTTCTTTTATGTACACTGAGAGTATATGCACCAAGACAACTTCCTTGTGTGTCCAATCACACTTGGCCAATAAAAAATTCTATTCTATTCTATTCTATTCTATTCTATTCTATTCTATTCTATTCTATTCTATTCTATTCTATTCTATTTATTTGTTCAACTTGTGTGCTGCCTTTCTCTGAAGACTCAAGGCGGCTTACAATGCATTTAAAAACCATATATAAAACATTAAAAGTTAAACCATTAAAAACAATTAAAACCCTTTCACACCATTCATGGCCAAATCTCGCCAAATCGCAACCGCGAGATCAACGGCCCCAGGCCTGCCGGAAGAGCCAGGTCTTCACCGCTTTTCGGAAGGCCAATAGGGTGGAGATAGTCTGGATCTCAGGAGGTAACTGGTTCCAGAGATCTGGGGCAGCCACAGAGAAGGCCCTCCCCCAGGGCCCGCCAGCCGGCATTGTTTAGCTGATGGGACCCTGAGGAGACCAACTCTGTGGGATCTTACCGGTCACTGGGAGCTATTCTATTCTATTCTATTCTATTCTATTCTATTCTATTCTATTCTATTCTATTCTATTCTATTCTATTCTATTCTATTCTATTCTAGTGAAAAATGATGTGATAATATAGTGGGTAACATGAAAGATCCATGTTCTCTCCTCCAGTTTTGGATCCTTAACTATCAGAAGAATTTTCCTAACACTGTTTGGTTAATTGAAGGCATGTGTAAAAATGGTTAGAAGCCTAATAGTATCATGGAGGTGTACCATATATCTGGGCCAAAAGGCTATTAGGATAACTGGGAAAATAGGCATTACAATTATAACAAGGCAAGAGGGATAGCCTATCGGAGGGAGATCACTACTTGTCTGCCCATTACTTGTGGATTGCACTTATCTGATTACTTTCAACTACTTTCTTAGAACTTTGAATAATGGGATTGGAAGGGATTTTGAGGGTCCCTCCACAAGCAGTAGACAATTCTAGAGAAGTGGCTGTCTATTGTCTAATCTCTTCATGAAAGTCCCTCTACCTCCTCAAGTTTATACAGTAAATTGTAAATTATTGATCTATTGACTAAATTATATTTTACAAATATTTGACTCTGTACTTATCTTCAGTTGGCACAGAAGCCTAAAGCAGAGAAGCCTAAAACAGACAAGTAAAATGTATGACTTTCCAGATGTTGCTGACCTTCAAATTTCTGTATTTATTTTCTTAGCCTATGTGAGTTGTGCCTATTGGCAACTGAAGTTCAGGACCATTGGGAGGTCCCTGCCACAGGATTTTCAGTACTTTTTAATTGATCAAATTGTAATCAGGTTGAAAACAAAATTCTATTGCCTTATTATTTGAAGATATGACCAGGCCACCTCTCTGTGCTTGTGATCTGTAGAGGCTTCAATATGATTAAAATGCTCTAGGCTCTTACCCTTTGATCAAAATCAAAATCATATGGATTGTTACCACTTAAATGAACTGGTACATCCATGCAACCCAATTATTTTTCGCAAGGAAGAAGGTCAAAAAGAGGCAATTGTATCAGGGAAAACCAACTGTTCATGGTGTTTGGGGTTTGGTTCTCTGTTCAGTTGATTTAGTATGACTTGTGGATTGAAAATATAAAACTCATTTTCCAAGAACTTCTATATCAGTCTATTAAATATGAAAATGCTTTGTAGTACTTAGCCCATTTTGCTAATCCCAGATAATCTGCCCCTGGTTAGTTCCTGAAAGGAGCATCATCTGGGAATTCCAGGGTGATAGGGAAGCTGAAAAAATATTCTGAAACAAGGCAAAGCCAAACCAGGCATGCAATGCTGCAAAGCAAACTACATGGAGTTTTCTTTAGGAGTCTAGCTTGGCTTCAGGGTGCCTTCCTTTTTATCTCTCAGTAAGGAACAACTGGTATGTCTACGACATCAAATCCTTGTCAAAATCAATATACTTTTATGAACATGCATTTTTTTAAAAAAGTAAAAGTTGAAGGAGCTTGAATCTAAAACTGCAGGAGCCACTTCAAAACTGGCATTCATCATTCTTTCAGAATGGTCAATTGTACTTGCTCAGTAGAACATTTTAAAAATTCCAGTTCTTTCCTGTTAACCCGGATAAGATCTCATTTTAAACCTGAGCCCTAAGATGAACTGAACAAGTATTGACAGGGTCTACAGACTCTTTATTGAAGAATATATTGGACCCAAACTGACTTTTGTGGCTGGTGTCAAATGGACAATAATGTATACCACTTGCAGAGAGAAAATACTCTGTTTGATTAAGTTTGTGCTAGTGGTCTACTTATAAAATAGCTTGCCTTCAAGAGTTGTGGGTGCTTCATTTCTGGAGGTTTTCAAGAATAGATTGGACATTTGTATGGAATGGTACAAGGACTCCAGTTTGTGTAGGGAGTTAGACTAGAAGATCCCCAAGATCATCATCATCATCATCATCATCATCATCATCATCATCATCATCATCATCTCTTCCTCCCCCTCCTCCCCCCTCCTCCTCCTCTCCTTCTTGCTGAGTGTCAGGAGACAAAGGCAGAGCTGTTTTTATAAAGTAGTGCTGCTGGGAGAGAAGCAATGTAATATATTCTGAAAATGCTTATATGTCAGCAAAACTCCTGCAAACTCTTCAATAGATTAATCCTGTAGCTGAGCTGAAAGTGATGGGTTCCTAGCCATAACAGAAATGGGGAAAAATTGATTTCCATGTTCTTGTTTTCAGAATAAGATTAAAAAAAACAATTGACAGGACTCGTCTGGTCTGGAATTTAGATATAGCCTCTATATACCTGGGGTGTTTATAAAATACAATAAAACTGGTCAGGTCAAAATTAAGAAAATTGTTGAAAAATGGCCTTTTGCAGGGTCTCATAGATGGGGTCAAGCAGAATTGGCAAATGAAGAGACAATGACATGATTGTTATTAAAGAAACTCTTAAGAACATTCTGTGAGATTGTAGTGTTCAGAAATCAGATCCATTCTTTGGAACACGGAAACAGCAAAGAACCCGTGTTGTATTCAAGGGCATATAAAAAGTCTAGGAAGAAAGTACACATAAAATATGCTCATGCTCAATTTATATCTAACTGCAAAATTACAATTACTAGGTTTTATTTACGGTACATTCCAGCAAAGGTAAAGCCAGGCAACAAATTTTCCACCCAAATTGCCATAAATAGAAATGCAGCAATTAATGTGTACTCCATTTCTAGATCATCACAAAAATCACAACTTTTGAATCCATGTGACTAAATAAAAAAGCAGGCAAGGTTGTTTCATTAGCATTACCTTTAGTGGTTGAGCAGCAGGTTATTTGCAATTAACTTTCCAATTTCTACCCTGCTCCAACATTTCCTCTTCAATTACTTACTCCATTTATCCATCATCATCATCTCCATAAATTTAATTTAGAACAAAATATATGTGCATAGTTATTTAGGTGGAAAATTTAAAATGTTGGATGAGTGTTGTGAGGTCTGAGAGAATGAGGCTGAAGAAATTGAGGGAGAGAGGCCAGAAAAAAAATTCCTTGGGAATGGCAAGATCTGGCAGGTTTGGTGGTAGGGAATCAGGAGGAGGCAAGAATGGAAAAAGCACCGGACATGAAGGAAAGAACAAAGAAAACTGGAAAAGGAAAGGAAGAAGAATCAATGATTGCAATGGGATTGGGGGTGGGGGGAAGGTAGAGGGGGCCTTCATTCCCTGATCTACAATTAGTGTCATTACTCATGTGATAGGCTTTTGTGATTACCTTCTTCCCTCCAATGGTCACAGTGGATGATGCAAATTGTTAAATTAGGTGATTGAAGAGGCAGGACACAGAGTTCCAAACAAACAACTCTTTATTCAGCAACAGATACAAAGACAAGACCCCCCGTTGCCTGTCTGACAGCTTGCTCTTTTAAAGGGAAAGCTGTCGGACAACTCCACCAATAAGATCAACCTATTTTCTCACCAGAAAGGTGGACCAATGAATTTAAGCTATTATTTCGCGCCTGGAAGGCGGACCTGAGTGAAGCCTATGTTCCTTGGCTTCACTCCTCATTAACATATAACACCCTTCCCCTCTAGGAAAGGATGTTGTCCAATCAGAGATGCTCATTTGATGTAGTCCCACAGGTAGGTGGGGCTAACGGTGGGTTCTACCTGACCTGCGCAGCTCAGTTGTATCAGTGGCGGTGGCCTGGACAGTCAAGTCTGTTGCTGCTCCGGAGTCAGCCAATGGAATCGCCTGGAAGTTTTCCTGGGGCGTAGCTGACTCTGCCAGAATCAGTTTTTCTAGAACCCTTTGCTGGATTCCCAGTTCCTCAGGTGTGTGTATGCATTGCCGATTCGGGTTTGAGTCTGCTATAGGTAGAATTTCTGGTAGAGGAGCTATTTCCATAGCTATTTTAATGGTTTAGGTAGGAGTTGTTTCTGGTTGTCTTAGGACTGAGTTTCCTAGCTGTCCCTGGAGATGTGCCTTCTCCATATTTTACCGTCCTCCAATTCCACTCTATATGAGCAGGGACCCGTGATTGCTACCACTTTGGCAGGGACCCATGAAGCACCCCCAACATAGCTGTGGGCATATACTGGGTCCCCTAGGCTAAATGCTGGCTGGTTGAGTTGGTGGGTGCCTCTGCATTGTAATTTGGATGAAACCGATCTAATTGTGATCTTAGCTTTCGTCCCTTTAGTAGTTCTGCCGGGCTTCAGTTTGTAGTGGCATTAGGTGTGATGTGCTGTATGAGAAGGAATTTGTCTATTTTTACTTGCCAGTCCCCTGGGCCCATTCTTAAAAGGGCTTCTTTGGTTGACCGCACCATTCTCCTTGCTTGACCATTGCTCGATGGATGGAACAGTGCGACCAAGGCATGTCTAATCCCTAGCTCTGCTAAGAATGTTTTGAGTTGAATCGCAGTGAATTGGGGCCCATTGTCCGATACCAAAATATCCGGTAGCCCGTGGGTAGAGAAAAGTGTCTGTAATACTTTAATTACCACTTCTGCCGTTGTAGAGGTCATAAGTATTACTTCAAGCCATTATGAGTATGGCATCCATGATTATTAAGAATGTTTGGCCTTGGACTGGCCCTGCAAAATAAATGTGCACCCGTGACCAGGGTGCTCTGGGATTCTCCCATTCATGTGCTGGTGTGGAGAGAGGTGCTGACCTGGACTCTTGACAAGGTATACAGATAGCCACCCATTCGGTTATGCCCCTGTCCATGTTATGCCACCATACATAGCTCCTGGCCAGTGCCTTCATCCTGACAATGCCAGGATACCCCATGCGTAGAGCCCCCAGGACTTGTTTCCTTAATTTATAGGGTACAACAAGTCAGTCCCCCCACAGTAGACACCCTTTTTGTGCTGACAATTCATGTTGTTGCATCTGAAATGGTTTTAGATCACCCCCCACCAGCCCTGTAGGCCACCCTCTCCACACCTAGTTTAGAACTCGTGCCAAAGTTGTGTCTTTGTATAGTTCTCACAGCTATTTCAGTCGCTGTGATAGGGCCAGCCGCAAAGTCCTTGATAAGCAGTATGGGGCTGGGTCTTCCATGATTTCTGGAAGTGGGCAGTGGCTGAGGGCATCAGCATGGTCCAGGGCTTTGCCTTAGCCAGTATTTGTGTGCTGCCATGAAAATAGTCCATCTCATCATTCGCAGTGATAAAATGTTTGGAGTGGGCTGGTCTCCTGCAAGGAGACCCAGAAGCAGTTTGTGGTCAGTAATTAGTTCAAAACCCCTCTTGTATAGGTATTCATGGAACCACTTGACCCCCCATTACGGCAGCCAATGCCTCCTTGTCCAGCTGGCTGTAGTTCCATTCTGCCACTGATAGAGTTCTGGAATAGAATGCAATTGATGCCTCAGTTCCATTCAGCATCTGGTGGCTAAGGACAGCCCTGATGCCAAATGGAGAGGCATCACAAGTCAGGCTGAGGGGCACAATCTCATTATATTGAATTAGGACACTATCAGAGGACAACAGTCTTTTGACTTCAGCAAAAGCGGTGGCTTCCTTGCATCCTCAGGTCCATTTTGCCTTCTTGTCTAACAATCAATGTAACGGGATGGTTGCACAAAGATCTTTCTAATAAACTGAAAGATAAAAAGGACAAGTACAAAAAATGGAAAGGGACACATAACTAAGGCAAAGTGCGTTATGCGCATGCCCAAGATGGCGGCGCCCGCTGGGACCGCGATTTGAGGATGGGGCGCCGACCTACCTTTTGGGTCCTTTGGGGTCGTTTGGAGGAGCTATGACCCCCAGGACTGGCCGGGGGAGCTCTCTGCCAGCACGGAGAGGGTTTTTTCTCCTCCGTGGCTGAGCAGAGCAGAGAGGACGGCGCGATGTCGGGAGCCGATGCCGGGCCGATCAGCTGGGCGTCGGCGGCGTTTTCCGAGGCCGGAGGCCGTCCAGGCACCGGGGCGCCGCTGCGCAGTGGGTTTTTAAGCCCGGGGGGGGTTGCCCGAAGAGTTACAAGACGTGCCGGGCACCCCCGAAGATCTCTGGGATGCCGCCAGACTTTTTAGTCTGGCGACGATGACGCAGCGGCGATGGCGATGGCGGTGGAGGCAGCCGGCGGTCGGAGGGCGTTGGCGACCCCCCCCCTTGGAGCTGGAGTCGGAGTTTAGGAGTTGGGGGGGCAACGAACCAATGAGAATTAAATAAGACCGGGAGACCTGCAACCATGGCTGGGGCGAAAAGGACCTGGTCTGACTTTTTTTCCCAGGCCTTAGGCGGCCTCAAACTGTGGTTGTGCGGGGGGTTGGGGACTTGAAACAACTGCCCCACTTCCGCCTCATTTGTCTCTCCCCAGCGCTCCCTTTTAAGACCGGGCCCACTGGGACCAACTTTAGCCTGTGGGACTCACTTCCGCTATGTTCTCACTACCAGCTGAACCCCCTGACTGTGGAGAGGGTTATGGAAAATTGGAGGTTGGTTCATAGCTGCATCCCTTCGGCTAAGGGGGCTGGACACCAGCTGGCCACCGTGAGAGGGTGGCCTGGTGTTGGGGCCTCCTGAGGGCTGAATCGGGATGTATTCACACATAAGCACTTTACCAGCGGTGGGGACCCGACCATCGGACCAACTGCCGTGAGAGGGCGGTTTTTTGGACCTGATCCCTGGACACTGGATGTACTGACTCTATTGCTGCCACTTCACCACAAATGGGGGCGGACCAGCTGACCTAATCACCGTGAGAGGGTGGTTGGATCGATTTTCCCCCTTGGATTGTGGTCGTTGTGGATTGTGACTGTGTCCTCTGTTGTGAGGGGACAGTGGACTTGGTCCTGTGAATTATGTGTGAGATTCCCCACTTCCCTACCTTCTTCCCTGTCCTTTTAGGACCCTTAGGATATGGTCATGGCGACCAAACTGTACTCAGCAGCGGAGCTTCTTGGTCTGCGAGACTCCCCCCTCTCGCAGGCTTGGCCCTCCACTCTATCGAGGGCCTACCTCGATGACGGGCTTTGGAACCCCGAGAGGTGGCATGTCGCAAAGAGGGGGTTGCGGGGTTTTTTAAAATTGTCTATGTCTAACCTTTTAAGGGGTTTGGGGAGGGGGGAGGGGGGTGGTATTGGAATTAGGGGCGTGGGTTTGGGGGATAACCCACCAAGGGGAGGGTCGGGCCCGGCCACGACGCGCGGCGGGGCGGGTGGGGGACCCGGGGGCAATGGAGGGGGTCGAGCTTGTTCGGACTGTGTTTTTACCATCAGTACTGTGAGTGGGAGGGGTAGATATGGCAGGAGCAGGGGGCCATATCATGTTAAGGGAGCACGCACCTGCTGTCTCCAAGCGGTAGGGTGCTCCGGCCCCCAAGGCTCTACCTGTTTGCCAGGTTGCACAGATCCTCACGGCCCGGGCCTTCGTCTGATGTTGTGCAACGCCAGGTCCGTAGTAAATAAAGCCCCCCTCATCTGTGATCTTGTTCAGGAGGGGGGAGCGGACCTGGCGGGTATTACGGAGACCTGGTTGGGCCCGGAGGGAGGGGTCCCTCTGGTAGAAATGTGCCCACCAGGCTTCCGCGCATTCCATCAGCTGAGGTCACAAGGGAGGGGCGGGGGAGTAGCGGTTATTATTAGAGAAGGCCTTAGGCCCAGGGAGACCACTGTACCTCAGACAGCTGGTTGTGAGTCCCTCCTTGTGAAGTGGGGCCATGGGGTTCAGATGGGTTTGCTGATCACGTACCTGGCTCCCTGCCGCATGGCAGCAACCCTGCCTGAGCTACTCAACGTTATTGCTGCGGTGGCGGTTGATACCCCCAGACTTATGGTCATGGGGGATTTCAACCTGCCGTCCGTGGGTGAGACGTCTGAGGTGGCTCGGGAGTTCATGGCTTCCATGATGGCCATGGATCTGACCCAACTAATTCATGGCCCTACGCACACTGGGGGAAACACACTGGACTTGGTTTTTGTCTCTGGACAGTGGTTGAGTGATCTTGAGATAGGGGATGTAGTCATCGAGCCCTTGTCATGGTCGGATCACTCTCTCCTTCGCCTTGACCTTCGTACCGCGGCACCCCGCTGCAGGGAGGCGGAACCGATAAGATGGTACCGCCCCAGGCGCCTGATGGAACCCGATAGGTTCCAGACGGAGCTTGGGCCAATTCCTGAGGTTCTGGCTCACGCCTCGACTGGAGACCTAGTGGCCGCCTGGGATAGGGCGGCCGCTGGGGCCCTGGATCGTGTCGTGCCTTTGCGGCCTCTGACCCGGCGCAGATCTCGCCTGGCTCCTTGGTTTACCGAGGAGCTGAGGGAGATGAAGCGCCGGAAAAGACGCCTAGAGAGTAGTTGGAGAGCTAGTCTTTCTGAATCGGACCGGACACTGGTTAGATCCCATATTAGGACTTATCTAGTGGCGATAAAAGCAGCAAAATGTATGCATTTTGCTGCTCTTATTGCGTCATCAGATAATCGCCCGGCCGCCCTGTTTAGGGTGACCCGCTCCCTGCTCCACCAGGAAGCGTGGGAGGACCCCTTGGAGGGAAGAGCCGAGGACTTTGTTCAGTATCTGTATGACAAAATCACTCAGATTCGGGAAGGTCTGGACTCTGACTGGGTAGATCCAGCGAGAGTGACGGAGGCAGGTCTTGAGACTGTTATCTGGGATGAGTTTGATCCTGTGACCCCAGATGACGTGGACAGGATTCTGGGTAGATTGAACGCGACCACATGTTTGTTGGACCCGTGTCCCTCCTGGTTAGTGCTGGCTTCCCGGGAGGTGACGCGAGGCTGGCTCCAGGGGATTATAAATGCTTCATTGGGTGAGGGTGTCTTCCCCGCCGCCCTTAAGGAGGCGGTGGTGAGGCCCCTCCTCAAGAAGCCTTCCCTGGACCCGGCAATATTGGCTAATTATCGTCCAGTCTCCAACCTTCGTTTTGTGGCGAAGGTTGTTGAGAGTGTGGTTGCGGGACTGCTTCCCCAGTACCTGGATGAAGCGTCGTATCTGGATCCATTCCAGTCGGGTTTCAGGCCTGGATACAGCACGGAAACGGCATTGGTCGCGTTGGTTGATGATCTCTGGAGGGCTCGGGACAGGGGCTGCTCCTCTGTCCTGGTCCTGTTAGATCTCTCAGCGGCTTTTGATACCATCGACCATGGTATCATGCTGCACCGGTTGGAAGAGTTGGGGGTGGGAGGCACCATACTAAGGTGGTTCTCCTCCTTTCTCTCCGACCGGTCGCAGTCTGTGTTGACAGGGGGGCAGAGGTCGACCCCGAGGCCCCTCATATGTGGGGTGCCGCAGGGATCGATCCTCTCGCCCCTTTTGTTCAACATTTATGTAAAGCCGCTGGGCGAGATCATCCGTGGTTTTGGGGTGAAGTACCATCAGTACGCGGATGACACCCAGCTGTACATCTCCACCCCGGACCACCCCAACGATGCCCTTGAAGTGATGTCCCAGTGCCTGGAGGCCGTACGGATCTGGATGGGGAGGAACAGGCTCAGGCTCAACCCATCCAAGACCGAGTGGCTGTGGTTTCCGACGTCCCGATATAGTCAGCTAATGCCATCGCTGACTATTGGGGGCGAATCATTGGCCCCCACGGATAGGGCTCGCAACTTGGGTGTCCTCCTGGATTCACGGCTGTCGTTAGAAGAGCATGTGACGGCCGTGTCAGGGAGGATTTTTCATCAGGTTCGCCTGATCCGCCAGTTGCGTCCCTATCTAGATCGGGACTCCCTACACACAGTCACTCATGCCCTCGTTACTTCTCGTCTGGATTACTGCAACGCTCTCTACATGGGGCTCCCCTTGAGGTGCACTCGGAGGCTCCAACTGGCGCAGAGTGCGGCCGCGCGTGTGGTGATGGGAGCGACATGGAGTTCCCATGTGACACCACTCCTGCGCGAGCTGCACTGGCTCCCGGTGGTCTTCCGAGTGCGCTTCAAGGTTCTGGTTATTACCTTCAAAGCGCTCCATGGCTCAGGACCTGGTTATTTACGGGACCGCCTGCTACCACCAATAGCCTCCCACCGTCCAGTACGCTCCCATAGAGAGGGGCTCCTCCGGGTGCCGTCGGCCAAACAATGTCGGCTGTCGGCCCCTAGGGGGAGAGCCTTCTCTGTGGGGGCACCTACGATTTGGAACGAGCTCCCCCCGGAGATACTCTGTGGGGGCACCTTCCGCCGCGCGCTTAAGACTTTTCTATTTTACCAAGCTGGCCTGGCCTAAATCTTCCCCCTTTTTAAATGTGGAAATTTTAAATTTTTAAATTTTAAATTCGTCTTTTTATAGGGGTATGGGTAAGGCATTTTAAATTGGGGAGCCATTCTAGATTTAATTCTGTTTTAAACGTATTTTAATTGTTTATATTGTATGTTTTTAACTTTGGCTGTTCACCGCCCCGAGTCCTTCGGGAGAGGGGGCGGTATAAAAATCTAATAAATAAATAAATAAATAAATAAATAAAGTATCAGCAGATATTTGATCTTGATGAAAATAAATCACCGGGAACTGATGGATTACATCCCAAAGTTGTAAAGGAGCTGGTAGATCAGGGGTGAAATGCTCCCAATTTGGACCTGATCGGGCGATCTGTTAGCGATGGTGGCAGGTAGTTTGGAGAATGGTAGCAAAAATCCCTGGGCCCTCTCCCCACCGTCCATGCCCACCCAATCATCTGGTCCCCATTTGCCTACTTGGCAGCTTGCTGCTTCTTTTGGGTTCTCTTGCTTTTCCTGCCTTGCTTCGGCTGCTGCAATCCATTGCATCTGCTAGCAACTCAATCTGCCTGCTTGCAATCAATGCAGTCAGTGAGCAGCTCAATCTGCCTGCCTGCCTGCCTTGTGCCTTCAATTTGGTAACGGGGAACTTTAAAAAAAATAGTTAATTGGGATGTTTTTTAGGAGTTTTATTTTTTTTTATTGAAAAGTTTTTATTTTATAAACAAACATACATACAATATATAATCAATCAATCAGTGTATCATCTGAATACATCTTTTTTCCTCTTACTCCTCCAATATTTATCATATTTTGATATTATCATTTCATTTGTTGTAACATTTTCCCCACATTTGTTTTATATTTGTACCTTTATCTATTCAACAATTTTATCCCAACCCAACTCTCCCCCCTCCCCACCCTTCCCCCCGACTTCCCAGAGCAAAAACAGGGTATAACATTTAACAAGCAAAAGCTAAAATATACTAACCTACTACAAAGTTTAAAACTCCCTCACACTCTTTAACTCCTCTTTTACAAATTCATCAACCTCCCTTTTGTAAATTCTCAAAATCAATTGGGTTAAATTCTTTCTTCCTGAATATAAAAGCCTTTTTCTTGGTATATAATCCAATAACTTTAACAATATTACAAGCATTAACAAACACTGATAAGTTTCATTTTCATCCCTCAAACACCTTTCTTTTTCAACATTGCTCCCTAATAAGATTCTAAATTAAACATTTATCCTCTTTATTCCTTCATAAACCAATTATCAATTTCTAACTATTCAGCATTAAAAATTCTAAATTAAACATTTTAAAACTTTAAACATTTTATCACCTATACCTTTTAAAATAGCATAATCTTATATTAAACATTTTAAAAACCTCTTAATGCATCAATAAGACCTTCTTAATTCATTTCTCAAAATATAAATTTCAAAACCTTCAGGAAACTATCCCTTAAATTTTTAATTAACCATTTCTATATTTTTTCCAGTCCTTCTTCCTCAATCAACATTGCTCCCTAATAAGGTTCTAAATTAGACATTTATCCTCTTTAATCCTTCATAAAATTAAACATTTTAAAACTTTAAACATTTTATCTCATATACCTTCTTAAAATACTATAATCTTATGTTAAACATTTTAAAAATCTCTTAATACATCAATAAGACATCAAGTCATTTCTCAAAATATAAATTTCAAGCCCTTCAGAAAGGTATCCCTCAAATTTTTAATTAGCCATTTTAATACCTCGATAACTCTTAAAAAGCTATCATTTTTACCTCGATAACTCTTAAAAAGCTATCATTTTTATATCCAAAACCAATTGTAATAACACACTTCCTTTATATTATTATCTTAGAATAAACTTTAAAAATACAAATTTAATTAAGCTTCTCAACCTATTGCCAAAATCCTCCCCAAAAAAGATTAATCTTCAGTTCTTCCCTTCTTTCTGTATTTTTTCCAGTCCTTTTTCTTCGATAATTCTTTCTTCTTCAGCATTGCTCCTCCTCCTGCTTTTATTTTCAAAAATTTTAAAATTTGGATTTGAGGTTGATGTCTCTTTGAAAGTTTTTGTCTTCTTAAAGTTATTTCATTTAATTTGAAACCCCCATAAATCTCTCTCAAGCCTTCCTGATTGAACTCTTCCAGATTCCTTTGCTTTCCCCTCTTGGTCTGGAAAGCATCCTTTTTATCCAAAGTCACATTAAACTGGATTTCTGCCCCATCTTCTTCCAACAGCTCACAACTGTCTAACAAGCCTTGAAATGATACTATATTCTCCTTTGTCTCCATGTTTTGAGTCAAAACAGTTTCCTCTTCCTGAGACCTTTCATCAAAAAAACCTTTAAGACTTTCCAGTAAAGCAGTGGTTTGTGACTCAAAAATTTCATGTATTATAACTCTTATTGGTGTATTTGCTGGTGTGTGTAATAATAGTCCTTCAGCACTTTCAAAGGTACCAGCCATTTTCTTTTTTTTCAAAGTCCAATTATTCACACAATTTAAAAATGTAAATTAGCTGAAATCAATTCCGTAGTCTTTTGCTTTCTGCTTCCACTTTAAATCTTTTTCTTAATGTGTAATCCAGTAGTTTTTAACAATGTTGCAAACGTTAAAAAGCCCTTTCACTGGTAAGTTTCATTTTCGCGCCCTCAGGTGCCATTTCCCCTTTTTTTTTATTGAGTTAAAGCTCAATACTTGCTTTTTGTCATTCTCCTGATTTTGCTCTGCCAGCATCCAAAGTCATGATGTCTTATAAAACTTAAAATTGCATTGCTGGTGTGGTCGCTATGCCTCGGTCTGCAAAAGGCAGACTCACCCCGGATCCGGAGCTAACGAAGGGCTTTCAGGGAGCTCTCACCCTGCAAACCCCAGGCTTAAAAAGAAAAAAAAACCTGGGGGTCTAGGGGAGCTCTACCTAGACCCTTCTGCTCTTCTCTCCCCGTTTTTCCCAGGGGGAGATTTTTTAGCCGCTAGACAGCTGGTTTTCGCTGTTCTAGCAGCTATACAGATCGCGGGGCTGGAGGTCCTACAGGAGCATCCGTTCGGCGTTTGCAGCGTTTTTTATTTTTTTGACCACCAAACCACACCCACCAATTAAGCCACGCCCACAGAACCGGTAGGGAAAATTTTTAGATTTCACCCCTGTGGTAGATGTTATCTCAGAACCATTGTATCATATCTTACAAAAGCTTTTGAACACCAGGGAATCACTTGGAGAAGATTGGGAAAGAGCTGATGTGGTTCCCATCTTCAAAAAAAAAAGGGTGGGGAAACACAAAACCAGACTGAGGAAACTACAGACTAATTCTAACATTAATACCTTGGAAGATACTGGAAAAGATAATAAAAAAAACCCAGATCTGTGAACATCTAGTAACAAATAGTTACAACTAGAAGTCAACACGGGTTTGTTAAAAAACAGATCATGCCAAATCAATCTTATTTCATTATTCAACATAAGGACTAAATTAGTAGACCAACGGAATACTGTGGACATAATATACTTAGACTTCAGCAAGGCATTCAACAAAGTAGACCACAACCTACTTCTTGGTAAACTAGAAAAAAGTGGGATAGATAGCATCACCATCAGATGGATCTGTAACTGGCTGACAAACTGTATTCAATGAGTAGTCCTTAATGGTACTACATCTACATGAAGGGAAATAAGCAGTGGGGTACCACAAGGTTCCGTCTTAGGCCCAGTTACTCTTCAATATCTTCAATTTCAATTTCAATTTCAATTTAATTCAATTTTTATGCCGCCCCTCTCCGAAGACTCAGGGTGGCTCACAATACATTTAAAATCCTAATAAAAAACATTTAAAAATTTAAAACATTAAAACATTAAAACTCATTCATACCATTCATGGCCGGATCTTGCCAGATCGCAAGAGCGAGATCAACGGCCCCAGGCCTGCCGGAAAAGCCAGGTCTTCACCGCTTTTCGGAAGGCCAATAGGGTGGGGATGGTCCGGACCTCAGGAGGTAACTGGTTCCAGAGAGCTGGGGGAGCCACAGAGAAGGCCCTCCCCCATGGGCCTGCCAGCCGGCATTGTTTAGCTGACGGGACTCGGAGGAGACCAACTCTATGGGATCTTACTGGTCGCTGGGAGCTATGCGGTAGAAGGCGGTCTCGAAGATAACCTGGCCCTGAGCCATGTAGGGCTTTAAAGGTAATAACCAACACCTTGAATTGTGATCAGAGACCAATAGGGAGCCAGTGCAGCTCGCGGAGAATTGGTGTAATGTTGGTGTACCTAGGTGCACCCATGACAGCTCACGCGGCTGCGTTCTGGACCAACCGTAGTCTCCAAACACTTTTCAAGGGTAGCCCCATGTAGAGCGTGTTGCAATAATCTAACCGTGAAGTGACAAGGGCATGAGTGATCATGAGGAGAGCCTCCCGATCCAAGTAGGGTCGCAATTGGTGCACCAGGCGAACCTGTGCAAAGATCCTCCTAGCTACAGCTGTCAGATGTTGCTCTAATCTTAGTTGTGAGTCTAGGAGGACACCCAAATTGTGAGCCCATTCTGAGGGGGACAATTTCTTCCCCCCCCCCAGAACCAAGGATGGACAGTCAACATAGTCTTTAGGAGGCAATACCCACAGCCATTTGGTCTTGTCTGGGTTAAGTCTGAGCCTGTTGACTCCCATCCAGACCCTCACAGCCTCCAGATACCGGCACATCACATCCACCGCATCACCGAATTGACGTGGGGTAGAGATATACAACTGGGTATCATCAGCGTATTGCTGATACCTCACCCCGTATCATTGGATGATCTCACCCAGTGGCTTCATGTAAATGTTAAATAGGAGGGGAGAGAGGACCGAGCCCTGAGGCATCCCAAATGAGGGGCCTAGGGGTCGACCTCTGTCCTCCTACCAACACCGACTGTGACCGACCAGAGAGATAGGAGGAGAACCACCGTAACACAGTGCCTCCCTTAGTCATTCCAGAAGGATACCATGGTCAATGGTATTGAAAGCCACTGAGAGGTCAAGTAGCACCAAGATGGAGGAATGACCCCCATCTCGGGCTCACCAGAGATTATCCATCAACGTGACCAAAGCAGTTTCCGTGCTGTAGCCAGGCCTGAAGCCAGACTGAAAAGCGTCTAGATAATCCGTTTCCTCCAATGACCGCAGGAGCTGAAGTGCCACCACTTTCTCTACAACCTTTCCCACAAAGGTAGGTTGGAGACTGGACAAAAGTTCTTTAATTCTGCTGGATCCAGGGAAGGCTTCTTGAGGAGGGGCCTTACAACCGCTTCCTTTAATGATTGCGGGAAGGCCCCTCAAGGACGTGTTAATTAAAGCCTGGAGCCAGCCTCGTGTTACCTCCCTGCTGGCCGAAACCAGCCAGGAGGGGCACGGGTCCAACAAACAAGTGGAGGAACTCATCGCTCTTACAGCCTTGTCCACTTCCTCAGGAGTCACAAGCTCAAACTCATCCCACACAATAGGACTAAGACCTGTCCCCGTCATCTCGGTCAGAATTGCCCAATCAGAGTCCAGGTCCATCCGAATCTGAGCGACTTTATCTGACAGAAACTGCACAAACTCCTCAGCTCTACCCTGCAAGGGCTCCTCCACTCCCCCTACATTAAGGAGGGAGCGAGTCACCCTAAATAGGGCGGTGAATCCGCAGATGCAATAAGTGCAGAAAAATGCAAACATTTTGCTGCCCGTATTGCCACTAAATAAGTCCTAATAAAGGCTTTTAAGAGTGTTTGGTCAGATTCTGAGTTACTGGTCCTCCAGCATCACTCTAGACATCTCTTCTGGCGCTTCATCTCCCGGAGGTCCTCTGTAAACCAGGGAGCTTTCCTGGATCCACCGCCATGGAGAGGTCGCAAAGGCGCAATCCAGTCCAGTGCCCCAGATGCCGCTCTATTCCAGGCAGCCACCAGGGACTCAACCAGATTGTGGACAAGGGAGTCAGGTATCTCCCCAAGCTCCTTCTGGAACCCTTCAGGATCCATTAGGCGCCTGAGGCAGAACCACTTAATCGGTTCCCCTCCCTGCGATGGAGGAGTAGTGTCCTGAAGTCTAATCTCAGCAGGAAATGATCTGACCGTGACAAGGGAGAAGCATCTATACCCCTTAATTCCAGATCATATCTCCACTGCCCCGAGAGAAACACCAGGTCAAGTGTGTGTCCCCCCCTATGAGTCGGACCCTGAACTACTTGGGTCAGGTCTATGGTTGTCATGAAAGCCATGAACTCCTGAGCCACATCTGAGGATTCCCCAAGTGATGGCAAATTGAAGTCCCCCAGTACCATAAGCCTGGGGAACTCCACCGCCAGCTCAGCTACCGCCTCTAGCAGCACAGGCAGGGCTGTTGTAACGCAGCTGGGAGGCAGGTATGTCAGCAACAAGCCCAACTGAACCCCTGAGTCCAACCTCAAGAGGAGAGACTCACACCCAACAATCTCAGGGGCAGGGATCCTGTGAGGGCAAAGACTCTTCCGGACAATAGCTGCCACTCCTCAATGACTTAGATGAGGGACTAGAAGGGAAACATCAAATTTGCAGATGACAATAAACTGGCAGAAATATCCAATCCTCCAGAACAGGGGTCACCAATCTTTCGGACCTCAGGGACCACTAAATTCATAATTTTAAATCCCGTGGACCACTAATACGAATCCAGCACGCAGGGCCGGATTTTCCTATAGGCTAACTAGGCTTCAGCCTAGGGCCTCAAGATCAAGAGGGGCCTACATTCAAATTGTTAGCAAAATTAAAATTACACTTTCACTATAGGTGAAAGGGCCTCATAAGTGGAATAGCCTAGGGCCTCTTTTCATCTAAATCCGGCCCTGCCAGCACGCTGCTCGCTGAAGCACCTGGACACTTTGATGATGTCTTACAGTAAAGCAGTCAAGGGAGATAAGAGAGTCATTCAAGGTGGGCTGGACTTAGATCTCTTGCAGACATGCAGGGACCTGTGACTTATGATGCATTTGACTCCTTCCTCAGGCTCAGCCTAGTCATCTCCTATACAAACAAGCAAATCAGGAGTTTTCATTTTACTGAAGGAGAAAGAAAACATTATCAAAGACTTGATAAAACTACATATTGAATTCCATCCTGAAATGAGAGCTACATTAACATCCTCAAACTCCCACCCTTTTATCAATCAGATAACTGACAGGCTTTTATCAATCAGATAACTGTGTTTTCCTTTCCTAGCACTTTTTCAATTGTACCTTGGAAATGTAAAAAACCCTTCTAATCAGTATTTGACAAAATCTCTAAGGTTAAATGTCTTAATTAAAATGTTGATGTCAACAGTTTCTGGAGATGATAGATCACTAGATGCCTGGAATAATTAAAAGCCATTATTTTGCCTATATGAAACATACCACATAGGACCACTGCCACTACCTAGCAAGCCCAATTAAGTGAAACATATTTTTACATTTTCAAAGAAAACTTGCCACTTTTCTATGCCAAAGGGGACCTTGATGTGTATCATCCCCCCAGACAGATTACAATGAGTAACTATAACAAATAAGCCATTAATTACTCCATCAATTTAGATGTAGCATTAAGGAATGAGATGAAGAGGTAATTAAACAATTAACAAAACAATAACATGTAGCTCTAAATAGGATCCTCCAACATTTGAAGGGACTTTTACCTCCCGTGTCCTGTACTTCATCATCTTTCTTTTATGGCCATCTTTCTTTTAGTCTGTCAATGACTCTAGTTTTGACACTTAATAATAATAATAATGAAGAAAATTGTTAGAACATTTGTGTATATATTATAAATATTCTAGTGTATTTAATTAACAGATCCTTCAATCTTTTGAAATTTGCCTACAAAATACATGCACACAAACACTCATACACCCATCACCACCACCATACATATAAACTTATTTTGAGCACTGTGCCCTAATTGTCAGCTTTACTGTTCTGTTCATCTGGACTTGAGAAGAATTAAATAGTTTGGAATGCCACACACAAGAAAACCTCCCCAGCAACTTCAAATCCCTTTAATTAGTCCTGGCAATGACAAGCACACAAAATAAAGTGTCAGCTATGACAGGTGTAGAAAATAAGAAGGCTGATATATGCAAGTATGTGCAATTAAAACTGGGCTATGAAAATTAATGGAGTATTTTCTGAAATGATTGCAGAATAGGTCTTTGTCTATAGACTCTACTGCAGAGCCTCCTTGCTGTTTCCTCTTGTCAGTTCCCTGGAAAAGATATCCTAGATGGACTTTGTTTGCTATAAACAGAACTATGTATAGTTTATGGATATTGTTTATATATTTTGAGTGAAAATCCATGGGAGAAAAGAATTTTAACCATTTACTGGAGAAAATGGCCTTTCTAGCATTCATAGTAAGGGTGTTTTTATCACCCATTTCCTAATTGGAAAGAGCAGACTGAGAAGGGGCATGAAGGCCACTTCTCAGAGGAGCTCCAAACCATACATGTATCTGCTTTGATGGCAAAAGCAGGCAGAGATTTTTGGCAAATGTTGCCCTCTGTAGATTCTGCATATTTGTGTAGCATGTTTAGTGTCAGACCTGGAAGCCATCTTATCTGTGTCTGGGCCCACATCAACCAATATAGATATCAATACCTGTTTGATCAAGACTTGATCTCCGCCATCTCGGATGCCATGAACGAAGGAGAGGCGACAGAATGGAGCTCCACAACAATGAGGCTCCTGAGCTAGAAGATCCTGAGGAGTTTTTCCAATTGATGCAGGTCAGATTCAACAACATCGCCCAGCAAGTAGAAGCTGAGACCCAAATTAAAATGCTGACGCAAGCTGGAAGACCCACAAAATAATTGGTATGGGAGTTCCAAAGATTGGCTGGAAAACTGTGAGGCTGGCCATAGTGCCTCATGGTGCATACTGTCAAAGATACCCTGGACCTGGATCTCAGGCAAGCCTGCAGCATAAGGAGGATACTGACCGGATACAGTTGTGGTACAACACTACCATCATTCTGGACCTAGAGCTTCAACCTTACAGGAAACCAACGATGGACAAACCAACCAGGAGAACTTTAGGGCACTGAGCGCAGATGAAAAACCCAAAGAGCCTCCTTCCAGGAGTCCCTCCAGGACTATCAAATGCTATCGGTGTGGTCAGCACAGGCACCAGGCTTCAGAATGCCTGGCTCTGGCACCAGGTCACCTGCTTGAACTGAGACAAAGAAAGCTCTGCGGAAGCCACTTGAAAAGGAACAGAGCATCAAACAGGCAGCAGAAACCCCACTCCTGCCCATTAAAGCAGAGGGGATGCCAGCCAGCATATCTCCCTCAAGCTCCCTAGGAGAGAGCAATGGCAATGATGACCTGATGGTAAGTGGAGCCATCTGCCCCTTTGCCCTCAAAATTACATTAGCGGTCCCAGAGATGGGGGTCCACGGGGAAGTAGAAGCCATCATAGACACTGGTTGCACGTGATGCCTGATCAGCCTCCCCATAGTTGAGCAGTTGGGCATATGCAGTAAACCTTTGCTACACCACATCAGCTTTGAGCAGGTCGACGGATCGCTAATTGGTGGGGCTCCAGCCACCTTGGTCACTGAGCTCATCAGGTTAGAGATGGGGTGCCATTGGGAACTCCTTCGGTTTGTGGTCACCCCGAAGATGATAGAATCAGTCAGGGGCTCTCCTGGCTTGATAAGTGGGGTCCCACAATCTTGTGGGATGGCAGCCATAGGAAGCTAGTCATTGGGATTGGACCATTGCCACCGGTGAGGCAGGACCATCCCCCAGAAGTCATCACCCCAAAGGAGATGACCATGCCAGAACCCGCAGCCTTGGCCCAGGATGCCCTACCTGGCAGCCAACAAGTGCCCAAGGAGTATCAAGACTTTGGGGAGGGGGTTTAGTGAAGAGGACTGCAATTTCCTCCCCCCTCATCATTCTACCGACTGCACAATAGAGTTTGTGCCAGGGGCTAAATTACCCAAGCCAAAAATGTACTCCATGACTCCAAAAGAAATGGAGGAATTGAGGAGTACATAGATGCCAATCTGGAGCGAGGCTTCATCCAGCCTGCAAAGTCCAAAGTGGCAGCCCTGGTACTCTTTAAAGAGAAAAAATATGGGGGGGGGGATGAGGCTCTGCATTTACTTTCGTGGAATCAATGCTATGTGCGTAGAAAACATCTACCCTCTCCCCCTCATGAAAGACATGGTCAACCACTTGTCAAAGGGCAAGGTGCTTACCAAGCTGGACTCAAGGGAAGCCTATTACCGCATAAGAATCAGGGAGGGAGATGAGTGGAAAACTGCATTTAACTGCCCGCTTGGCAGTTTCCAATTTAAAGTGATGCCATTTGGACTGGAAGGAGCCTCAGCGGTGTTCATGCAATTCATTAATGAAGTGCTACATGAGCACCTGTATAAGGGGGTCCTTGTTTACTTAGATGACATTCTCATATTTAGTGAGACCCTTGAGGAGTACGTAAAACTCATCTGGCAAGTGCTGAAAAAACTCCTTGCTGCCAAACTTTACAGGAAGCTGTCAAAGTGCGAATTCACAAAACCTCCCTAGACTATTTAGGATACCAAATTTACAGTGGGGCCATAGAGGTGTATCCAGGGAAAGTGAAAGCAGTTCTGGATTGGCAACCCCCACGAACCCGCAGGCAACTCCAGAGCTTCCTGGGATTCTCTAACTTCTATAGGCAATTCATTCTGGCTTTCGCAGAGGTGGCTCTACCCCTAACCAAACTTTTTAAAATGGGATCCCCACCAACAAAGCAAAAGCCAACCGAACCAATCACATGGATGATGGATTGCCAAAAAGCCTTTGAGAACCTAAAAAGACTGTTTGCCCAAGAGCCGATCCTGCAGCACCCAGATCCAGAGCAGCAATTCATTATACAAGCCGATGCTAGCAATGTGGCAGTGGCTCCTGTGCCCCTTGAAAGGAACACCAAAGGACAATTATTGCCCTGTGCCTATGTGTCCAAAAAGCTCAATGACACAGAGAGACAATGGGCCATCTGGGAAAAAGAGGCTTATGCAGTTCGATGGGCTTTACTCTTTGATTTTGACTTTTATTAGATTTATATACCGCCCTTCTCCTGAAGGACTCAGGGCAGTGTTCAGCCAAAGTAAAACACATATAATTTACAAAATTTAAAAAACCATTAAAATCAGATATACAAAAATTTGGCCCACAAATTAAAACTATCACACACCCATTTAAAATTCATATTCATGTTAGGCCAGCCCAGCTTGTTGAAATAAAAGGGTCTTCAGGGTGTGGCGAAAGGTGCGCAGGTCGGGGATCATACGTACATCTAGGGGCAGCTCATTCCATACTCTCTTGGAGACATTTCCTAGAAGGAGGTAAGCTGCCTTTCAAGGTCTGGACTGATTACAAAAACCTCAAGGCCCTAAAGACCCCCGAGAAACTATCTCCCAAAAGGTTCATTGGGCTCAATATTTCAGATGTTTCAAATTCGAACTGAAATACATACCAGCAGGGAAGTATCTGTTAGCTGATGCCCTATCAAGGAAGCCTCAATTTGAGAGGTTGAGAGGAAGTGGTCCATGCCATCATTCCCCTCCCCTCACAAGCAGCCACCCAAGTCACCACAAGAAGTCAAGCCAAATGACCACCAGACCGAAAGCGGGATGGATTGACGGCTAAATTGAAAGTGGCGCTGTCCACAGACCCTTGGCTCACCAACAATAAAGACATTCTGACCATGAGGGATGGGTTAGTGTGGAAAGGATCCAAATTGTATGTCCCAGCAAGCCTACAACTCAAACTACTTCAGCGCAGCCATGACTCCAAGCTAGCTGGCCACTTTGGACTCCTGAAAACCCTATACCTCACTAGGAGACAATTCTGGTGGTCAAAAATGAAAGCTGAGGTGGAAGACTATGTTAGGAGCTGTGCCACATGTGCAGCAATGAAACCGAGACTTGGAAAACTGCCAGGATGTCTTCAACAAGTGGCAACCCCCAGCAGACCTTGGGAAGAAATCGCAATGGACTTTATAGTTGAGTTCCCAGAAAATTGGGGGGGGGAACACAGTAATTTGGACTGTTATTGATCTGTTTTCAAAGCAAGCCCATTTCACTGCATGTTTCGGACTACCATCTGTGCAGAAACTTGCAAAACTGTTCATCAAATACATTTATCGCCTGCATGGAGCACCCCGCCGCATCATCTCAGACCAAGGAGTCCAGTTCACTGCAAAGTTCTGGAGAGAGATCTTAAGGTCCATCAGGTCCACACAAGGACTTAGCTCACTTTCCATCTGAGCACAAATGGAGCGGCAGAACATACGAACGCCATGGTGGAACAATACATTAGATGTTATGTGGATTATCAACAAGAGAACTGGACAGATCTATTACTGTTTGCAGAAGTGGCTTACAACAATGCAGTGCACAGTAGTACTGGACTGACCCCTTTCCAAGTCATCAGTGGCATGGAGTTTGTCCCCATGCCTGAGCTACCCAGAGAGCCCCCCTCATCCATGTCTTTAACTGAATGGATGGATTCATTAAAGAAGGGATGGGAAAATACTAAGAAGGCACTGTCAGAAGCAGCAGAGGAATATAAAAAGCAAGCAGACAAGCACCATTTGCTCCACCCCCTTTCTGAGTGGGAGATAAAGTTTTCTTATCCACCAAATACATACGGTTAAGGCTGCCTAGCAAGAGGTTAGGACCAAAGCTCCAAGGTCCATTCCCTATAGTGAAAATAATCAACCCCATGACAGTTCAATTAAGCCTCCCTCGCGTGCTAGGGAAAATACAGCTTGTAGCTTGCTAAAACCATCAGTTGGTCCAACTTTACTTTACTTTACTTTTACTTTATTTTGGATTTATATACCGCCCTACTCCCGAAGGACTCAGGGCGGTGAACAGCCAAAAGATAAAACACACATGATACAAAATTTAAAAAACAATGTAAAAGCACATTAAATAATTTGGCCCATACAGTTTAAAACACCCCTATTGTTTTAAAACAAATTTAAAATTAACAATTAAAAGGAAGTTAGGCCAGGCCAGCCTGTTGAAATAAAAGGTCTTGAGGGCACAGCGGAAAATGCGTAAATCTGGGATCCTCCGTATCTCTGGGGGGAACTCGTTCCAAATGGCAGGTGCCCCCACAGAAAAGGCTCTCCCCCTGGGGGCCCCCAGTCAACACTGTTTGACCGATGGCACTCTGAGGAGCCCCTCTCTATGGGAGCGTACTGGCTGGTGAGAGGCTACTGGTGGCAAAAGGCGGTCTCGTAAGTACCCAGGTCCTAAGCCATGGAGCGCTCTAAAGGTGGTAACCAAGACCTTGAAGCACACCTGGAAGACCACCGGGAGTCAGTGCAGCTCGTGCAGGAGAGGTGTTACATGGGAACACCACGTCGCTCCCATAACCACCCGCGCAGCCGCATTCTGGACCAGTTGGAGTCTCCGGGTGCTCCTCAAGGGGAGCCCCATGTAGAGAACATTACAGTAGTCCAGGTGGGAAGTGACGAAGGCATGAGTGACCATGCGTAAGGAGTCCCGATCCAGAAAGGGATGCAACTGGTGGATCAGGCGAACCTGATTGAAAGTCTTCCTGGCCACAGCCATCAAATGCTCTTCTAAAGACAGCCGTGAATCCAGGAGGACACCCAACTTGCGAGCCCTCTCCGTGGGGGCCAATGACTCGCCCCCAATAGTCAGTGATGGTACCAACTGACTATATCGGGACGCTGGAAACCACAGCCACTCGGTCTTGGATGGGTTGAGCCTGAGTCTGTTTCTCCCAATCCAGATCCGCACGGCCTCCAGGCACTGGGACATCACTTCAAGGGCATCATTGGGGTGGTCTGGGGTGGAGATGTACAGCTGAGTGTCATCAGCGTACTGATGGTACTTCACCTCGAAACCATGGATGATATCACCCAGTGGCTTCACATAAATGTTGAACAGAAGGGGCGAGAGGACCGACCCCTGTGGCACCCCACATACAAGGCACCTCGGGGTCAACCTCTGCCCCCCTGCCAACACAGACTGCGACTGGTCGGAGAGAAAGGAGGAGAACCACTGCAACACAGTGCCCCCCACCCCCAACTCTTCCAACCGGTG
Source organism: Pantherophis guttatus (assembly GCF_059756535.1). Taxonomy (NCBI): domain Eukaryota; kingdom Metazoa; phylum Chordata; class Lepidosauria; order Squamata; family Colubridae; genus Pantherophis; species Pantherophis guttatus. The sequence continues at coordinate 110,707,633 of NC_142065.1, read as the reverse complement.
GAGCATGATACCATGGTCGATGGTATCAAAAGCTGCTGAGAGATCTAATAGGACCAGGACAGAGGAACAACCCCTGTCCCGAGCCCTCCAGAGATCATCAACCAATGCGACCAATGCCGTTTCTGTGCTGTACCCAGGCTTGAAGCCCGACTGGAATGGATCTAGATAAACCGTTTCATCCAGGTACTGGGGGAGCTGTCGCGCAACCACACTCTCAACAACCTTCGCCACAAAGCGAAGGTTAGAGACTGGACAATAATTTGCTAACACTGCCAGGTCCAGGGAAGGCTTCTTGAGGAGAGGCCTCACCACCGCCTCTTTCAAAAGTCACCCACCGCCTTGAAAGACCTCAACATAAGACCTCAAATCCAACCATCACCTCCTCTTATAGTAATGCAAGGAGAGACCCATTATGAAGTCAAGAAAATATTAGACTCTAGGCCTGTGATGGTGAACCTATGGCACGTGTGTCACAGGTGGCACACAGAGCCATATCACTGGGCACGCCAGCTCAGCTCTGACACGCATGCATGTGCCAGCCAGCTGATTTTCGGGCCTTCTGGGCCCACCAGAAGTAGGGAAACAGGCTGTTTCCTGCCTCTGGAGGGTCTGTGGGGGAGGAAGGCCCATTTTTCTTTCTCACCTGGCTCCAGATCCTCTCTACGCATCTGGGGAGGGTAAAAACAGCCTTTCCCACTCCCTCGGAGGCTCTCCGGAGGCCTGAAAGGGCCCATTTCCCAACTCCCGGTGGGACAGGAAGTGACTTTTTTGCTGTCCCCAGCCTCCAGAGACTTCTAGAGCATTATATAGATTAGGGATCTGAAACTCAAGGCCCGAAGACCAGATCCGGCTCATGGGGTGCTTAGATGTGGCCCACGGGGCATCCTGGAAACAGCAAAGGTCTGGCCCATGGTGCCTCTGCCAGTGAAAAAGGACCTGCTGGGTCCTGTTTATGGCCATGATGGCCTCCTGAAGCCCTCTGCCAGCAAAAATGAAGCTCGGGGGGGTGTACGTGCCCCCCCAAGCTCCGTTTTCACTGGCAGAGGATTGCAGGAACCCACCCTGGCTGAAAATGTGGCCCAGTGGGGCTGCGCAGGGCCCCAAACTCCATTTTTGCTGGCAGTGGGCTAGCAAAATAAACAAAATAAAATATTTCCCCTTTTGCATTTAAGCATGCAAGAAGGGACAGAAAAAGAGAAAGGGAAAGATGAAAGACAAAGAAAAGGAAGGAAAGATGGAGGAGAGCAAGGAATGAAAAATAAGGAAAGAAGGGAAGGAAGAAAAAAGGAGAATGAAGAGGGAAGGAAAAAGAAGAAAGAGAAGGGAGGGAGGGAGGGAGAGAGAGAGGAAGGAAGGAAGGAAGGAAGGAAGGAAGGAAGGAAGGAAGGAAGGAAGGAAGGAAGGAAGGAAGGAAGATAATAATGAGAGTGAGGGAGAGTCTGAGGGAAGTCCTGCCTTAGCACTTGGCCACCACAAGTACATCCCCCCGACATAAGTGACGTCAAGCTGGCCACTCCCACACTCGCCATGCCCACCCCGACCATGCTTACTCCACCCGGTCAAACACAATCCTGATACGGCCCTCAATGAAATCGCCTTTGATATCCCTGACATAGACTGAAGATTGAAGTTTTGGTGCACCAGGCAGTCGTTGGTTCAGTGGTTGATATTTTGATTGGATGGGCCTAATTCTGTCCTAGATTATCTTCTATATATCTCTCTTCATCTGCATAAGCTGTGGTTCTTAATACAGTATTTATAAAATTCAGTGAGTGGTCAGTGAATGAGGACTACTTGAATTCCTGTCTCCTAAATAACAACAACCCTGTGGAATCGGTTGGATGGAGAATGACTGGCCCAAAGTCACCTACCTGGCTTTTATGCCTCAAGGATAACCCAGACCTGTGATCGCGAACCTATGGCATGTGTGCCACAGGTGGCACAGCTATATCAGTGGGCACGCAAGCTCAGCTCCGCCAGCTGATTTTTGGGCCTTCCGAACCCACCAGAAGTAGGGAAACAGGCTGTTTCCTGCCTCCGGAGGACCTTGGGGGCTGGTGGGGAAGGCCCATTTTTCTCTCTCCCCGGGCTCTTTCTAGGAACCCGAGGAGGGCGAAAATGGCCTTCCCCACTCCCCAGAGGCCCTCTGGAGGCCAGAAACAGCCTGTTTGCCACCTGAAGTTGGTCCCACCGGAAGTTGGCAAATGGGCCATTGGAAAATGGGCCTCCAGGGGGTGGGGAAGGCTGTTTTCGCCCTCCCCAGGTTCCTAGAAAGACTCTGGAGCCTGAGGAGAGCAAAGAACAGGTCTTCCAGTCCCACCAGAAGTTGGCAAATGGGCCATTTCCTGCCTCCGGAGGGCCTTTGGGTGGGTGGGGAAGGCTGTTTTCGCCCTCCCCAGACTCCTAGAAAGGCTCTGGAGTTGAGGAATAGAGAAAAATGGGCCTATCGAGCCCACCGGGCCATCATGTGCCAGGAGCGGGGGGAGTGGGGGGGGGTTGCGCGTTCATGCGTGGGGCGCATACAATTGTGGGTGTGGGTGTGCATGCGACTCCCCTCACTTCTCCCGCTCCTGGCACATGATGGCAAAAATGTTAGCCATCATTAGCCTAGACCTCACAATCTCCTGGTTTCTAGCCTAGCAGCTTTACTGTTACACCAAACTCTCTATGATCTCCAACCTTTTCTTTGAAGGGAGTCAAAACTAAATGAGAAGAGATCCATTCCTTATCACTGAGCCATTCTACTGTTTTCAATGGATTCAAAATCCACTGAAAGCTTTGAGAAGAGGGAAGCAGATCCCACAACCTATACAACAAATTATCACACAGTGTAAGCAAGCTGATTCAGATATAAAGCTTGTCGTGGGTCTATATTTTTCATGCATGTGTGCAGATGGGTCAGCACCTTGTACAAGAAAAGGATATGTATTTAGATGATTTTTTACAGCATAGATTTATTATGATAACTTTTACGAGGGTTGTTATAGAGCCCTCATAGTTAGCATTAGGAACATCAGGGCTTATATTTTCAGGGCATGACATTTTTTGCTATAGTCTGGAGATGGGATGACAATGCCCATCTGCTTCACAAAACTCGGTGTATTGTTTTCTAGTATACAGCAGGAGATTTATTGTTTCAAATCTCTCTGCTATGCTGGGATTACAAAATGGAAGTTCCTGTTTCCAAAAATCTTATAGATTTAGACATTTATACACTCTGCATGCAAAATGGAATTAGATGTTGTAATATAGCACATATAACCAGAAATTAGGCCTATCACTTTCTTTTTGCAAGTATATTTTGAAGACTGTAGAGTTCCTTTCTCCAAAGAGAAAACAAGCTTTAAAAATCTACTGCAAAACTGATTATGAGCATACATAGCATTACTTTTCCTTTGGGAAGTAAATTCTTATTGTTCTGCAAATGCTCCCAATATGCTTTGTAATCTGATGCTTTGCATCTTAACCTCAGCTTGTTTGCATTCAGAAGTAATAGATAGGAAATGAGAAAGTTGCAAATATCCTGAAATTTAGCAGAGAGTTCTGTATCTGCCAGGCTATATAAAAGGAAGCGTGATGGTGAACATAATTGCTCAGACATTCATAAAGGACCATGCCTCTTGGCTGAGCAAAGCATCAAGTTAACAATAACTCAGAGCTTATCCCATAACCTCCTTGCCCCAGGCAACAGAAGAAACATCCCATGTGGGGATTTTTTAAAATAGTAATTTAATTAAAAATTACACTTACAGTGATGAAAACTAATACAAACTTAAAAAAAGAAAAAAGAAAAAATAGGTCCAGAAAAAATTGAAAAGAACAAGTGAATAAAGAAAAGTAAAATGAAGAAAAAGAAAACATTCAAAGAAATACTTCTTCCTACATTTGCAACAAATATAAATAAAATATAAAATATTTTGCTCCATTCTGTATTAGTAAGTCAAATTTATCTGTTCTCTTTTAATTGTGATCTTTAGTTCCTTCTACTTCCCCCTGCTGTCTAACCAAAGTCCCACCCTATCATTAAAAAAAATAAAAATAAAACAAAAACATTTTCCCACTGGAAGGATTCTTATAATTAATTCTAAAGTCTTATTTCCAACTCTGTGATGTCTCCTTTGGACAACTCCTTGGATTCTTCCTTGGAGGTCAGCTCAAGGGAGGATGAGCTCATTCCTGAAATGTCAGGAACTGGATTCATTAATAACTCTGAATGGCCATCTGAAAGAGATTTACAGGAGGCTTCAGCTGGGGATAGCTTGTGGGGGCAGATGGTCAGTGAAAAGGAGGAGGAGGAGCTGCCTTCCATGATGGATCGAAGAGTATGCAGGGCAGAGAAAAGTCAAGAGCAATGGAGATCTGCCAGATTACTCAGGAGAAGGCCCCATCTGTCTTCATTGGCTATACTAGAAAGCTATTTTTTTCAGCAGGCAGAGGGAGGCGTTGCTGGGAACAATGTCAGAGGTGGTATTCAGCCGGTTCGGACTGGTTCGGGTGAATGACTAGTGGAAATTTTAACTGGTTTGCCGAACTGGCAGATACCACCTCTGGCTGGCCCCACCCCTGCCCACCCAGTCGCCTGGTCACTGTTTGCCCCACCCGCCACACCTGCCCTGCCCACCCTGCTCTATATATGTTGCCTTTGCCACATGGCCGAGCTAATTACCTTACCTCGCCTCCATGCCTCGCCCACTCTGCTCACCAAAGGTAAGCATGTTGCCCACTTATCCTTCACCTTGGGTTGGATTCAGTGCCCAATGATACGCCATTCCCCAATGCCCCAGAGCCTCTGCCTGGTTGCTGTTTGCCTTGGCCAGGTTGGGGAACGCACCATTCCCTGGCTCCAGCCTTGCCCCAGAGCCTTCACCCACCTCAGCTGGGTCAGGGAACATGCCATTCCCCAGCTCTGGCTTTCCCTAGGGCCTCCACCCACATACTGCCCGTTTGCCCTCCGTCTCTCTCACCTTCGTCTGCGCCTTGGTGGTGGTCCCCAGCGAGCCTTGGCCAGTGATCCTCCAGCCACCAGTAGTTTTTGGCTGCCTTCCAAGCAGCTCTGCTGCGACGTCATCCCTCCGGCACAGCAGGCCGTTCTTCTGGCCGGGTCTGGCTGCGAGCAGCACTGGCAAGCAATTGGGGGCACGTGCACAGCTGGCGTGAAAATCAGGGTGGCCGGCGATGGCAGCAATGAGATTTCTTCAGGCAGGCCTCTTTTTTGGCCTGTAGTTTTCAGTAATTTGCAGTGCAAGAAGTCTGCATCTGCTGCCTCTTTTTCAGCGTGAGAACCTCCAGCCACCGTTGCAGGTCTGATTCTGCTTGGCAAAGAGGCAGCAACTGGAGGCTTCTTCCACCAAAAAAGAGGTGGCGGCTGCAGACTTCTTACGCCGAAAACTACAGGCTGAAAAAGAGGCCTGAAGTCCTGTCGCCGCCATCACTGCACTGTTTTTCGCAATGGCCGTGCACGCACACCCCATTGCCTGCCGGTGCACGTGCGTGGCCACACCCCATTCCCAGACCCGGCCAGGAGAACGGCCTGCTATACTGGAGGGACGGTGTTGCAGTGGAACTGCTCGGAAGGCAGCCAGACTGCAGTATCCCTTTAAGGTACTTTGATGCAGGGGGGATGATAAAAGGACAGGGTGCAGGAGCTGCCTTTTCTGCTGGTTCTGTGGGTGTGGCTTGGTGGGCGTGGCTTGGTGGGGTGATGTCGAGTTTTCCACGTCCATTCAACCTTGCAGTGAGTGCCGTTGAGGTGGCCATGCCCACACAGTCACATGACCCCCCCACCAAGCCAGGCCCATCAAGCCACACCCACAGAACCGGTAGTAAAAAAAATTGAATCCCACCACTGAACATGTTTGGTTTCCAGCTGTATTATCCTTGTGCTTCCTGCTTGACTTTGTGCCTAGGAGACTCTGAACTTGCCAATTGAGCTCTCGGTGTATTTCAGTTTGGCCTGGTGGATTTAAGTTTGTTTGGTGGACTTATTTATTGGAGCAACTTTCCATTGTTTTATAGACTATTGGCCATTGCCTTGTGGATTAACCTTGGCCTGCTTGTGGCTGGATTTATTTGGGATAGTTCTGAGGCTGGGTGAAGGGAATTGCTGGGGAACATTAATAAACTCTCTAAACCACACTTACATGTGTGTGTGAATGAGTGGGACAGCAGAAACCCTTAACCAACTTGTAAAATTCCAAAATCACAGTTCTAATAACCTTTTGCTTTTTATTCTCTCTCCTTGCCCCCCCACTTTTAAAAAAATCATAAACTTGTATTTTAAACGTATTTCATTAAGGATTGAAGGAAACTCATTCAATGCTCTAAAACCAGTTGATCCAAAGATTCCTAATAGTTAGCCGTCTACTTGCCAGCTCTTTAATCTGCAGTGGTCATTGGCTCTACCTGTAGTGGAGCTGTACTCAGTTTGCCATTTCTTCTTCCAAAGTCCCCATGTGGGCATTTTAAAGAAAAGAGTCTTTGGAGCTCAGCTTTGATTAGTATGGGGGTACACTGTTATAATTTTAAATTGTTTTAATAGGGTAGCTGATTTTAATTTTTATTTCATTGTGATTTGTATTGGAAATTGTCACTTTGTAAGCCACCTTGAGTCCCCAGGGAGAAAGGCGGCATATAAATTGCAATAATAAATAAATAAATAAATAGTTCAATGAGCTATTAGGTTCTATGCCTTCATTGCTATTTTTCTTTCAGAGACAGCAGAACAGTTGTCCAGCAATTGTTTCTTGCTTCTTTAGCATGGTATGATTAGGGGAATTTCAGCCTCATGGAAATCAAATGTTGGTTTTTCCTAAGAGCAATAGTCTCATCTGGATTTCAGCAGAGTAGAGGAGCTGAATGGGATTATGATTAACTGGATTTTTTGGTAATTCCAGGTGGGGGGGGAGAAGCTCCTTCTCTTTTTTGGCATTCATGTCTGCTTCTATATTTAAGCTCTATCAGAAGAAGGTTCCTTATATGACTTGGGCATACTGCTGTTCTTAGTGATCTATTGATCTTTTGGTTGTTGATCTTTCTCAGTCAGCAAAAGGAATTGAAGGAAAAGTGGCATGTGGATAATGAAGAATTTAAACCTATCAGGTTAGAGAAGCAGGATAATAGGATTGGGATGAAGAACTCCAGGTGTCCTCTTACCCTCGTCACCTTGTTTGTGAATTGCTTTGCCTTCTGGCTGCACCACATTTTTCAGTGTTGTCTTTTTGCTCTTTGCCTATTGCCAGGGAGTTACTTTCTTCTCGGGTACAGAATTTCTGCCATAGAAACAGTTGAAAGGCCGTCATTTCTGGTACCAAGTAAAGACTGCTATTGGATGACTTCTGGTTAATAAAAAAATCTGCCCTTTATTAGAGATGTCCAAGGATCGAGCCCAATAACTCCATCACACAGGTACTCTTTGGATCAATAATCTTTATTCACAGGTATCTCATTCTTGCAGGTACAATTCTGGAACTGACCCTGGACCGCATGGCTGGACCTTAAGTACCCCCGGGGTGTGGCTAAGGTAAGGAGGGGTCAGTGAGTTAGGGTGGACCCTAGGGATTGGCCTGCCCAACCCCCCTGCCTCCAGCCCTGGGTCTGAGGTCAGGCATTTACATGTGACAAAACCCCCTCTAAATGCCTGACCTGGGTGTCCTTGGATTGTGTGCACCTGAGGGGTTGTTCTTGGGAGAACGCCTAGTTTGGATGTTAGATATGTATGCTGTTTGTTTTGTAAGGGTTTTGTTAATATGTCCGCTGTCTGCTCTTCGGTATCACAGTGTATGACCTTTATGAACCCGATGCTTGAAAACTGTCTGACATGTTTATGTTTTATATCAATATGCCTCTACCTCTGACCTACTGCCTCCGCCTTCGATATTTCCACTGCAGCCTTATTGTCCTCATGGATGGTGATTGGGTAGGTGGGTTCAGTCCAGATGTTTGTGAGCAGGTCATCAAACCAGACCAGGTTGTTGGCGGCTTTGGATAGGCATATGTATTCGGCCTCTGTTGTGGATGTGGCTACCAGGTTCTGCTTGCCTGTGTACCAATGTACTGGGCTGTTGTTTAGGAAGAGTATGTAGCCTGAGGTGCTCTTCCTGCTTTTCACATCTCCAGCCCAGTCAGCATCAGCATAGCATGTGAGTGTGGGTCTTGTGGCAGTTTCGGGTTCTAGGGATAAGCAGGCATCAGCGCTATGCTTTAGATATCTCAGTACTCTTTTGATGGCTTCCCAGTGGTATACAGTGGGATTACCTACGTGCCGAGATAATAGGTTAATTGGCAGGGCGATGTCGGGCCTTGTCCAGTTCGCAATGTATAATAGAGAGCCTATGGTGGACCTATATAGTGTATTGTCCTTGAATGCCTCAGCCTCATTGTACATGTCTTTTATGAAATCTGGCTGCATTGGTGTCTCACATGTTTTGGCATTGGCCATGTTGCATTTTTGCAATAGTTTCAATATTTTGTCCTTTTGTGAGAGCTGGAAGCCTTTGTCAGTCTTTGTAATTTGTACCCCCAGGTATTTGTCCACCTTACCTAGTATTTTCAGTGAGAAGTGTTTCCCTAGCTCGCTGGCAAAATCATTACATTTGCTGGTCTGGTCGCTGATGTACAGTATATTGTCTACATATATCAAAACATATTCAACAGAGTTGCCTACCTTCTTAGTGAAGAAGCAGTTGTCTGCTGAGGTGGCAAAGAATCCCATGGACCTTAAGGTTTTGGACAGGCACTCGTACCAAGGTTTCCCTGATTGTTTGAGCTTTGGCTGGGTGGCGCTCTTACATAGATCTCCTTGTCGAGCTCAGCATGTAGGTAAGCGGTTTGCACATCGAACTGATGTACTTCTAGGCCAAGTAGTGATGCGATCACCAGTGCACATTTCACACTTTCGGCTCTGACGGTGGGGGAATATGTCTCTGTGTAGTCCTCAGGGTACTTCTGGGCGAACCCTTGTGCCACTAGTCTGGCTTTATAGAGGACTTTATTTCCCTCTAAAGTCTTAATTTTGTAGATCCACCTGGTGCCTATGGGTGTTTTGTCCTTTGGGACTTCGGAGAGGGTGTATACCTTTAGTTCCCTTAGGCTATTCATCTCCCTCTCCATAGCCTGTTCCCACTTTGCCCTCTCTCCCTCTGGTAACCTCAGTACGTCTTTGTATGTGTTGGGGGTTAGTTGGTTAGTGTGTAGTGATAAGACATAATCCTCTAACTTTCTTGGTGCCTTGCCCCTGTTTGCCCTGACTGGCCTAGCAGGTGGTGTTTCGGTGTCGTGTAGGTACTTAGCCTCCTTCTCTGTGGGTGAATCTACTTTAATGCAGGGGTGATTCTCCTTCCATTCCTTAACTTGTATCCCCTGTCTCTTGGGTTTGTCCTTCCCCTGCTCTGTGGTCTCTCCTGTGTTGTGCTCTGCTACCCCCTGGCTGCCTTCTGGTTCGTCCTTGTTAGGGAACAACTCATTGAGGTGTATCTTGGACCAGTTGGCGTTCTCGTGGAAGACAGCTGTTTGTGATATTACAAATCTGTTGTTGTTGTCTATGAACCTGAATCCCTTCGTCCCCAGTTCGTATCCCATGAACCTCAATCTTCTGGATACTTTGTCTCCCTTGTGTCTCAATTGCCTGGGGATGTGCACATCAGCTGTGACTCCAAATACATGTAGGTGTGACACCTGTGGTTTCTTCTGGTACATCAACTCATATGGAGTTTTGTTCAGTACACTGGACCACAGTCTGTTTAGCGTATAATTTGAATAAATGAGTGCCTCTGACCAGAAATGTTGCCCTAAACCTGCATCCTCTAGTGCGCACCTCATCATGGTCTACAGCGTTCCATTTTTTCGTTCTACAACGCCATTCTGGAAGGCAGAGAACGGAGAAGATGTGTAGTGGAGTATCCCGCGTGCCTTCAGCCATCGTGAGAAATCGCTTGACAGAAATTCAGACCCCCGGTCTGTCATTATTTGTTTGATCTTAGTGTTATGTTGTGTTTCTACCCTTGCATAGAATTCTTTAAATTTTTGGAATACCTCATTTTTGTGTTTCAGGGTGTATACAAAGCCATAGTGGCTGAAATCATCAACTATGGTTAAGAAAAACCTTTTTCTGTATTTAATGGAGGGCCTTAGTGGTCCCACCAGGTCCATGTGTATGAGTTGGAAAATTGAATTGGTGGTGCGTACTGATATTTTGGGCCTGGGTTTGGTTTTTAGTTTGGAACTTTTGCAAACAGAACACTCGAGATAGTTCTCACAGTTTTTTATTTTTATACCTTCGGAGCATTCCATCATTTTTTGTACCACAGGGAAGCTGATGTACAATAGGTGCGCACAGTTGTCATGTACTAACTTCCCTATTGCTGGCTTCCCTTTCCCAGGTGACCCTTGCTCTCTTGAGTCATTTGTTGTGTGTACGTGGCTAACCCCCTCTATTTCCTCACTGTTGCTTTCCTCATTTGCGTTGCGTGTGGTGTCGAGTTTTGCCCTCAGGTGGATGTTCACCTTTGGTTGTGTGTCTCTGACTGGGTGGGAATATGGCAAACCCCCACTGACCACTGTTTTCCCTACGCTCTTGCCCCCTCTAGTTATGTGTGCTTTCCCCTCTTTGAATGTCACCTCAACGTTGTTATCCCTGCTCAGCTTCAGGGTGGCAAGGATGTTGTAGGGTATGTTTGGTACTAATAATACTCCCTGTATTACTCCAATCCCTGGCACGTATGTGTTACCTTTCCCTGTCACTTGTACATTGTTTTGGTTGGCCACCTTTATTATAAAGTTTTCTTTGGTGAATGAGGTCAGTGAACTCTGGTCGTATGTGGTGTGGTTGGTGGCTCCTGAGTCCAGTAACCACGTGCCCTCTTTCCTGTCCTGATCGGTGTATTGTTCTTGGTCCCCCAGCCCATACAGTGACCCATTTGGCTCTCCCTGGAGCTGTCCCTGTAACCTCTTCTGTTCCTTGGGAATCTCTACGTCTGTGCCAGTCATCTGGCGAGCGCCTGTCGCTGAATCTCACCCTTTGCTCTGGCCTGTCCCTCTGGTGTGGCCTATCCCTGTCCCTAATGTTCCTAGGGCAGTCCCTCTTGTAATGATTTTTTGAGCCACATATGTAGCATTCTGTGTTGTTGTGGCTCCTACCCTGTGGTTCTGCCCTTCTGCTAGGTCTCTGCTCTCTACGGCTTAGTGAGCGGTCTTTCCTTATGCTATCTTCGGCAATGAGTTTGTAAGTTAGTAGTTCTAGCGTGAGTTTTCCTGAGCTGAGGTTATCTATCTGTGTAATAAATGGGTCCCAGCTGGGGTCCAGAGAATTCACAATAATACTAATCATGGTCCTCTCACTTATGACCTCCCCCCTTTGTGTCAGTTCAGCCCTGGTGGCATTTAAAGACAATAAATGTTCGCTCATGGGGGTCCCTGCCTTGAGTTTGGTTGAATAGAACTCCCTGGAGAGTCTGGTGGTGCTTGCTACACTTTGACTGTAGAACAGGCTGTGCATTTTCTGTATTATCTCTGAAGCTGTTAAATGGTGGCTAATGCTAGGGTAAATGCTGGGGGTGATACTAGCAATAACTATATAATAAGCCTTGTGGTGAGTACAGTCTAATTCAAAAGTCCAGGGTTTTTCTGGGGGGGGTCAGTAACTAGGGACAACAGGTCTTCCCTCAGGAGAATGACTTGGAGCTGTTGGTTCCATTCCAAAAAATTGTCCCCATCTAGTCTCAGTTTGGGAAAGTCATTTGGCAAAGTCCCTGAATTGTAAGTTAAATTACTTACATTGTGTCGCTGTCCATGGTTTTGCATGTATGGATACTCGCAATAAGGCAGAGGGATGACTGTGGCAAGTCTGTACTGACTTGCTTCTATGTGCTTGCGTCAGTCTATCTCTATGTTTTGCTCCGTTTCTCTTGTAGGTAGGCTCTGCGCATGCCTGAAGTTCATTCCAGCCCAGCAGCCATGGAGTGAGGAGCTCGTTCCTGCAGCTCCCGGGTGAAGGCCCCAATCTTCCGGATGGGCCTTCGGTTCCTCCTTAGCTGGCCTCACTTGGTCGAAGTGGTCTCAGATCGTCATCTGGATCCCTGGAAAGTGGCGCGGATCATCGGCGAAGGTCGGGAGTCCTGTTGGAGCTGCGAATGCTCCCGGATGGCCCGGCCTTGCGTGGATGCTGCATCCTGGGGTCGGGCCGAGTCCCCTGCCTGCCGACGGTCGTCCCCTGCCTGCCGATGGTCTCGCGGATCCTGGTTCTGGTCCTGGTCACCGGTCGGGTGAGTATTCCCATCGCCCTCGGTGCTCTGTCCCCGGCTCCGGTGTCCCCATGGGTGGGCTCTCTGGGAGTCGTGGGTGGTATTGGACCCGTGCGGTGGTGGTTGGTCCCTCTGGGTTGGCAGTGGCATTGGCTCCCCTCGGGTTGGTGGTCCCTCTGGGTCTTCGCGTGGTGCCGGAGTGTGTGTCCGGTAGCCTCATCTTGTCCCCGAGGGCCGCGGTGATTAGTTCTATTGCCCCATCGATCTCGAGCTCGGTAGGCGAGCTCGTGGATTTTGGTTTTGGGCCTTTTCGGTCATCGCTGTGGTTCTGGGTGGTCACCTTCAAGTAGGCCCCGATTCCCGCTATGAGATTCAAATCTCGGGAATCTATTGGTGGTTGGTCAGCCATCTTCGGTGATGTCACCACCCAAGATGGCCGCCGCAAAAAGGGCGCAAATTCCTTTTCAGCCTTTTTGGTGGGCTTCTGGCAGGGGCAGTTTTTTCTTACCGCGTCTTCATCGCTGTAGTCTGACTCGCCTTCATCTTCCTCGCTCGCTGCTTCGCAGCCCTTGACCAGGCTAATTTAGTTCTGCGACGAGGTCGCTGTTGCTTTGTGCCGAGTCTATTAGTTTTAGGAGTCTTTCTTTTAGGTCGTACCTCTCACTTGTTGGGCTTTCGGGTTCCTTGCATCCCTCGTCGTGTCTGGTTGGGGTGCATGGGTGGGAGAGTAGGCCACTCATCTCGGGCGCCTCTCCTTGCATGTTTTCTGTTTGGGCAGGCCGTTCTGCCATCTTCTTGGTGAATGCCCTGGTATTCACCCTGTTCGTCATGGTCGTTTGCATGGAGTCCCCTGGCATGTCCTGGAGTAGTTTCATTGGGCTATTTAACCATCCCTGCTATCAATTTGTTAGAGATGTCCAAGGATCGAGCCCAATAACTCCATCACACAGGTACTCTTTGGATCAATAATCTTTATTCACAGGTATCTCATTCTTGCAGGTACAATTCTGAAACTGACTCTGGACCGCATGGCTGGACCTTAAGTACCCCCGGGGCGTGGCTAAGGTAAGGAGGGGTCAGTGGGTTAGGGTGGACCCTAGGGATCGGCCTGCCCAACCCCCCTGCCTCCAGCCCTGGGTCTGAGGTCAGGCATTTACACGTGACACCCTTCTTTAGATTCTAACCATCTGTTTACTAATGCAGGATGGCAGGCTGGTTTTAAGCTGGTTGACTCTAGCTTCCATTTTTGTATATAGGTTTAATGTTCCCTACAATATTTTTGGAAAGGTTAATTAAGAGAACCTCACCCTCACTTTTGAGGTGAGATATTCACTGAGTACATTTTCACTGATATCAGTTCTTGAAGTTTAGCAATATATGATTACACTATTTGAAAAATAGTTTGAAATTTAGCAGTATTTGGCAATTAATATTTGACATTTGGCAATATAATATTTAAGATGTATTCCTCCAAATGTTCAGAATATGCCCATAAATTATCTTAATAACCCTTAGAATAGGGGTGGAAAAAATATTTGAACTTTAGCAGTATTTGGCAATTAATATTTGACATTTGACAATATAATATTTAAGATGTATTCCTCCAAATGTTCAAAATATGCCCATAAATTATCTTAATAACCCTTAGAATAGGGGTGTCAAACTCAAAGCCCATGGGCTGGATCTGGCCTGTGGGGTGCTTAGATCTGGCCTGCAGGCCACCCTGGAAACAGCAAAGGACCATCCTGCAGTGCCTCTACCAGTGAAAAAGGAGCTCAGGAGGGTTGCGTTTGGCCCTCCCGAGCTCTGTTTTCACTGGCAGAAGGTTGCAGGAGGCAGTTGCAGCCAAAAATGGAGCTCAGGAGCCTTTTAAGCTGGCAGGGCACTCTGGCTACCACAGGCTCCCCCGACACACGTGATGTCTAGCTGGCCACGCCCATACTGGCCATGCCCACCCCAGCCCCCCAAGGTCAAACACAACCCTGATGTGCTCTCAATGAAATCAAGTTTGACACCCCTGCCTTAGAACAATTATCTGAAGCAGAGAATTATTAAATTAATATTTAAGTATTGCAAATGAAGTTGAGGCAAAGAATAGGATTCTTGGATCCATATATCCAGTATGTTTAACTGTCTTCATTTCCATTCCATCAGATATTTTTTTAAAAAATGATTTTTAATAAAGAAATTTAAATTTTAATAATAATAATAATAATAATAATAATAATAATAATAATAATAATAATAATAATAATAATAATAATATTATTTTTATACCGCCCTTCTCCCGAAGGACTCAGGGCGGTGTACAGCCTATTTAAAAACACAGACAAAACAATGATATAAAATTTAAAATAATTAAATAAGTGGCTCAAATTTAAAACCCCAATAAATTTAAATACCCCAATTTAAAACTATTGTGTTGATAGTCCGGCCTGGCGGAACAACAGGGTCTTCAATGCGCAGCGAAACACCCGGAGGTGGAGATCTTACGAATTTCCGGGGGCAGTTCGTTCCACAGGGCTGGGGCTCCCACAGAGAAGGCCCTCCCCCTGGGCGTCGCCAGCCGATATAACTTGGCTGATGGCACCCTGAGGAGACCCTCTCTGTGGGAACGAACTGGTCGGTGGGAGGCTATTGGTGGCAGAAGACGGTCTTGGAGGTACCCGGGTCCTATGCCATGGAGCACTTTAAAGGTGGTAACCAACACCTTGAATCGCACCCGGAAGACCACCGGGAGCCAGTGCAGCTCGCGCAGGAGGGGTGTCACATGGGCATAACGGGTTGCTCCCATAACCACCCGTGCGGCCGCATTCTGGACCAGTTGGAGCCTCCGAGTGCTCTTCAAGGGGAGCCCCATGTAGAGAGCATTACAATAGTCCAACCGGGAAGTAACAAGGGCATGAGTGACCGTGCGCAGGGCGTCCCGATCCAGAAAGGGCTGCAACTGGCGAATCAGGCGAACCTGATAAAAGGCCCCCCTGGCCACGGCCGTCATATGCTCTTCTAAAGACAGCCGCGTGTCCAGGAGGACACCCAGATTGCGAGCCCTCTCCGTGGGGGGCAAAGATTCACCCCCAATAGTCAGCGATGGCACCTGCTGACTATATCGGGGCGCCGGAAGCCACAGCCACTCGGGCTTGGAGGGGTTGAGTCTGAGCCTGTTCCTCCCCATCCAGACTCGCACGGCCTCCAGGCAGCGGGACATCACATCAAGGGCATCGTTGGGGTGGTCTGGGGTGGAGATGTACAGCTGAGTATCATCAGCGTACAGATGGCACTTCACCCCAAAACCACGGATGATCTCACCCAGCGGCTTCACATAAATGTTGAACAGGAGGGGCGAGAGGACCGACCCTTGCGGCACTCCCCATGCGAGACGCCTCGAGGTCGACCTCTGCCCCCCTGCCAACACGAACTGCGAGCGGTCGGAGAGGAAGGAGGAGAACCACCGCAAAATGGTGCCCCTATTCCTAACCCCCTCAACCGCTGCAGCATGATACCATGGTCGATGGTATCAAAAGCCGCTGAGAGATCTAATAG
The DNA here is from genome assembly GCF_059756535.1 of Pantherophis guttatus. Lineage (NCBI taxonomy): Eukaryota > Metazoa > Chordata > Lepidosauria > Squamata > Colubridae > Pantherophis > Pantherophis guttatus. The sequence continues at coordinate 110,691,854 of NC_142065.1, read as the reverse complement.
GACTAGGACAGAGGAACAACCCCTGTCCCGAGCCCTCCAGAGATCATCCACCAACGCGACCAATGCCGTTTCTGTGCTGTACCCCTGCCTGAAGCCCGACTGGCATGGGTCTAGATAGATAGCTTCATCCAGGTGCTGGGGAAGTTGTCGTGCCACCACGCTCTCAACAACCTTCGCCACAAAACGAAGGTTGGAGACTGGACGATAGTTGGCTAATTCAGCCAGGTCCAGGGAAGGCTTCTTGAGGAGGGGCCTCACTACCGCCTCTTTCAAGGCAGCAGGAAAGGCACCCTCACCCAGAGAAGCACCTATAATCCCCTGGAGCCAGCCTCGTGTAACCTCCCGGGAGGCCAGTACCAACCAGGAGGGACACGGGTCCAATAAACACGTGGTGGCACTAATCTTACCCAGAACCCTGTCCACATCCTCGGGAGTCACAGGATCAAACTCCTCCCAGATAACATTCTCTCTCTCTCTTTTTTTTTTTATTAACATAAACAAACATAAAACACAAATACATGTAAACACTTATACATTAACAAAGAGTCAATCGACTAACTTCTAGAAAACCTTCGCATCGGTGATTAATGTCCATTTAACCAATTTTCCTTAATCATACTATTTACAAATTCACTTGCTTATACCTTGATATATTCATTGAAGTTCAGCAGTATCTTTCTACAAACATATTAACCATTTATTTATACAATCCTACGGCTCCTCTCATGTATCTATTTCTACAATTCTTGAGTTATGTTCTCCTAATGTCCTATGTTGTTGGCCCTATCCTTCTTTCTAACCATGTGTACCATTTTTGCCAAACTAAATAAAAGTCAGTGTTCTCTTTATCTTGGAGCTCTTTTGTGAGCTTATCCATCTCTGCGCATTCATTTATTTTTGTTATTATTTTTTCTTCTGTTGGTATTATCTCGGATTTCCAATTCTGAGCGTACATTATACGTGCCGCTGTCAATATGTGGATGGTAAGATATTTTATCTCCTTGGTACACTGTGGTGTAGTCATTCCAAATAGAAAGAATTCTGGTTTCATTTCTACACTTTGCCTCGTTGTTTCTTCGATTATTCTCTTAATCTCTTGCCAGTAGCGTTGTGCCTTCCTGCAAGACCACCAGAGATGGTAATATGTCCCCATTTGTGTCTTGCACTTCCAACACATTGGTGATGTGTTTGGAAACATTTTAGCCAAACGTGCCGGAGGAAGGTGCCATCTATAAAATATCTTGTATAAATTTTCTTTGTATGGAATCGACAGTGTCATTTTATAATTTTCTGCCCATAGCTTGTCCCATCTATCCAACTCTATATTGTGACCTATATTTCTTGCCCAGCTTACCATGTTTTCTTTCACTGTTTCCTCCTCTAATTCATACCTTATTAAATATCCATAAATTTTAGATATTATTTTCTCATCTGTGCCTTTTAAAATTTTATCTAGTTCACTTGGTTGGCTTTGAAAATCATAATGTCTCCGGTCTGCTGTATATTTTGACTCAATTTGAAGATATGGCCACCAATCAATCATAATGCCTCGTCTTTCCAGTTCTTGTCTCGTAAGTAGGTCTCCCTCACTACTCAACAATTCTTGATATTTCCGCATCTTTCCTATTTCTATAGTGTTTGGATAAATTAGCGCCTCCATAGGCGACAACCATCGTGGGATTTTACTATAGTGTTGCCTTCTGATATCTTGCCATGTTTTATATAGTGCACCTCTTATTACATGTCTCTGGAAGTACGGATGTTGCTTGTCTGTGCCTTCCCACAGAAAGGCATGCCAACCTCGACTCAGATCAAATCCCTCCAAGTATAGCGTTCTCCTATTTGATAGATCTATCCATTCTCTGATCCAATTCAATGCCGCCGCCTTGTAATATAGCTCCCAGTCTGGTAGACCTAGGCCTCCCTTCTCCTTTGTGTCCTGTAAGCATCTTATTTTAATTCTAGCTTTCTTTCCTTGCCAGATGTATTTCATTATTGTCTTGTTGAGATCCTTAAAGAAATCTTTTCCCGGACCAATTGGTATCACTTGGAAGAGATATAGGAGTCTTGGTAATATGTTCATCTTTACAGACGCTATTCTGCCAAGAAATGATAGTTGTACCTTATTCCATCTTTCCAAGTCTTTTCTAATTTGCTTCATCAATTTAATGTAATTGTCCTCTCTAATAGTTGTTGCTTTTGTAGTAAGCCAAATTCCCAAATATTTTACTTTCTTCACAATTTGCATTCCTAATTCTTCTTCTAATTTTTCCTCTTGTATCATTGTCATATTTTTGGTCAAGACTTTGGTTTTTTGTTTATTGATCTGAAGCCCTGCCACTTTGCCATACTCCTCTATCTTCTCTAATAATTTGACTCCCGCTACTTCCGGTTGTTCCACTATGAAGACCACATCATCCGCGAAAGCCTGTAGTTTATACTCCTCATTCCTTATCTTCAGTCCTTTTATTTCTTCTTCCTTTCTTACTTCCTTTAGAAGGACTTCCAGTGAGATTATAAACAGTAGAGGCGATATCGGGCATCCTTGTCTTACCCCCTTTTGGATGCTTATTTTTTCGGTCATATCTCCATTAATTATAATTCTCGCTGTCTGGGAAGAATATATTTTCTTAATCATTTTCAGGAATTTGTCGCCGAAATTCATAATCTGCAGTTGTGCTATAAGGAATTTCCAGTTCAAATTGTCGAACACCTTTTGCGCGTCGAGAAAGATTAGCGCTACCTGATTATTGATGTTTTGCTCGTAGTATTCGAGAACGTTTATTATTGTCCTCATGTTGTTTTTTATTTGTCTCCTTGGGACAAAACCATTTTGGTCGGTGTGTATATAATTATGTATAATTGTTTTCAGCCTCTGTGCTATAATTGTCGTGAATAGTTTATAATCTACATTTAACAGCGAGATGGGTCTATAATTTTGGACTTTAGTCGGATCCGTATCTTCTTTGGGGATGAGTGAGATAATTGTTTCGGCCCAAGATTTAGGTGTTTCTGCTTCCAGCAGTGCCTCATTGAGAACTTGTAGTAGTAGTTCGTCTATTGCAGACTGGCAGTTTTTATAAAATTCCGTTGGAATTCCATCCGGACCTGGGACTTTGTTGTTCTTCTGTTTCTTTCGGGCTTCCATCAACTCCATCATTGTTATTGGTTTATTCAGTATTTCTCTGTGGGATTCTTCTAATTTCTGGATATTTGCTTTTTGTAGGTATTCCATAATATCTTGGTCTTGAGTTTCTTCTTGTGTGTAGAGGTTTTGATAGAATTCCCTTACTATACGTTTTTTATCTAAATTCATACTATATAGTTGTCCTGTTTCATCCTGCAATTGGTATATTATTCTTTTTTTCCTCTCTTTCTTCAGTCTGTATGCCAGCCAGCGACCTGTTTTGTTTGCATATTCAAAGTATTTCTGCTTGACCATTTTCATTTTCTGTGCGATTTCTGCTTGTGAAATTAAGTTCAACTCATGTTTAGTACGATTCAATTTTTCCCTTGTTGTTTTGTCGTCAGGCTGTTTCTGTAATTGTGACTCATATATGTTGAGTTCTTCCATTAATTTTTTCCTCTTTTGTTGTTTATCTTTATTTTTTTTTGCTGTGTATGCTATTGTGAGGCCTCTTATATAGGCCTTAGTAGTGTCCCACAGATTCTGTACTGAAGTCTGCTCCTTTGTGTTTATTCGATAAAATATTCTAAGTTCGTTCTCCATCATCTGCACATAATCTCTATCTTTTATTATTCCGGTGTCCATCATCCACCTCTTCTGCTTTCGCTGTCCTCTCCATGTTATTTTTATAGGATTATGGTCGGCCCATGTATTCGGTATAATTTTGATGTCTTGTAGATCCTTCCTGAGGTCTGGCGTCATCCAGGCCATGTCAATCCGAGACCATGACTGGTGTGGGTTTGAGTAGAAGGTATATTGTTTGGTTTGTTTGTTGGCCTCTCTCCATCCATCATGTAATTGCAATTCTTCAGTCATATCCTTAAATGTATCCGGTAAGATTCTTTTTCGAGTCTTACTTTGTGTATTACTTCGATAGTCATCTTGTATATTCACGATTGCGTTGAAGTCTCCGACAACACAGATATTTTCGTACTCCAAATCTTTAATTGTATCATGTAGTTTCTTGTAAAATTCTCTCTGGTTTCCATTAGGTGCATAGATAGAAGCTAGCAATATTTTCCTTGTTTCTGTTTGTATTTCAGTTATTAAAATACGTCCTTCCGAATCTGTATATATCTGTTTAGCTTTTAAATGGTTTTTGACATAAATTGCCACTCCTCTCTTCTTATTATCTCCTAGGGATGTGAATAATTTTCCTAATTTTTGATTCTCCAACAATATTTGTTGCTGTCTTTTAAAGTGTACTTCTTGTAAAGTTATCACATCTAAGTCCAATTTTTGCAATTTCGTAAATATATATTTCCTTTTCCTTGGGGAGTTGAGTCCGTTTATATTAATTGATATAATTTTTATTTCTCCTTCCATCTCTATCGAGTTTATCTATTTGTGATTTTCAACTTTGTTGTGTTTCTGGTAACTCTTTGAGTCTTTTCCCTCGCTCCCTCTCTCTCCATTCTTTCTCTCTCCAATCTTTTTGCCTCTTCCTGATCTTTTTCTTCCTTCTCCATCCGCCGTGTCCCGGGTTCCGCTTCTCTCCTTGTCTCCTGTTCCTCTTCCATTGTAAAGTGCTGGTCAAAGAATTCTTGAGCCTTTTCCAGATTATCAATCTTGTACTTTCTTTCATCCCAGGAGATAAGTAGGCCTTCCGGTAGTAGCCAGCGGAATTTTATTTTAAATTTATTTAGCTGGGTGGTCAGGAAATTATAATTTCTTCTTTGATCTCTCGTTCTTCTTGGTATTTGTTTGAGAGTTATGATTTCTCTTCCCTTATGCATGATTGTCTCTTCCCTCATCTTCCTGTAGATCTCTTCCTTAATAGATTTTTTCGTGAATCTTATGTGAATTTCTTTGGGTAATTTGTTTCTTCTTGCGTAGTTCGTGTATACCCTATATATTTCATCCATTCCGTTTCGCAGTTCATCCTTATCCACCTGGGTTGCCTTTGCCAGTATCTCAATCATTATTTCACTTAGATCCTCATCCTTCTGCTCTTCTACATTTTGAAACCATAAGTAGAATGATGCCTTTTCCATTTCCAGATAGGTTAACGCGTCCTCAGTTTCCTTATTAAATGCCCCTTGATCTTGTTCCATTCTTTCCATTCTGTTGGTCGCATATTCTACTCTTTCTTCCACCTTTTGGATCCTCTGCTCGTTTTCTGTTATATTTTGCTGAATTTGTTCTATCTTCTCATCCATATTTTTGATGTTATCTTTAATTTCACTCACATCTGACCTCAATTCTTCATGATTTTTCTTGGTCTCTTCATGATTATGTGCCATGGTTTCCTGCATTCTATTCATGCCTTCCTGGATCATTGCTAATGCGGAGTGGATGTTCTGTAGGGCAGGACTCATCTTCTCCTTTTCTGTGGTTTCAATTACTTTCTGTTGAGCTGGTGAGGTCATAAGTATCATTTGGCCCGATGGTGTTTTCTTACTTATTTTAGCTGTTGTCGTTATACTTGTGGTCGCCATTATTATCTCTTTTTTTATTTTTTCCCAGATTTTCATATACTGGTCAATATTTCAGGGTCTGTTTTAAAATTTCACCCAAATTTATTTTTCTCTTTTTTCCAGGCTCCTTTGTACTTATAAATCAATCAGCATGGGAAGCTAAGTGGGAGGGTCGAGGGAAAAGTGTAACGTTCTAGCAATCCATCAGCTAATTCTCCCTGGTATTAAGTATTTGAGTAAGTGGTATATTAGTAAGTAGGGAGTAAGTGCAATATGATTTCTCTCAGAAGGTAAAGGGATGTAGTTAATATAAATGTATCTAATATACTATGGACTAAATCTTTAATACTAACTATATATAGATCAAATTAATATATCACTTAATCTATTAATATACACTTCTTATAAATAAAGTCATACTATGCAATCAAATGTCAAACGTAGATTCCTTAAGCAATTGTCTAAATATTTATCTTACTTATCTAATTTATCCAATTTATTTTAATTTATATAACATACGTATATGGATATACTTTTGTAATTATAATATAGCTATGATAAGTATAATATAATCTGGATCTTTGATTCTAGTTGTATTAAGACAAATTAACAAATCATTGAGATTCTAACTATATAAAGACAAATTAATAGAAATTATATTTAGCTATAATAAAATCTATATCTCTGATTCTACGTATATAAATATATAAAAACAAATTAATAAGGCAATAATTCACTTAATGGGTACAAGATAAGTATAAGGTAATGTTATGCAATCATATAAGTATAGATTTCCAAAGCAGTGAGTATATATACACCAAATATTACTTCTTAGTCACTGTTAGTAATTAGTAGTTGGTCTTGGTAGTATCTTATGTTCTGGCAATCTTTATATCAAATATCCAATTATAGTTCAAGTCCACTTCCTTTCAACTGTCAATAGTTTCAATATAATATGTCCATGTATTATCCACTTGTTCCGTAATCCTCAGTTCAAGTCCTCACCGGGATAAGCCGTGGCAGAAACAAAAATTATAAATCCAATGTATTTCACGTCCGATCGTACTTTTTCCTCCCTTTACTTTACTTTTTGTCCAATACACACCGATCGTGCGCCAAAAGTATCAAGCGTCTGCTTCCCCAAATAACACAATCCAATAGTCCCGTTGCTTTATTATCCAATTATCCAATTAACTCGATCAATAAACTTGATCCTGTTAAGGAAGCCTTTGTCTGGATTGTCCAGTAAGTATCGGCAACAATGTTATAAGTTCTAAGTTGACTGTGTTCTCCCTGCCGTTGCTCAATATGGCTTCACCGTCCTTTCTTCTATGGATATCCGGGGCTCTAAAAGTCCTCCTGTTAAGTCTTTTAAGTTTTCAGAGACCTTCGCTCTCCCAGCTTTTTGTTATGAAGCTCTGGTTATCAATCACACACTTCGTTCAACCGTATTCCCTCTGGATTCTTTCGGATTCCACTGACTACCAGATTACGCGCTATCACTTTCAATATGGATTCCTCCCCTTCACTCCACTTATCAGTCGCCGCTTCTCTTTCTCCTCTTTTACTCAAGGGTTCCTTCCGCCCGCTTTCTCCCAACCGTTAGAAAATGCAGATATACCTTTTCAATCTTTGATCCTCACTTCTGTTTTCACCGATGCTTTTCTTTTTCAATCTTCGCTTCCCTCTTAACAGCTGTCAGCGTTTCTGGCCAGCCGGGTGGCTGGTTCTTCCTCGTTCCGAGTTAGAGGAGTTATCCTGAACCTTCGGGGGGATTGCCGCCCTCCCCGAGGTCCTCAGAAATTTCCCCTTCTTCTACCGACCTCTACGGGGTCGGTAGCGCCGAAATCAGCGCCCGCAGTGAGGATATTAGCGGCTTTGGAAATGGAGCACCGTTCCTTTCGCCCCTAACACGTTGACGTCACCGGCGGAAGTCTCAGATAACATTCTCAAGACCTGCCCCGGTCTCCTCCCGTGGACTCATCCAATCGGAGTCCAAGCCATCCCGAATCCGAGCGACTTTATCGTGCAGGAATTGCACAAAATCCTCAGCACGACCCTGCAAGGGATCTTCCCGCACTCCCCCCCGAAGAAGGGAGTGGGTCACCCTAAACAGGGCGGCTGGGCGGTTCTCTGCAGATGCGATAAGAGCGGAAAAATGGTTAGATTTTGCCGCTTTTATCGCCACTAGGTAGGTCTTGATATAAGACCTCACCTGTGTCCGGTCGGAATCGGATTGACTAGTCCTCCAAATGCTCTCTAGGCATCTTTTCCGACGCTTCATCTCTCTCAGCTCCTCAAAGAACCAAGGAGCTAATTGAGATTGGCATCGGGTCAGAGGCCGCAAAGGCACGACGCGGTCCAAAGCTCCAGCGGCCGCCCTTTCCCAGGCGGCCACCAGCTCTTCAGTCGAGTCGTGTGTTAGAGTCTCAGGAAACGGCCCAAGCTCCGTCAGGAACATTTCGGGATCCATCAGGCGCCTGGGACGGAACCATCTGGTCGGTTCCGTCTCCCTGCGGTGGGGGCAGGCGGTAGGAAAGTCTAGTTGAAGGAGTGAATGATCTGTCCATGACAAGGGTTTAATATCTAGGTCCCCTCTACCAAGATCATTCAACCACTGACCAGAGATAAAAATCAGGTCCAGAGTGTGTCCCCCTATGTGAGTGGGGCCTTGAACTAACTGGGTCAGGTCCAAGGCCGTCATGGAAGCCGTGAACTCCCGAGCCACCTCTGACGCCTCACCTGCGGATGGGAGGTTGAAATCCCCCATGACAATAAGTCTGGGGGTATCGACCGCCACCCCGGCAATGACGTCGAGTAGCTCGGGCAGGGTCGCTGCCACGTGGCAGGGAGCCAGGTACATAGTCAGCAAACCCATCTGCACCGCACGGCCCCACTTCACACAAAGGGACTCACATCCGGCTATCTGAGGAACAGTGGTCTCCCTCGGACAAAGACTCTCCCTAATGATCACCGCCACTCCCCCACCCCTCCCCTGGGCCCTTGGCTGATGAAATGCACGGAAACCTGGTGGGCACATCTCTACGAGGGGGACCCCCCCCTCTTGGCCCAACCAGGTCTCCGTAATACCTGCCAGGTCTGCACCCCCCTCCAAAATAAGATCACAGATGAGGGGGGCCTTATTAACCACCGACCTGGCATTACATAACATCAGCCGCGGACCCTGGGCCTGAGGCTCTACACAACCCAGGACACGAGTCACGCATTGGGGGCCGGAGTGCGCAATCGCTCGGAGACAGCGCGTGCGCACCCCCGACACTTGATATGACCCCCTGCGCCCGTCATACCTGCCCCTCCCACTCATGATTTCAATTACACAGCCCTTTCTATTGTCCCCCTGCCCCCCAGTTAAGTTTCCTTTCACGACCCCTCTGCTGCAGCTAACCAACCCATCATCCCGCACAGTCACTATCTGGACCCCCCCAGGTCCACTTTTACAACCCCCACCCATCCTCCCGGGTCCCCTTAAAATTTTCCTTAAAAATTTAGCTAAAAAACCCCTCAGCCCCCTCTTTGCTGCATGCCATCTCTCGGGGTCCCAAAGCCCGTCATCAAGATAGGCCCTCGATAACGTGGAGGGCCAGGCCTGCGAGAGGGGGGAGTCTCGCAGCGCAAGAAGGTCGGTTTTTTGGAGCATCAACCGAACCAAAGATGGGAAAAGAAAAGCCAGTCCGCATAAAGGTCACAAAATATCCATTTATAGGGCTGGACTCCACTGTCCTCTCACAACAGGGAGAGGGTCCAATGTTCTTTTTCTCCAACAGAGGCTAATGGCCAGCCATCCTCTCACGACGGCCGGTCCCGTTACAGAGTTGACGGGAGCAATGTTCTATCCTCTCCGTTGGGATGTGGAAAATCCCTCAGCTCTCTCAAATGGTGCACAGTCTCTCCTACCAGCGAGGGCGTGAGTGGAGCATAATAAGGGTCCAGAGTGTCCAAAGTGTAGATGTTAATAACGATGGTAATAATAAAGATGTTAATAAAGATGATAATAGACCCACGGGCACAAGATCTTCCTTGAGGTGAGAGTAGGAGTAGCGAGACAGGAAAGCCCAATCCAGGGGTGGTTGGCCATTAAGGCCAACACCCACCCTTACCTGGGGGGAAAGGGGGGGGAGGAGAGGCCACCCGAGGCGACCAACCAACCAAACCATGGTCAGCCTCCCGCCTCTCCAGCCCCAATTTCCACAACCCCCCAGTCACAGCTTTGTTCTAAAAACACCCCATCACAGTAAAAATCTACTGTGAGCCAGATGGTAGTCCTAGGGGTGAGGCTGTCAGCTTCTCCCCCATCAACCTGCTGCCTGGCTGTTTCTCTGACCGGCCGGTCCATGTCAGCCATTGCCTCCGCCGCTGCCGCCGCCAGCCCGCAACCAGGCACCCCAAGCTCCCAAGGCGCACCGGAGCCCCCGAAAATGCCGGAAAAGAGCACCCCAGGGATCCAGAGGGCTATAGGGAGTGAGGGGGGGCCACTTCCAAGCCGCCGCCGCACAAACGCCGCCCGCCGCCGGATGCCTTGGCCTCCGCTTCCCTCCGACACCGGAAACAGCTGCCGCAGCCAGGCCCATCGCCCCATCTCCCGCGATGCCGTCCAGCCCTGCCCTGACATTCCGGAGGGCGAAAAAGCCCTCAACAGGCAGGGCGGATGCTCCCCTCACTGGGACTGGAGCCGGAGATGGACAGGAAGGCTCCTGAAGACCCTGACGACCGGCAACTCTCCCATCCCCGAAACGGAGCTCATTTGGTTGCCGCCATCTTGGAGCATGCGCCTTAAAAAAGATTATATACCCTATTTTTTTGGTGTATAAGATATCCTTTACCCCCCCAAAAAAAGTGGGTGGAAATGCTGTGCGTCTTATACAGCGAATGTTGCCGAAGTCCCGTCCACCTGCCAGCCCCCACCCTTTGGCCTCTGCCTCCCAGCAATTTACCTATCAGCTGTTCCAGGCTGCAGGGATTGCCCATCACCACCCATCGCTGCTGCCACCTATCACCGCCTCTGCACACCCCATTTTCGGCCTCCGCATGCCCCATTTTTGGCCCATTGCGGTGGGGATAGGCAGTGGTGACAGTGATCCCTGCCACCTGGAAGGGCCAAAAATGGGATGTGTGGAGGCTGAAAATGGGACATGTGGAGGCTGAAAATGGGGCATGTGGTGGAGGCAGTAATGGGCGGCAGTAACAATGGGCGGCGACGGCAGCAACGGGTGGTGGCGATCTCTGCAGCCTGGAACAGCTGATGGGCGATATTCTGGGAGGCTGATCCAACCACAAATCAGCTGCTTGTGCTAAATCAGGCTGTGCTGAAGTGACCAGGCTGTTTGCTGTTTGCTGCAAGGAGGTAAATTGCTGGGAGGCAGAGACAGATTTCTTTTCCTTGTTTTCCTCCCCAAAAACTAAGTGCTTCTTATAGTCCGAAAAATATGGTACATATAAAACATCTTCTTTCTATATCATTGAAAGGTTTTGTATATACATTTTATGTGACACATATGTTCTTAAATAAACATTTTAAACAAGTATCTATAATACTGTCATATTAATATCCCCACTGGAACTTTTTAATGTAAATTTCTCTGATGCTTTCATTTTATCTGTCAATTTGCATACAGTCTTGAAGCAAATAATATTTTTTTTTGTAAGAAAGGGATTTTATACATATTTGTTTTTATTCAGAGAAAGATTAGTGATGCAAGACTTTTCTTTGAGCTTTATTTTCTCTTTCACAACAAAGTACAGTATGTTTGGGCAGATCCTGCAAATTTATTCCCTTAGAAATCAGTGAGAGATGTATTTATTTATTTAGCTGAAATATGAGGGCTTATCAGGAGCTACTTTATGAAAAGGGAGAGAGATTTGAACAAAAACTCAATGCAGAACTAATTTTCTGAGGATATCTATTTTAACATTTATTAATGTTATTTATTAAATATTCCATATTTTATCACAATGTGATTATGATAAAAAGACAACCAAGCTATAATACAAAAGAAGTAACATAATAAGCTTGTAATTGTCCAGTTTCTGGACAATTTTTTGTCCAAAAATAATTTTCAATCCCTTTAATTTCACAAGGTGAAATAGGAGAGATGCAGCCTTGACACAAGGAAATAAAGATCATAACTATAAAATTGAAAATCAAGAAACTAACTCCATGTCATCATAAGATAGCCCTACTGTCAGGTAACTTGGCCGGCACATATAATTTCGCCCCAATCCAAGGTAGTCCATCACGGAGTGTACATTCATTTGAGTGGTTCTTAAACCACTCATCAGTTTCCAGAGCTTCTCACACTTTTTTAAGCAAGTCTCCCATGAGCTCTGGCTTGGCTTTTGCCTGTGCTCTGGTAGTTACTGGTACTGCCAATTGAGTCGAGGGGATAATAGGCTGAATCACCTCCTTTTTGATGCTGTTGTACTGAGGCAATCTGGATAGTGCGTCTGCCATGAAGTTCTTTCCACCAGGAAGGTAACGTAGAGTGAAATTGAAATGATTGAAATGTTGGGCCCAACGAGCTTGCTTTGGGGACAATTTATGTGGTGTTTTTAATGCCTCTAAATTTTTGTGATCAGTCCAAACTTTGAAAGAGTGTTTCGCTCCTTCTAAAAATTGTCTCCAGGTTAACAGTGCCCATCTCACTGCGAAAGCCTCCTTCTCCCATATGGCCCATCTCCTTTCCGTTTCTGAGAGTTTATGGGACATGTAAGCACAAGGTTGTAGTTCCCCCTTTTCATTCTTTTGTAAGAGTATTGCTCCCACAGCTACGTCGCTGGCGTCAGCTTGTACTACAAAAGGCTGTTCCATGTCTGGGTGTTTGAGTACTGGTTCAGCCGCAAACAGCCGTTTCAATTTTTCGAAGGCGGCTTGACAGTCCATAGTCCATTCGAGTGGTTTCAAGGGTCTGGGTTTTACTTCACCTTTTGTTTTTAGAAGGTCTGTAATTGGCAGTGCAATTTTTGCAAACAAGGGGATAAATTGTCTATAAAAATTAGCAAACCCCAGGAAACTCTAATTGTTTGCGGGTGCGTGGTGCGGCCCATTCCAATACTGCCCGAACCTTTTCAGGGTCTATCTCTATCCCCTCATGCGATATGCGATATCCAAGATAGTCGATCTTGTCTTGGTGGAATTCACATTTAGAAAGTTTGGCATATAGTTCAGCAGCCCTGAGTTTTTTCAGGACAGTTCGCACCAATTTGACATGGTCGGCCATGTTCTCAGAGTAGATAAGAATGTCATCCAAGTAGACTAGCACCCCCTTATACAGGTGCTCATGCAATACTTCGTTGATCAACTGCATGAATACAGCAGGAGCTCCCTGTAACCCAAAAGGGAGTACTCTGAACTGGAAACATCCCAGTGGGCAATTAAATGCTGTTTTCCATTCATCCCCCTCTTTAATTCTCACTCGATAGTACGCTTCTCTTAAATCAAATTTGGTGAAGACCTTTCCCTTCCCTAAATGGGCTAACATGAGTGGGAGGGGGTAAACATTTTCCACGCAAATAGCGTTTATATTTCTATAGTCGACCACCAAATGGAAGGAGCCATCTTTCTTTTTGCGGAACATCACTGGCGCCGCCACCTTTGGTTTGGCTCGTTCGATGAATCCCCGTTCTAGGTTTTTGTCAATAAAGTTTCGCAATTCCCCTAATTCTCGAGGGGTCATGGGGTAGATTTTTGGTTTGGGGAGCTTCATCCCAGGGAGTATTTCAATGGTGCAGTCGGTAGCCCGGTGGGGAGGCAGCGCGTCTGAGGCCCTTTCGCTAAAAACTTCCCTGAGGTCCCAATATTCTTTTGGAATCTTCTCCTGCCCTTCAATGTAGTCTATTGCTACTTCCGCCCTTTCTGATTGTATATCGTCCTTCAAGGGTAAATTTTCCTTCTCTGGGTTCGGTTTTGCCGTGCAGATGTGCAAGACCCTCGTCTTCCAATTTACCCATGGGTTCCATTTTCGAAGCCAAGGCAGTCCAAGTATAAGGGGTCTTTCCATGCCAGGGGCCACAATAAATCTGAGATTCTCTACATGGTCACCCAACTGCAATTCCAGGGGTTCGGTCATAAAACTAGCTGGGCCCCCTCCTGCAATCGATCCGTCTAACTGACAGAACGCAATGGGTCTTTTAAGCGTTTTTAGTCTTAGTCCCATTTCCTCCACCACTTGGGGGCTAATTATGCATCTGGTGCACCCCAAGTCCAACAGAGCTAACATTTGGGCATGGGTCCCTGTGGATGGCACCCTTATTTCTACGGGGATTAGTAGGGGTTCTTCCGTGTGACTCACCCGATCGTCGGTGTCGGAATCAGAGTCTGTCTCGCTGTCGTCATCGTTGGTCAGAGTTCCCAACTCACCCTGGTTTCGGGGAGCGAACTCAACGACTTCTCATTGAGAAGGGCGGTGCCGTGGGTGGTGCCGTGGGTCTTGGCAGGTATTTTGTCGCCTTTCTTGGGCCCGGAGCCGGCAACTTTTGGCACTGGTTTGGAGAAGCATTTGGCAGCTCGGTGTCCCTCCTTCCCACATTTGAAACAGGTGAAGGGCTTTGATTTGGGTTTGAATTCTGCTCTCCCCGCCCCCGTCATCTTGGGTGCTCCCTTACGGTGGAAGGATGATGACTGATTCCCCGTACACCCTCCTCGGAGTTTGCTTTGGGTCAATTCGATCTCCACATCCTCAGCTACTATGTACCATCTCTGCAAATCTTCAGGGACCCCCATACTTCTGCAGTCTCAATATATCTCTTCATTCAGCCCATCTTTGAAGCTCTCCAATAGAGCCATTTCTGACCATCCTGTCATATAGGGTGCCAGCTCACGAAACTCTTGGATGTACTCTGCCACAGGTCTCCGGCCCTGCTGGATTCCTTTCATCCTGAGTCTCACCTTGCATTCAGCCAAGTGGTCTTCAAACCACCTTCGAAGGGCCCACATGAACTGGTTGTAATTTGTCAGTAAGGGGGAGTTGTTATTGTGGAGAACCACCATCCATTCAGCTGCTAATCCCTCTAAGGAGTTCGTGACACATCTCACTCGGGCAGCATCTGATATGTAGTCTTCCCCCCAGTCCTGCATGTGGTTCCACACTTGGGTCAGGAAAAACCCCAAGGTTTTCGGATTTCCATCATATTTTCCAGGCAGGGGGGGAATTTTTGGCTTTTTCTGTCTGTGTGTGTGGGGGGGAGGGCTGCAAGGCTGGGGGTCCCGGGCCAGCTGCATCCCTCCCTTGAGCTGCAGAAGCCTGGGATGTTCTTTCCTCAGTGATCCGTCCCCGTCCACACATACACACAAACACAGCCAGCCGAGGGTTAAGGAAGCACTTGGCACGCACCCAGGTCTTAATCTCCAACTTGGCAGCGATATACACACCGTCTGCCAAGTGCTTTTATTGCCACAGAAACAGAAAGATAATATACTCAGCGTACAAGAGTCCAACAAAAACAATATTCCTCTCGGCAGCTTCAGCCGTGTTCTAGTGACTATCCAGGGTTTGTTTTTGTTCATCACAGGGATCACTGGCCACCACCCTCTATTATATAGTCTCTGGGGTGTGGTCCAGTGACTCAGTTCTAATCCCTAGCATGCCTCCTTAACTGCTGCCATCATTTATCACGCCTTCGTTGGCGTGCATCCAGGAATGACGTCTCTCCTTCACTCTCATCCGAGACACCTGTCTCCCGGCTAATCTCCTCTCCCTCGGCCGGCACCTGAGACAGTGCCAGAGGGGAGGGGCCTGGAGAGGGAGGCCTGGCTGACTCCTCTTCCTCATGTTCGGAGCTTTCTTCCTCCGATGGGATAGGCTCAGAGGGCGGGGCCACAACACTCAGCTTCTTCCTCTCCCCCACAGGCTATCTCCTCTGGCTCCCCCCTGGGGTCTTCTCCTCCCTTCTCCACAGGAAACCCAAAAGACTCACTGCTCTCCCGGCTTCTCCTGCTTTCTTCCACATCACGGATAAGCTGCAAGGCTTGTGCCATCATGAGACGTTCCTTTTGTTCCTGCATCCATACTGCCTCTTTCTTACAGGGTCTGGAGCTGGTCACTCCCCGGGGGGTCTCCCCCAAGTCTGGCAATCTCCCAACTCCTTTCGACCATCTGGCTTCTTCAGGTTCCAGCCGGAGTTTTTCCAACCATTCTGCACTTTCTCTCTCTGCTTGGAGGGTAGCTGCCGCGGAACTTGCTGCTCCCATCTGGTCTTCATCACGCCCTGGGTCTGACATATTTTAGATTCCAGTCTCTCGGGATTTTCCGGGATAACTGGAGGGACTTCCAGCTTAATGTCAGGTATGCTTCCTTCAAAATCCAGGAAAGAAAGACCCAAACTCCATATTTTATAGAGATTAGTACTTTTACTGAATTTGAAATGATCGCAACCCAGGTAAAGCTGGAAGTGAGCAAAACGCACGAAATAGCCTCTAGATAGCATCCCCCCTCCTGTGTTCATCATCCATCATCCAATCCAAAGGTCTCCCAAAGGTCAGGTGGAATCACGTCTGGCAACGTCATCCATCAGGAATGTGTGACAGTTGGTCTAACGGCTCCTTTGGAGAATAGGTTTCGTTTCCTTGAAAGATACCTCCTGCACTCTTCCCCCCCTCGCCCCCCTGACTGGTTCCCCCCCTGTTTCTTATGGCAGCTGAAGCAGTGAAAGCGGAGGCTGACACATACCTTTCTCAATACCTTTCTGCTGAAAACATCCTATTGGCAAAGAAATGCTTTTTTATCATATGTTTATATCAAAATTAACCTGATATGATCCATTTGGTATATTTACATGGACTAATAAAAAAAATTTCCTTAGAATGATTATTCCCACATTTAACAGAATTCAAAACAAAAACAAGTGAAAACCCAATTTTTACAAAACTGTAGCTACACCAAATCCTATAGAAAATCAAAGATTTATTTTATGAGATAAAATGTGGGATATACAGCATCACTACCAGATGGATTTGTAACTGGCTGATAAACCGTACTCAACAAGTAGTTCTTAATGGTAGTACATCGGCATGAAAGGAAGTAAGTAGTGGGATATCAAATGGTTCAGTCTTATGCCCAGTACTCTTCAATATCTTCATAAATGATTTAGATGAGGAAATAGAAGGAGAATTCATCAAATTTGCAGATGATACTGAGCTAGCAGGAATAGCCAACACTGCAGAAGACAAGCTTGTATTATATCTATTAATGTAAGAAGAGTTCTCCAATCTTTCCGGCTTTCCGGACCGGTGGAGTGGGGGAAGAAGGGATGGTTCTATGCAAGCGGCCGGCAAGTATGCATGTGCAGCTCAATTTTGTGTGAGCGGCGTGCACATGTACCCATTTGCTCATGCAAATAGTGTGTGTGCACAAGTTTGCCTTCTGCGTAGGCAAGTGCGATTGTGCGTGCGTGCAAATGCACTTGCCTGTTTCTGTGGCCTGGTTGCAAATACCTCACAGCCCACTAGTGGGTTGCAGCCCAGAGGTTGGGGACCCCTGATGTAAGGATACAACACCCATAATAACTCATGAGACATAATATATCACTCAGCTTTAGCTGCTTTCATATCCAAAATATAATTTAATTGGCTGACGGAACATATCAGTATTTCCAGTACTAAGTTAAATATTAGATGAGAGGAGGGATTTATATTTGTAACCCTATCCTAGCTGAAAGATTAGAGTATTACATTTTAATACATTTATACATTGAAGAAAGTCCATATTTACCCAAGTATATTAAAATTCAACAACAAAATCAAAAAGGATAAAAACAATAATAATAAAATAATAAAAATTTAATTGTCTCAATTCTCATAATTACATGCTGGCCAGGGAATTCTCAGAGTTGAAGCTCACATATCTTAAAGTTGCCAAGTTTGAAGAATATTGCTTTAAATTGTCAGGTTTGGTCACTCCTTGAGCTGCTAGGAAAGAAAGACTCAAAAGTTTTGCGAAAAGAATACTTTTACTAAAAGCCAAGTGGTTACAGTACAGCAAAGCTAGAACTAAACATTTGTGCACAAAAGTTCCCTAGTTAACTTTTCCTTTCCTGTTTCTCCCCCCCAGTTATCTCCCAATTGTCCAGTTACATTCAAAGGAATTGTTCTGGTAGAGATCCCTGCATTGGCAGGCTAGATGGTGAGCTGTTGCATTCCCCTCCCAGGTCTCTGGCCCTGGGACGATGAGCCAATGCCTTGGGAAGGCCTGATGAGTAGTTTCAACTTCCCCTGTCCCAGCAGCTCCCTCCCCCCATAGTCAATGGCATAGTTGTAGTCAATTTAGCAAAGCAAGACTGAAAGCTCAGGATGGAAGTTCTGACAAGTTTTTTTCTCTCCCATATTTGGAAATAAATGGATATTTGGCAATTCACTTCATGTCTTGTCATGGACAGCTCATCAATCAATCAATCAATCAGAATAGAGATGGAAGGGACCTTGGAGGTCTTCTAGTCCAATCTGCTGCTCAAGCAGGAGACCTTATACCATTTCAGGCAAGTGACTGTCCAGTCTTTTTAAAAAAAACCAGTGATGAAGCACTCAGAACTTCTTTTTTTTTTGTAATAAGTTTTTATTTCATTTTATAACATACAAAAATTCAAATTTCAATTGAACAGTGTCTTGTCTGGGTACAAATCATTTTAGGAAATAATAATCAAAGTGTTTACAACAATATTCATTGCATTAATATCAATTATATTAATATTGATAGTAATAATAATCATACTATTTGTTTAACCAAGTTAACATATCTTCCTTATATCACTGATCCTTCCATATATTTCTGTTTCTAGCTCTTGCTTTGTCAGCTAGCCATTGATAAAAATAAGTCCCAAGTAAAAAAATATACAGTTTCTTTCCTTTCCTTAATTGTGTTAGCTTATCAATTTCTGCACATTCTCTTTTTTTCTAATCACATCTTCATCCATTGGGATCTCTTCACTTTTCCATTTTTGTGCAAATACTATTCTTGCTGCAGTCAATACATGCAAAATCAGATATACATTCCCTTTGTTATACTTGTCTGGTAAATGCCAAACAAAAATTTCTCTGGTTTCAAATCTATATGTTGTTTTATCATTTTTTCCAGCCATGCATGTATTTTTGTCCAATATTTTTTCACTTTTTGACATGTCCACCACATATGATATATGAACCAGGTATCTGGTGACATTTCCAACACTTTGTAGATTTATCCTTAGACATCTTTGCTAACCTTGAGGGCAGAAAATGCCATCTATAAAACATTTTATAAAGATTTTCTTTGTATGCAGTAGACATAGTTAATTTATAATTTCTATCCCATCACTTCTGCCATTTCTCTAACTCAATCGAATAGCCAAAATTTTTAGCCCATACTATTATTGTCTCTTTTACTTGTTCATCTTCCATCTTAATATTTAACAAAGAGCTATATTTTTTATTAATTTTTCATCTGTCCCTGTTAATATCTGATCTAATTCTGTTAATTCTTTATGACCACCATGTTATTTCAACCCCTTGATCACTCAGTTCCTGTTTAGTTTTAAATTCCCCTTTTCATTTAAAATATCTTTATATCTGGTAACCTTCTCTATATCAATAACATTTGGATAAATCAGTGCCTCCATTGTGGAGAGCCAGATCGGTATTTTCAATAATGTTGTTCTTTAATTTTCTCCCATACTAATAATAATGTAATCCTAACATATTGTCTTTGGAAATAGCTATGTATTTTGTTTTTTCTATACCATAAAAAAGCATGCCAACCTAATTCACGATCATATCCTTCCAAGGTCAATAATCTTTTGTTCCTCAAGCCAATCCATTCTTTCACCCAAGTAAGTATCGAAGCCTGATAATAGAATTCCCAATCTGGTAGCCCCAAACCACCTCTATTTTTAGAATCTTGCAACATTTTCAAATTTATCCTTGCTTTTTTCCCTTGCCAAATATATTTTAATATTGTTTTATTTAATTCTTCAAAATATTTTTTTCCAGTTTTATTGGTATTGTTTGAAATGAATATGGCAAGTTATTCATTTTTATAGTGTCTATTCTTCCCATCAATGATAATTTTAGATTTTTCCACTTCTCCAAGTCTGTTTTAATTTGTTGCATTGATTTATAATAATTATCTTATTTAATCATTACACACCTTGCTGTTAGTTGAATTACTAAATATTTAACTTTCTTGACTATCTGTATACCTAGTTTCCTTGTTAGTTCTTTTTTCTGTGTGTCTGTAACATTTTAAACTATTATTTTGGTTTTTTATTTGTTTATTTTCAGTCCTACAACTTCACCATACACCGTTTTTCTATTTTCCTAATTAATTTAAGTCCATTTTCTTGTGGGTCTTCCATGATAAAGACCAAATCATCTGTGAATGCCTGTAGTTTATATTGTTCCTTTTTATGTCCATACTTTTAATTTCTATATCTTGTCTAATATTTCTACTTAACACTTCCAATGTCAATATAAATAGTAAAGGAGATAGTGGACATCCTTGTCATGTGCCTTTTTTATATTAAAATTCTCTGTTGTATCTCCATTTACCATCATCTTTGCCATTTGTTTATGATATATTGCCTTTATCATGTTAATAAATCTCTCACCAAAGTCCATAGATTTTAGTTGTAACAGCATAAATTGCCAATTTACGTTGCCAAATGCTTTCTGCGCATCTAAGAAGGTCAATACCATTTGTTTTCCAGGATGTGCTTCATAATATTCCAATGTATTTAAAATCATTCTCAAATTGTTTTTAATCTGTCTCTTAGGCAAGAAGCCATTTTGGTCTGGATCAGGGGTGAAATGCTCCTGGTTCGGACCGGATCGCCCGATCCAGTAGCGATGGAGGCAGGTGGTTCGGAGAACCAGTAGCAAAAATCCCTGCCCCCATCCCATACCCAGCTGAGCCGCACAATCATCAGAGGCTTTTTTTTTTACTTTTAAAAGCATTTTTTCTACAACCTCTTTGGCCGAAAAAATGCTTTTAAAAGTAAAAAAAAAAGCCTCTGATGATCACGCGGCTCAGCTGGGATCCTCAAAGGCTTTTAAAAGCATTTTTTCTACAACCTCTTCAGAGATTGCAGAAAAATGCTTTAAAAGCCTCTGATGATCCCAGCTGAGTTGCCTGATCGGCAGAGGCTTTTTTTCTTTTAAATGCTTCTGATGATCTAAGCTGAGTTGCCTCATCGGCAGAGGCTTTTTAAAAAAGCCTCTGCTGATCAGGCAACTCAGCTTGGATCGTCACAGGCATTTAAAAGAAAAAAAGTCTCTGCTGATCAGACAACTCAGCTTGGATCGTCAGAGGCATTTAAAAGAAAAAAAGCCTCTGCCGATCAGGCAACTCAGCTGGGATCATCAGAGCCTTTTGAAAGCATTTTTTTACAACCTCTTCACCGAAGAGGTTGTAGAAAAAAATGGTTTTAAAAGAAAAAAAAAATTGGCCATGCCCACCCAGTCACATTACCCCCACCACCAAGCCATGCCCACAGAACCGGCAGTAACAAATTTTAGATTTCACCACTGCTTTGCATCAATCAATACTTCATTATAGACTTCCAACATTGACGGGTCTAGGGTATCTTGTAAACCTTTGTAAAATTCTGCCAGTAGCCCATATGGTCCTGGTGTTTTATTGCTCTTTTACCTCTTGATCGCTTCTGAAAATTCCATCATTGATATTCGTTCATTTAACATAGTTTTCACTGTTTCTGGTACTTTAGGTAGTTCTGCTTTTTCCAAATATTCTTTAATTTTCTCTTCTGAAACTTTCTCTTGCTCATATAGCTTTTCATAATAATCTTGAATTATTATTTTTTTATCCTCATTTTGGTAGTATACAGTTCCTTTCTCATCTACCAGCCTATGTATCAATTTCTTTTCTTTCTCTGTTTGCAGTTTATATGCCAACCATCTTCCTGGCTTGTTTGCATTTTCAAAAAAAGTTCTGTTTAGCATTTTTTATTTTTTGTGCCAATTCTTCTTTATCTAGTACATTTATTTTATGTTTTATTAATTTGATTTTTAAAAAATCTTCTTGTTTGGTTCTTTCTGTAATTCTAATCCCAGTCTCTTGTGTTCTTCTGCTAACGTCTTTTGGTTTTGTTTCTTTTTCTTGTTTTTTCCCCATGTATATGTTATAGCTAGTCCCCAAATGTATGCCTTAGCAGTGTCC
This sequence comes from Pantherophis guttatus, assembly GCF_059756535.1. NCBI lineage: Eukaryota > Metazoa > Chordata > Lepidosauria > Squamata > Colubridae > Pantherophis > Pantherophis guttatus. The sequence continues at coordinate 110,670,093 of NC_142065.1, read as the reverse complement.
CATACATTTTGTAATGAAGTTTCTTCTTTTCTATTCTCTCTGAAAAAAAAGTCAATTTCTTTTTCCATACTTCATATAAATTCTTCATCTTTTAATATTGATTGATTCAATGTCCATCTCTATTTTCTCTTTTGTCCTTCCCAATTGGATTACGATCTGCCCAAGTGCTTGCTTCTATTTCTATTTCATGCACATTTGACTTTAACTCCAGTGACATCCATATCATATCTATTCTTGACCAGGACATATGTCTATTTGAGTAAAACAAGTATTGATTTCTTTTAGGATTTATTTCTCTACATACATCTTGAATACCTATTTCCTCCGCCATTTTAAAGAATGTTTTTGGAAGCGTTTTTCTAGCTTTTTTACTTTACTACTTTTATAGTCCAATTCTGCACCTACAATCACATTGAAATTTCCTACCACACCAACATTTTCATATTCCAATTCAGTAATTTTCTTATGCAATTTTTCATAAAAAATTTTCTTGCTTATAATTTGGTGCATATATTGCTACCAAAAGTGTTTGTTTATAGTTCATTGTTACCTCCACCATCAATATTCTTCCCTCTTCATCAGCAAAAAATTGTCTTGCTTTTATTGTTTCTTTAATATATAAAACCATACCTCTTTTCTTTTGTTGTGCTAATGAGGAGTACAGTTTCCCAATTTTAGGGTATTCCAATAATTTATTGTGTTATTTTTTAATGTGGACCTCTTGAAGACAAATAAAATCTAATTTTAACTTTCCTAATTTGTTAAGTCCCTTGGGAGTTGGGCGGCATAGAAATGCAACAAAATAAATAAATAAATAAATAAATAAATAAATAAATAAATAAATAAATAAATAAATAAATAAATAAATGTCCCTTTCCTTTTCATAGTAGAATTCAGTCCATTTATATTAATCGACAGTAGTTTTATTTCATCTTCCGTAGTTTTACTTGTAGATAGACCTTATTGTTCTGGTTGCTCTTATTTCTCTCTGTTCTTTTATCTTTGCACCTTCTCATTCTGCTCTCCTTTAATTCCGTTTCATCTTCTTTTTGTTGTATGTTTCCTCCTCTTGATGCTTATTCTTGTTTCTTGTTATCTATCTCCTCTCTCTTTCTTTTTTCCTCATATGATCCAAATGCTCATCATAAAATTACTCTGCTTTCTCTATAGCATCCAATCTATGCCTTTGATCCACCCAGGTCACCAGGATTCCCTCAGGTATCAGCCATCTGAAATTTACTTCATGCTTAATTAATTGTCTTGTCAGAAATTGATATTGTTTTCTCATGTCTCTTACTCTTCTAGGAACTTATTTCAGAACTGTTATTTCTCTTCCTTTATATTTCAAAGGGTTATCTCTTGCTCTTTGAAGTATCTCTGTTCTTAGTGTCTTCTTGGTAAATCTCACATGTACCTCTCTAGGTAATTTATTTCTTGACATATATCTTGTATATACTCTAACTATTTCATCCATCCCAACAAACATCTCTTGCCTGTTCCCCTCCATAGCATCCACCAATAATGCCGCCATTATCTCTATAAGGTTTCCCTTTTTCTTTCTCAATGTTCTGGAATCTCAAGAAGTGTTCATCTTTAGCCATCTCCAACATGATTACTGTTTTCTCAAGATTTTTGTCTGCCTGTGTAAGTCTATCATCCATCTCTTCCTTTTTTCCCTCTGTTTGTTCTGATTTCTCTTCTATTTTCTGCATCCTTTGTTCATTTTTTGTTATTGTCTGTTGAATGTTCTCCATTTTATCATGCATCTTTTCCATTCTTTCCTTCGTGTCTTTAAAATGTTTTGTTGTGGCTTCTTGAAATGTTTGGAGCATTAATTTCAACTCTGCTTGCATCATATTCATCGTGTTCATTTTTTCCTGCTGAAACATGCTATTCAAAGATCGTTGACTTGCTGGATTGGATGCAGCAGCTGCTTCTGCTGCTGCTTAGGGCAAAGATGTATTTTTTCTCCATGCTTTGCTTAAATTTGAAGTGCTAGTCATTTCGAGTAAGCTTAAGATCTTCAAAACATTTAAAAAGAATAATCAGCAATAATGCAACAATTTTCTAGTATTTCTTCAATCCCCCACCATCTTCCACTATAACAAGTATTTTCACAAATCAAGCCACCACCAAAGTCTCCAAACAGTTTCAAATTTGCTGTCATTGTGGTCCAAAAAAGAGGAAAGTCGAAGAAAAAATAAAAAAATAAAGTTCCTTATTAATCTTCAGGTTCTTCAAATCCTAATCCTTTCTTTTCTTGATAGATTTAATAAATTTAATAAATTTGTAATCTACTTAGGCCCACCAAGCCCCAAAGTTCAACCACTCAGATTCATATCACCCAAAAGAAAAAAAAAGTTCAAACATAAAGTTCTTTGCTATTTCCCAGCTTCTATTTACTTTATCTGTTTGGTTTTCATCTAAGTTCAAAGAGCTGCACAGTTTAAAATGTTACAGTGTTTCACTCTCTGTCTCTGCTGTTGGTATAAACAATTTGCTAGAGCAGGGTTATTGTGGCTAACAAGTTTATCTTCAATAGCCAGTCAAGGTCATACTTTCAAAGTACTTTCATTACTTTTGTTTCTCTGCAGTTTTCTCCAGTAGGTGTCACTGTTGCTCTATTTCTCTCCTTTCTCTTTTGTTAGCTTAAATTGTATCATCTGCTCCAAAGCTTTTTAAAAGTCCCAGGGGTCCAAGTTTCATATTCCCAAAAAGTTTCAACTTAGTCTATTTTGTATTTTAAATCCCCAGTCCAGCTTTCTAGCTTTTCAGTTTCTTCTTCCTTTTTTTTAAAATATCTTTTCTCTACTTCCAGTTCTATAAATAGCTTGCAAATTTGCTCACCGCTATTCTTGGGGGTGGAAAACAAACAATTCCACCTTCTCTTCTTTGAGTCCCACTTTCTCTCAGGCTTTTTTTAAGGGGGTAAATTCCACAACAGGAGTTGGAAAAATCTCACCCAGATCGGGCACACTGTTCCTCAACTTCTATACTTGCTGCATTGGTTGGCTGTCAGATCTTCAGTCAGGCATGCAATGGCCGTCTTTTTCTTCCCGCCGGATTGAGAGCTCCTCCATGTCAAACAAGGAGTATGTGGTTTCCTTGTGATCAGCGGAGTGTCTTCTCTGTCTTCATCACCCCTCCAGGGTGATTTGGGTCCCTCAGAACCTCCTGGCAGGTCAAATTTGGCATGATTCCACGGAGCCCCATGGATATGCGTCGCATCGCCATGACATCAACCCCACCTCCCCTAAGCATTCAGAACTGATGCAGGAGGTAAAAGAAAGGGGAGGCCTGGGTTTACCATGTTGGGAGAACTACTATTCAGCCGCTCTTTAGTCTGGGTAAAAGAATGGATCACCTTAGGCAATAGCCGTCTTCTCAAGATAGAAGGCCATGATTTACAACAGGGCTGGCATATGGCACTCTGGCGGGATAACACTCCACAAAGTAAATGGTTTACCCGGCATTATATAAGGAATAACTTAATTCAAAATTGGGAGAAGATCAGTAAAAAATACTATATTAAAACACTGTGCTGGATATCACCTCTAGAAGCATTGACATATCCAAAATTATATAACCCTGTGAAAAAATTAATGTACAAAGATTTGCTGAATGCACAAGGAGAGCTAAAACAGGAGTTGAATTCCCAGGGACTACAATTGGATTGGTGGACCTATCTACAGATCCAATCAAAATATAAAAAAGACAGAGATAGGAAAGGTATAAATGTTGACTTGCAGGAGTTAGACAAAATCTTGATGGGCCAGGAAAAAGGCATGATTTCTAAAAGCTATAAACTGTTGATGAGGTTAGAGATTGGCGATGAGATAATAAAGGATACAATGATTGCCTGGAGGAAAAATTTTGGTTACTCAATTCATCTGGAAAAATGGCAAGAGATTTGGTGGGGGAATATGAAGCTAGTAGTTTCTATGGCATATAAAGAAAATATTTACAAGATGCTATACAGATGGCATCTCTCCCCTGATAGATTGGCCAAAATGTTTACTGGACAGTCCGCTGAATGCTGGAAGTGTGGGTTTGAGCGTGGCATTTACTATCACCAATGGTGGACGTGCCCAGAAGCAGTAAAATTTTGGGGAAAAATAAAAAAGTGGCTTAACGAGATCTTAAACCAAGAGATTGAATGGCGACCAGAGACATGCTTGCTTGGCTCCAAACTGGAAAATATTAAAAAAGATTCATGGTACCTTGCATTACACATTATCACAGCAGCAAGATTAACATATGCTCAATTCTGGAAAGATAAAAATACCCCATCAGAGGAAGCAATTATAAAGAAGATTTTGGATTATGCGGAAGCAGATAAATTTGCTAAAAAACTGAAAGATAGAGACCAAACACAAACATGTTTATCTTGGGAAAAACTATATATTTGGCTATCAAAGAGAAAACTATAACCCAAACCAGATTAGGAGTTGTATTTATTGAAAAATTTATAGTATACAAGTAAAGTGAGGTCGGATAGACCTAATTGATTTACAAATGTAAATTAGGTTGTTCTGCCTCCCCCAGAATGTAACATAGATATATTGTACCAAATATTAAGTTATTAAGGTACTACTTATAGGCATGTATGTTATTTGTTTTGTTGTTCTGTTTGTCATTTATCTGGTGTGTTGTCTTCTTTTTTAATGATAAATGTAAATGTTGAGGGTAAACTGCCCTCTGCAGAGTAGAGCGATGGACCAGACAGCGTTGCAACACAGATACTCTCAGACTCTGAACGTTGTTAGAAAAATAAATAGTCTTTACTTGTTGTAAAACAAACAAACTTGGCTTCTCATAAACAAAGATAACACTTTCAATACAAAACAAAGTTTGCTTACAGTTCTAGTTCCGTAACACCGACACAGTATCTTTCACAGTAATATCACGAGCAGGAGTGAGAAGAAGTGAATGAACTTCCTGCCTTCTTTTTATTTCTGTTTTAACCACTTAATCAATTAGTCATCTTGTAGCAGTTAAAGTTACAGTACATATTATCTACCCAACCGTAGGATAAGGATCCAACATTCTCCCCTTTGGGTAGACTAATATGTTTACAATCTTAAACCATACTGTTCACATGTATCTATATGTTTCCTACTTCCCTGTGCTTTTGTGAAATGATCGGCTACATTGTCCTCTGATGCACAATATACAAGTTCTATCATCTTGTTCATTATACATTCTCTTACATTGAGATATCGAAGATCTGTATGTTTTGTTCTAGTCTTTACAGCTATATTTGTTGCCATTTTTATTGCTGCCTGATTATCTTCGTATACTATTATAGGATCTTGTATATCTATGCCTAAATCTAGCATCAGCTGCTTAATACTGATCAAATCCGTACATAACAAAGATAAACAAGAAAACTCTGCTTCCATTGTAGACATACTTAAATGCTTCTGTCTTATTGAACGCCACCATATCAAAGATTTCCCCAGAAATACAGCGATTCCTGAGATTGACTTTCTTGTATTTCCATCTGTTGCGAAACATCTGCATAAGCGGTTACATGCAATTCTTCTGATGGTTGTAGATACAATGCATGATGCATGGTATATTTCAGATATCTAAGAATATGTTTTGCTCCTTGCCAGTGTCTTTCTGTAGGTTCCGTGTTGAATCTAGCTAATTGGTTCACGCTATAAGAAATATCGGGTCTAGACCAATTGCTAATGTATGATAAACTGCCAATCAACGATTGGTATATCCCTTTATCAAATAACGGACTTTGCACATCAGTGTTGCAATAATCTTGAACCATAGGTGTTTTTGATGGTTTACACAATTCCATTCTGAACTGTTTTAATAGATTATTAATTTTATCAGTTTGGGATAATTTAAATCCTTCCCTAGTTTTTTCAATCCTTACACCTAGATATTGTTGTATCTCCCCTAGATTTTTAATCCTGACATGAGCTTTTAATTCATCAACAATCCTGTTGGTCTCTTGCTCATTCTTTGTAATCAGAGTTATATCGTCTGTAAAAAGAAGTAATAATGATACTATACTATCCCTTTCCATTTTAAATAAACATGGATCTGCTAATCCTGCTTTAAATCCGATATTCTTCAATGTTTTTACAATGCACTGGTTCCATTCATAACCTGTTTTAACCCATACAGACTTTTCTTTAATAACCAACAGTCAGCCTTTCCATTTTCCTCAAATCCTGAGGGTTTCTTTAAATAAATTTCATGCTGTAATGGTGCATGCAGATATGCGGTCTCTACATCTAAATGGGTAACTGTATATTTATTTCTAGCTGCCCATACCAACGCTGCTCTTAATGTAATGGCTTTTAAGCTTGGAGCGAATACTTCATCGTAATCATTAGGAGACTGATTAAATCCTTGAGCTACTAGCCTAGCTTTATATATTGGTATCCCATCTATCCCAGTTTTTAATTTATATACCCACTTACTACCGAGTATAGTTTTCCCTTTTGGAATTGTTACAGACTCATATACTTTCAAATTCTGCAAAGATTGTAGTTCTTTAGTCATTGCACCTCTCCACACTTTCTGGTCTTCAGGTGGAAACGTGGTCAACTCATTAAATGTAGTAGGGACTTTATTTACTTGATAGACTGTAGTTGCCTGATACCTATCAGGTGGTCTTGTTACTCTACTCAATCTTCTTGGGAGTTCAGGACTTACAGATTGCCTCTCCACCTTAACCTCTTCCTGTACTATGTCTTTCTCTACCTCTTCGCTCTGGATCTCTGGCATTTCATTGGTAGCTTCAGTCTGAGTTTCAATGATAACCTCATTTTCAGTACCTAATTTATTCCACCCTACATGCTCCATAAACCTGGCATTTGCACTGTTAACTACCATTGCTGTTCCTTTTACCCAAAATCTGTAGGACCTGTGGTTTGAACTATAACCAACAAATATTAATTGTTGTGCCCTACTCTGGCCCTTACGCCTTAACTGCGCTGCAGTATGTACCCATGCAGGTGATCCAAATGTGTGTATGTAGTTCAAATCTGGCTTCCTTCCATGCCATACGGTATATGGAATTTTGTTAGTGGTTGTATTTATGGTGTTGTTTAGGAGTGTATTTGCACACATAATGGCTTCTCCCCATAAATTAGCCAGTAAACCTGCATCAGCTAACATTGATCTCATCATTGCTTGTAGAGTTTGTCCTCTCCTTTCAACATATGAGTTACGCTGTGGCCGAAAAAGAGCTGAACACTTGTGCTTTATATCAGCATTAGCTAACATTGATTTAAACCTTGTGTTGACAAACTCAGTACCATTGTCAGTTACAATGGTAACTATTTTTTGATTTGTTTTTCTCTCCACAAACTTAATCCATTGAACAAAATACCGAAAAGTATCTACCTTAGACTTCAATAGGTAGCAAAAACCATATCTGGAATAATGGTCAACTATACTGAGAACATAGCAAGCACCCACTGAACTAGCCTTCATTGGCCCTATTAAATCAGCAAATACCACTTCCAGTGGTCTCTTCGTTTTAAACCTGTCAAACCTATTAGCAGGTATTGTTCTACTTTTCTGCTGATTACAAATATTGCAATTTAAATATTGGTTACATGGTTTCAGCTTCAACCCATCAACTAATTTTACAGTTTTCTGTAACATCTTAAAACTGATATGCCCCATACGCCTGTGAAGCAAGTGAACACATTCATCATGTGGTTTGACATTTGAGTATACAACATTTGTAACATGGTTACCAGATAATACATATAAACCATCTTTCAGTTTTCCAATAATCTTGGTTTCACCTTTTTCAATTAAACAATCATTGGTTCTAAACGTTACTGTATATCCTAGCTTAACCAATACTCTAACCGAAATCAAATTAAAGTTTAAATTTGGAACATATAACATATGCATTTTTTCTTTTACATATGGACATATTGCCATTCCCTCACCACATGCCTTTAGCTTCCACCCATTTGCTAAAGAAACCTTATTATTACTAGGCAACATTTTCACAAAATAGTTTTGTGTTCTGACAATGCATAGCGACGCCCCGCTATCAATAACCCACGAATCGTGGTTAACTGGTTTCTTATCAGACATAGCTACATTACATTGTTTTTTATCATTAACCATGGTTTTTGGTTTCAGCCTTCTGCAAAACTTGGCTATATGACCCTTCTTGCCACAATTAAAACAATGTTTTACAGCATATACATGGTTATTTGCCTTTACATTTACATTAATCAACTCGGGTTCTTCCCTTTAGTTGTTTTCTTTCTTCTCTCCTTCTGGCCTCTTCTAGTAGTCGTGAGGTTACATTGGCCAAAGTTAGTGCCTGCTGTGTGAGAACTTCAAATGATGTTACTACGTCATCGTAGCTTTCATCTAGCGATGATAACAGTATATAAACCTATTGTTGCTCGGAAAAAACCACCTCCTTCAGTTGTAGCTCTTGAAAAATGCTTTTCATGCAATTCAGGTGTGTTAACATGTCACCACCCTTAAGGAGTCTTGTGCGAAACAACTTTCGTGTAATGTTAATTTGCGCCCCTACAGTGTCACGAACATAAAGACGTTTCAAATTTCCCCAGCATTTTGCAGCAGACTGTTCACCCTCGATATGAACAAGGTGGGTATCATCTAGAGACAAACCAATAATACACAATGCACTCTCATTCTTCCTCTGGAACTCGGCTATCTTCCTGGCATCCTCAGCATCGTCAGCATTCCAGGAGGTCACATCTGGTGGATTCTGCACTACATCCCATAGCCCTTCTTTGCGCAACAGGAAACTGCACTTGGTGGACCAGGATTTGTAGTTGGTGCCATCCAGCTGGGTAACCAGCGATAAGTTAGGAGCTGGAGCTTGACCTTGTGCCATCCTCACCAGGATATTTGATACGTATCAGAATGTCTGGAGCAATAATGTGTGCTGCAACTCTCTTATTGCTGTAACTGGTACACACACTCTGGCACTGGGCCCATAACCAGTGTTGAGGGTAAACTGCCCTCTGCAGAGTAGAGCGATGGACCAGACAGCGTTGCAACACAGATACTCTCAGACTCTGAACGTTGTTAGAAAAATAAATAGTTGATAGAGTGAATGTCGGATTTAAGTTCAACATGATTGTTAGTCATTTTTTCTTGTAACAGGAGCATCGTTTCTTGAATAGTTGACAAGGTCACTTGTATCGCTTGAATGGTTGGTAACATTGCTGACTTATCCGCTTTTGTTAGCACCTCAGTGGATTTTTGCTGAGCTGGAGAAGACATTGTTAATACAGGGTTAGATGACGTTTTCTTCCCAGTCTTAAATACTGCCGATGAAATGCTTGTCATCTCCTTTAAGATTCTTTTCTGGTTTGTCCAAATTACCTCGATGTTCTTCCAAATTATCATCCACTATCCTCTCTTCTAATAGCAAAATTCACTTAATTCATCTAATCCTACGTTTACCCAATTTTCCTGTCTACACGCAATGGTTCATTCAAATATTGTTATACAAAATTATATATAAATAGACTAAATATGATTATCAAAACCAGACCAGTATACCGTACTAAGTGCTCGATCAAGGTTATATCTATATATAAAATTAAATATAGTTAATTAATCCAAATCTATATATCGTAATAAATACTCAATCTCTTCGATATTAACCTTGCAATACTAATGCAGATACACTATTTCATACTTATTAAATTCATCAAATACAGTCTATAAATTATTAGTTAAATATAGATATAGGTATCAATTTACTAGATATAAGAAGTTAACAGTTTAAGTAGAAGGGTTATACAATAGCAGTAGATTAAGGTTTATTAAGTTTTTACAAGATAATATATAGTTCACTCAAAAAGAAATAAGAGAAGTTATCTAGAATAATTAATAAAGAAGGAAAAAAATTAGTATCTATATAAATAGAGGGATGATTATAGAATAATTAATGTTAATAAGTTAGTATTAATATTGATATTTGTAATTGATAAGAAATTCTATAAATAGTGTTATTAAAAATTCATTACTCTTATTTGTATTAATTAACTACTACCACAGTCAAGGAAGTTCTTCCACGTAGAGAGATATTTCAGTTAATTAAGGGGAAATCTCAAATAAATCCAATGCGCAACTAAGTCTTAATAAGCAGGAATACAGTTCAAAGAGAAGACCGCAGCTCAGAACGTCACAAAATCCTTCCTGTTGTCGAGCTTCAAATCCCCGCTATGATTTATAGCTGCGCTTCCAGTTTCTCCCTTTGGGGAGAGCCAGGTAGCTGAGAGATGACAGCAGAAAATTATTGTTTCGATAATTCCTCGCGATGTTATACACCAAGTCTGGATCTGAGCCTCTTTATCCGTGCTCGCTGCAAATTTAGAAAAATGTGCCAACAGCTGATTTCGCCTTCCCCGCTTCAGCAAACTCTCCTTCCTCCACGCAGCTTCGCCAGCAATCTACATGCAGTCAATCTGCTCTGTCACTTATACTCGCTGCCTTCCCATCGCCATGAGCTCTTCCAGCTGGCTACACTCGCAATTCCTTGAGATCTGCTCCCACGATCACCAGGGATTTATGGTTGGGTCTCCTTCTCACGTTAGCCGTCCCGAACTCCTCGCTTCCTCGTTGTTGTTGGTAGTTGCGGCTTCGGGTCCGCCATTACACGGCGGACGTGCCCATGCCGGTTTGACAGAGGAATCTGTCCAAGCAAGAGGCGCTTGCACGTCGCTCTCCCACTTTCCAGATCCCCTCTCTGGTCCGAGATGCTCTTCAGGAAATCTCGCCCCTCGGGGTCCCCAAGACACGGTGAAAAAGGTAGTGCCGTGGAGCGGGGCTCGCTCACACAGCACCCTGTCGCCACGATTCCCAACCGGAAGAAAATGAGTGAGATCCAGGAGTCCATCCATAACAATGAGAAAAAGATAAAGAAGGTCGAGACGAGAGTGGAGCAAAACGAGAGAAACCTTGACTCGATCGACCAGAAATTGATGGCACAGAATAGGGAGTTGGAAGACTCTATTATCCAACTCGAGATGGACTGGGCAGCTTTTTACCTTCGTTTCCAGAATGTGGTTGAGGAAAAAGACGAAGATCTGGGTGCTGTTATGGTAGATTTAATAGCTGGAATCCTACAACAAGATAAAGACGATATTATAAAGGAGCTGGATGAAATTTACAGGGTGCAAACCAACTATGCCAGGAGGAATAAACTCCCTCGAGAAGTTCATGTTAGATTTGCCCGAAGAAAAGTGAAAGTCGTACTATACAATATTGTAAGAGATGAACCTGTAAATTTTAAAGGCAAAGAAGTAATCGTACTGAAACAAGTTCCTAAGAGGGTTCGAGATCTGAGAAGGGACTACAGGTTCCTGGCGATACAACTAAACAAGAGAAGCATTCCCTTCAGATGGCTTATACCAGAGGGAATGCTCATCACCTGGCAAGGAAAACGGATCAAGATCAACAGTTTAGTCTCCACACAAGAACTTTTGGACCAACTGAGAGGTGAGGAGGAAGGCCAAAGTAGCAAGGAGGAACTGGATATAGCCTCCCAGGAAGAGATCAACGCACAGTTAAAAAAGTCCAAGGAAGGAACACTAGAGGATAAGGAGTTAGAAGAGAAGGAAGACAAAGAAACTACAGGAAAGAAGCAAAGACCACAAAGAGCTGTAAATATAAACAAAAACTACGTAGTTAGCTAGATAATGGAGGGCTGGAAATTGTTGTCTGTTAATGTAAACGGTTTAAACAACGGAGGGAAGAGAAAACATATTTTTTCAAAATTGATCAAACTCAACCCGGAAATAATTTGCCTTCAAGAAGTCCACATAAAGAAAGAGGAGAGGAAATATTTGGAATTTGAGAAATTTGGCAAATGCTTTACCTCTCTAGCAGAGAAAAAAAAAAAAGGGGGGGGGGTAGCGTTATATGTAAAAAAAGGAATAGCTGCTGAATTTAAATATTCAGATGATAAAGGGAGATTTCTTGCAATTGAAATTAAGAGGGGTAGTATCCCAATTTTAGTAGTAGCCATTTATGCTCCAAACAGAAACCTAGGAGAATTCTACAGGAAATTAAGCAATAAAATAGATGAATTGGAACATACAAATATTTGTATTATTGGGGACTTCAATGGGGTAGTAAAACCAGAGGTTGACCACAAGAGTGGAATAAAGAAAAAGACCACAAGGGGAAAACTCCCCAAAACCTTTTTTGATTTGGTTGATGAGCACAATCTAGTAGATCTCTGGCGTACATTACATCCGAACGATAAGCAATTTACATACTACTCAAACCCCCAGATGTCCTGGTCAAGGATTGACATGATTTGGGTCAGTAGAAGTCTAGGGTTAGATATTCATTCGGTTGAAATTACCCCGAATGTTTGGGCTGATCACAACCCTCTAGAGATTAAGTGGAAGAGTCAAAATAGGATTAAACGAAGGAGATGGAGATTAAATACCCATATTCTTAGGGAAGCAGAGTTTACTAAGAGACTCCAGAGAGACCTACAATTTTTCTTTTCGGAGAATGAGAATCAGGAAACTCCACTAACATGTGTTTGGGATACAATGAAAGCCTACTTAAGAGAGTTAGTAATATCGCATAATATATATAACAATAAAGAGAAAAGAAAGGCTCAGAAGGATCTGCTGGCCCAACTGGAAGAAACAGAAAAGAGACTACAACAAGACCCAAGTGATATTAAAATAAAAGAGCAATGGATGACAGCAAGGCATAAATTAAATTTACTGGAACAGGAAGAATTGGCGAAAAAAATCAAACAATCCAAACAATATTATTTCGACAATGCAAATAAACCTGGGAGATGGCTATCATATAAATTAAAAAAAGAGAAAGAGAAGGGTGTTATAGACGGTCTGGAGAACTCAGAAGGCAGAATATTAGAGGATGAGGAGAAGAAACTTGAGTTTGTCAGACAGTATTACGAGACATTATACAGTGAGGAGGAAACTTCAATCGATAATATTAATCAATACCTTGCTAAAGAGAAACTCCCACAGATAAAGGAGGAGGAAAGGGAAATGTTAAATAGAGAAATTACAATAGAGGAACTGAAGGGGGTAATATCCAAATTAAAGAGTAACAAAACGCCTGGTCCTGACGGCCTCCCAGGAGAACTATACAAAAATCAGAATCTGACAGAAATACTTGTACCAAAACTTCTGATAATATGTAATGAGGCCCTGAGAGGCTCTAAGATCCCAGAATCGTGGAAGGAGGCGTTCATCACATTGGTAGGAAAAGAAGGTACCGATCCCAAGCAAATAAGGAACTACAGGCCGATCTCCTTACTCAACACGGATTATAAAATATTTATGGGAATATTAGCGGGTAGGTTGAAGACAATACTAAATAATTGGATCCATCCCGACCAAAACGGGTTCCTCCCCAGTAGACAGATTAGGTCTAATATGAGAGTGGTGATGGATGTGCTGGAGTATTACGAAATACACTCCGAGAAACATCTGGCCATGGCCTTCCTCGATGCTCAGAAGGCTTTCGACAACTTAAATTGGGGATTTTTGACCCAGCAAATCCAAAGAATGAATTTCAGGGGGTATTTCGAGAATGTGATAAAAGCAATTTATGATAAACAGAGCGCAAATATCTTATTGAATGGGGATGTAACTAAATCCTTCCAGATTGGTAAAGGGTGAGACAAGGCTGTCCACTTTCTCCACTTTTATTTATATTAGCCCTGGAGGTATTGCTAAGAAAAATTAGGCAAAATAAAGAGATACGGGGATTGGAAATTAGGAATGAAACCTTTAAGATTCAAACTTTTGCCGACGATGTTGTGTTGATAATGGAGGATCCATCAATAACAGGACCAAAAGTATTGAAAGAATTAGATGAATACGGGAAATTATCAGGATTTAAATTAAATATGACAAAAACCAAAATGTTAACAAAAAATATTCCAATAAGAGAACAGGAAATACTAGTAAATAATTTGGGTATCCAAATAGTTAAGAAGATCAAATATCTAGGGATTTGGATTACTGCCAGATGCTCAACCTTAAAGGAAGATAACTATACACCCTTACTGACAAAGATAAAGCAAGATTTGGATAGGTGGGGGAAGTTGCAAATATCGTTCCTCGGTAGGATAGCCACTGTTAAGATGAGCGTTCTCCCCAAATTACTATACTTATTTCAAACTATTCCTGTTAGTATTGACAGAAAATACTTTTCGGACTTAAATGGGATAGTAAGGAAGTTTATCTGGGGTGGGAAGAAACCGAGAATTGCATTACGGTCCTTGCAGGAAAAAAGGAACAGGGGCGGATTCGGACTCCCAGCTTGGGAACTATATCATAAAGCGGCCAACTTAGTATGGCTACGAGAGTGGGCCTTATTAAGAGACAAGAGAATTTTGCAACTGGAAGGGCACGACCTATTGAGAGGCTGGCATGCCTACCTCTGGGATAAAGGAAAAGGAACAGGGATATGTTTCCACCAACATAAAATTAGAGATACATTAATGAAGACATGGAAAGAAATTAGGCATAAACATTACTTAAAATACCCAAAATGGATATCTATAATGGAGGCACTGACCCATCCAAATACGTTAGGTAGGGAGAAAATGGTCACCTATCAAGATATTTTAGATAATTGTGGTAACCTTATACCCAATGAGATATTAAAAGAGCAAGAGATCCATATTGATTGGTGGCCTTATTTACAAATTAAATCCCGATATAGTAAAGATAAACAAGACAAGGGAATAGAGATGGGGACAAATGGTTTGGATAAGGTATGGCTAGGTAGTGAGAACAAACTATTAGCCAAATTATACTCCTACCTGCTCGAATACGACAGAGAAGGAGAAATACTAAAAGACCAAATGATCTCTTGGGGGAAAAACATCGAATCAAAGATAAATCTTGATGACTGGGAAGAAATATGGAATAGCAATCTTAAATTGACGAGAGCAACAACCTATAAGGAGAATCAGTATAAGATGCTATATAGATGGTACTTAGCACCATCTGGAATTGCTAAGATCTATCCAAATGCAAGCCCCAAGTGTTGGAAATGCGGCCACCACCAAGGTACCTTCTATCACATGTGGTGGACATGTCCGGAAGTGAGGAAGTTTTGGAAAAAAAATACAAAAATAGATCCAAGAAATATTACATGAGGATATTAATTTTTTGCCGGAAATCTATCTCCTGGGAATGCTAAAACGAACATTTGGTAAGGACAAGAAATATTTGATTATTCATATTGTCACAGCTGCTAGACTCTCCTATGCTAGATATTGGAAAGAGAAAAGAGGACCAACTGAGGAACAGATAGTCAATAAGATACTTGACTGCGCAGAAATGTGCAGATTAACGTATGTATTAAATGGAAAGGAGGATTCAGAATTTTACACGATCTGGGATTTGTGGTATAGGTGGTTGGAAATTAAATGCAAAAGTTAATACTCATGAGGAACAATGCACAACTATTAGTTAATCCTATATATTATTATATCTTAATTAAACAGTAATTAATTTCATATATAAGAATTTTTGTATCAACTGTATAATTAATTAGATAATTGATTAGACACCACACTTGTAAATATACAATATGACTACACGTTGCCGAACCGTATAGTTTGAAATTGTAATATATTCTTAATTCAATAAAATTTCATTAAAAAAAAAATAGTCTTTACTTGTTGTAAAACAAACAAACTTGGCTTCTCATAAACAAAGATAACACTTTCAATACAAAACAAAGTTTGCTTACAGTTCTAGTTCCGTAACACCGACACAGTATCTTTCACAGTAATATCACGAGCAGGAGTGAGAAGAAGTGAATGAACTTCCTGCCTTCCTTTTATTTCTGTTTTAACCACTTAATCATCTTGTAGCAGTTAAAGTTACAGTACATATTATCTACCCAACCGTAGGATAAGGATCCAACACAAACCCAACCGTAACTCAACACAAACCCAACCGTAGGATAAGGATCTAACACAAACCAAACACAAACATGTTTATCTTGGGAAAAACTATATATTTGGCTATCAAAGAGAAAACTATAACCCAAACCAGATTAGGAGTTGTATTTATTGAAAAATTTATATTATACAAGTAAAGTGAGGTCGGATAGACCTAATTGATTTACAAATGTAAATTAGGTTGTTCTGCCTCCCCCAGAATGTAACATAGATATATTGTACCGAATATTAAGTTATTAAGGTACTACTTATAGGCATGTATGTTATTTGTTTTGTTGTTCTGTTTGTCATTTATCTGGTGTGTTGTCTTCTTTTTTAATGATAAATGTAAATAAAGATTATTAAAAAAAAAAAAAACTTCTGAAGGCAAGCTGTTCCACTGGTTAATTGTCAGGCCTTATATCTCAGTTTTGCACACAGGTTGATATGTATACCACTCTTTTAAAACTACCTTTTACTGAAATCTTAAAAAACAAAGATAAAAAACTAGTAAAAATTAAAGAAAGGAAAACAAAATATTATACAAAGGAATGACTTTCCTTTTCATCAAGATCAGTATAAACATTTTCAATAATTCAATATCTTCTCTAATATTTCAACCAAAATCCTCTCAACCCATCTCATTTTTTCTTTTCTTTTAACTTTATCATTCATCTGATTGTATAATACCCCACTCCAACTCTCAAACCTTGCAAAAGGTTTGTCTATTTGCCCTTTCAGATTCCAAACCTGATCTTAAAAGGATTAATTGCCATTTAAACAATGTCATTTAACCTATTTATTTATTTATTTAATTAATTAATTATATTTTTATACCGATGAATGTCTTTATTGCATAATGAACAGAATGTTCAATATCCTAAAATGTGTGCTGTCTATTTTTGAAATGGCTTCATATTGTAGAAGAAAATGTATAAGTCTTATATGAAAACATATTATGAGATTTATTAATCTCACTAAAATCCAATCAGAATGGATGAAAAGTGGAGGTCATATTTAATTTTGTTATTATTTATTAATCCTTTTCTGTCCATTGCATAGCATTGCTTAATGAAAGGGCATAGCGGATGGTATATACCGGCATATACATGTCATACAAAAAGAGTTCAGGTTTGATAGTAGTAGAAATGTTCACTAATCTGACTTTCTAATCATTTTCTATCATAAGACTGTTAGAAATCTTCACAGTAGCAGGTTTTAAAAGCCACCAAGTTATGTTAGCTTCATTCTTGAAAAAAGAAAAATTAATCATAATTAAATTTAAGAATTTAAAGGATTGGAAACAAAGAGCAAAAAGCTACATAAGACCTTGATCTAAGACAACTATAAAAGTTATAACTGGATGAAGGGTCCAGATAAATATGTAATATTGAGACTTTTATTATAAGATTTTGGAAATAATTATATAAAATAAATACTGTATTTTCCGGCGTATAAGACGACTTTTTAACACATGAAAATCTTCTCAAAAGTCGGGGGTCGTTTTATACGCCGGGTGTAGTTCTCCTATAACCAGGCAGACCAGCCCAAAAGGCTCTGACGAGCCTTAAATGGCTCTGGCGATCCCAGCTCTGGCGATCCCAGCTCTGACAATCCCAGCTGAGTTCCCTGCAACTCAGCTGGGATCGCCAGAAACCACGTAAAAAGAAAAAAGTTTTTTCCCTTTTACTCTGACGATCCCAGCTCTGACAATCCCAGCTGAGTTCCCTGCAACTCAGCTGGGATCGCCAGAACCATGGCTCTGACGGTCCCAGTTCTGACGGTCGATCCCATCCCAGCTGAGTTCCCTGCAACTCAGCTGGGATGGCCAGAGCCATGTAAAAGGGAAAAAGTTTTCCCCCTCCAGCTTGCTTACCTCAGCTGCTAGTCGCAACGCTTGCCTTGCTTTGCTTGCCTGAATCTATTCAGGCAAGCAAGCAACTCCCTGCCTGCAATCAAGCAAGGAGTTAGTTGTGGACTTCAACTCCCAGAATTCCTCAGCCAGCAAAGCAAAGCTGGCTGAGGAATTCTGGGAGTTGAAGTCTACAAGTCTTAAAGTTGCCAAGGTTGGAGACCCCTGTTCTATTGGGTAAGTTTTTTTCCCCTTTGGGAGCTTTAAAAAAAATAGTCAATTGGGGTTTTTTTAGTTGTTCTTTTTTAGACCTAGCCATTTAAAGTTTAGGAAGTTTTAAATTTAGCTTTCATATAAAAATAAAAATAAAATAAAATAAAACAATATTTGTGCAGCTTTCTGAGATTTAGTGTATTTCTGTAGTGTTTCACTCCAACTACACAAACACACAAAATCTCACAAAGCTGTATGTGGAATTTTGTGTGTGTAAAGTGTGAAAGTTGGTTTTTTTGGACTTTTTGTGAGGTTCCTGCTTGTTGCAGGGGCCATTTTGGGTCTAGCACAGCTGCTTTTACATTGTGGGTGAGCCAGTTGTGTTGTGTTGTGTGTGTTTAGAGTGTGAAAGTTTTTTGGGGGGGCTTTTTGTGGCTGTGTGAGGTTCCTGCTTGTTACAGAGGCCATTTTGGGTCTAGCACAGCTGCTTTTACATTGTAGGTGAGCCAGTTGATGTTTTTTAATTTTTATTTGGTGTGCATTGGAAGAGGGGCAGTCTTATATGGCGAGTATAGCCCAAACCCTATATTTTAACAGGAAAAGTTGGGGGTCGTCTTATACGCCCAGTCGTCTTATACGCCGGAAAATACGGTAGCTTTTCATGGGAATGTGATTAGAGATTTGAAAGTTTATGATTTCAGAAATTGGATGTTAGAATAGACTAAAGATTCCAGACAGAAAAGGAAAAGAAAAGAAAAAAGTATTAACCTTCTTTTGGTTTTTTGTATAGGGATTTATAAAATGGCACAAAATATTACAACATTTTGTGTTGTAATATTTTTTAAATAATATTTTAAATAATATTTTTTAAAAAGAGATTTTTTGAAGAATGGGGCCAGAAATTAGCAGTTAGAATGCCAGCAGTGATATCTGCTTCTATGGATAGATTATGTCCAAAAGATACTAATGAAGGAATGACATATGTGGAACCATTTTTCTTGATGCAGATATACTAGAATCAGAAATACTGGATGATAAAAAAGTGAGAATTATAAAACAGCTAACGTGGCACACAAATCACACACCAAGAGAGTGACCTCAGTAAGACTTTTCTGGCTATATAAAAGGAGGGTTAAAGATTTGACAATTAAAGTGGAAATACAAATGGTAAACCAAGGGAATGACCTGGATAATGACATTTTGCTGGGTTTACAAAAGAGGTTTGTTAAAGCCTTAAAGAAGCCTTCGGTATGGGAAAAAGAAAAACTGAAGAGGGACTAAATCCTACAATGACATCTGAAAAAGATCAAGATCGTCGAAACTAAAAAGAAACAATATAAAAGTTGGCTGTTATGTTATGTTAAAATAAGACTGTCGAGTCCTACCGGAGCTCGCCATCAATGGAGGGTGTGGGAGGAAAAGGAGTGGAGATAAGCAACCGCAGCGAACACACAAATAGTTCCTGGATAGCAGCATTCAGGGCGATGATTGATGACGTTGCTGGGCCTCTCCGATTCTGCTGTCCTCGCTGCTCTGGTGCTCGCAGCTGTTACTGTTAAGGGAGTGGGGGGTGCTTGATTGATAATCACCGGATGTATGTTTAAGGGGCTGAGTTTTTGTTAAATAGCACTGTGGTGTGATTACACCCAGCGCTGACTTTGAACCAAAACACCGACTTGTACTTTACTTTTGACTGCAAACTTATCATTGCCAAAGTAAACCCTGATTCTCTGTGCGTTACTGGTGATTATTTCCTATCGCAGTTCTGAACGAACGACAAGCCGAGAGAAAGTCAGCGCTTGGTTCCTTTTCGCAAGAGGTGAGGAGTCCCTGTGGCTTTGCAGCAAAGGGGGATATGGCAGAAGGGACAGCCTTGGAAGAGCAGGAGTGTGGTGGAGATGTGGAGGGCTGGAGGGAAAGACGATGGACTGAGGAGGATGAAGGGGATTGGGGGTATCCTGCCTCATCCGGTCCCAGCACCATGGATATGCTACGTGAGCGTTTTGGGGAATCTGGATTTCGTGACGCCCCATCCTGGCAGCCCTGGGTTGCAGGGCTGGAGCCTCCAGGTTCTTCTTGGCAGGATACAGGGGTGACTGCTTCGGAGACCCAATTCCGGCTCACAAGTCCTAAATTGAGGATGGAGCGGACCTCTAGACGATCCATGGACCAACCCCCTCCAGAACAAGACCAAGGTGCCTCGTCGGGAGACCTTGGAGCCGGTCCTGAGCCCCAACCAATGCAATTGGCAGGGGGCTTACCTGTTGGGAGTCGCAGGGCGACGAGGGACCGACCTAGGCAGGACAGGAGAGCGACTGGAGCAGCGAGGACCCCAGGCCCCATGCCTTGGCCTCCGGGGGCCCCGCCGGGGCTGTGGGTCCCGCAGGCCGTTTGGGGACCGCCTGCCCTGCAGACTTCCTTTGACGGAAGCCCTGAACGAGTGGCTCTTTTCTTAAGCCAGGTGATAAGCCATATGGACCAATATGGACAGTGGTATCCCTCCCAGTGGGCTATGGTGGTTGCTGTTACGGGGGTCCTGACGGGAGAAGCGGCTGAGTGGGTGGCAGGCCTCCATGCTAAACATGCAAGGGAACTCGTGGACATGGGACGATTTCTGGAGGCTCTTCGTGCCAGATTTGAAGACGAAACAAGCGCCCAGGTTGCAGAGGGGGATTTGTTTGCGCTTAAGCAACGGGGCGTACCAGCAAAGGAGTATGTACAGGAGTTCCGAAAGATTGCGGCTCGGTTGGTGGGGTGGCCAGAACGTCTTCTGGTGCACCAATTCCATAAAGGACTAGACCGTGATTTACGGCAAGCCTGCATGTACCGGGGCTTGCCCCCCAAGTTGAGTGTGTGGTACAAGGCAGCCATCGAATTGGACGTCGGTCTCCGAGAATTCCGTATACGGGGTGAAGGGGTTGCAAGTCAAGGAAAACGACCAGCAGAACGCACACAACCACCCAAGGAGACTAAACCGAATGCTGGCTCCGGCTTGGGGGAAAGGATCCAGCGGCCTGCGTTTCGTTGCTTCAGATGTAATCGCCTTGGTCATCGAGCAGCTGACTGTCCTCATCCCATGCCCCGCAACTCGGACCAAAACCCCCCTCCTAGAGCTGTGTTGAGAGGCAGAGGCCGACCAACATCCGAACGGTCCCAAATGACTCAAACATCCTGTATGGAGAGGGATCCCCTGGCTACAGATACTAAGAAAGTGGTGGCGGAAAAATTCCCGATTGTGGCTGGGGATAGTGATGACGACGATGAGGACCAACACGACCCGATGGTGAGCGACCCCATCCGACCTTTTGTGGTACCAGTCGTACTCCGAAACCCACAGGCAACCACTGGACGCCGATATGAGGCATTGATTGACTCAGGGTGTACTCGTTGTTTAATTCGTAGGGCAATAGTTGACGAACTTGGGCTGCGGGTTGTGCGGTTGAGAACCCCTATTACATTTGAACAAATGGATGGTTCATTGCTGGGAGGGGCACCAGTGACTCATATAACAGAAAAGGTGCACCTCGATATTGGGGAGCATACCGAAACTATTCGGTTTATTATAGTGGAGAAAATGTTAGAACCAGTAATTTTAGGATTAGCATGGTTGGACAAGTGGGCTCCTACGATATGGTGGGAAGGGGGTTTTCGCAAACTTCGATTACCATTGGGACCTCCCCCTACCAAGGAGGAAAAGGAGCCAGCAGGGGGAATAGAAGTAGAGAGCCCACCAGCAGACACGACGTATCCTAATGTGTATAAGGATCTCGCCAGAGTCTTTAGTGAGGAGGAATGTGAGACCCTGCCTCCTCACCGGCCTACGGATTGCAGTATTGAGTTAATACCCGGGGCGAAGCTACCCAAGCCCCGGATGTATTCAATGACACAACCCGAACTAAAAGAATTACGAAAATATATAGACAAGAACTTGGCCCGGGGTTTTATCACACCTAGTCGATCAAAGATGGCTGCCCCTGTCCTGTTTCGTGGGAAGAAAGATGGGGGTTTACGCTTATGCGTTGACTTCAGAGGTCTCAATGCGGTGTGTGTGGAGCCCCTCTATCCACTTCCTTTAATGAAGGACCTGTTAGCTGCCCTAGCCACCGGTCGTATCTTTACGAAACTCGACCTACGCGAAGCGTATTATAGGATACGAATCAAACCAGGGGATGAGTGGAAAACAACATTCAGTTGTCCCTTGGGAAGCTATCAGTTCCAGGTCATGCCATTCGGACTACAGGGCGCCCCTGCGGTGTTCATGCAGTTCATCAATGAAGTGCTGCATGAACATCTGTACAGGGGTGTCCTTGTATATTTGGATGACATCTTAATTTACACGCAAACTGAAGAGGAACATATATCTCTGGTCCGACAGGTCTTAGACAAATTATTAGCTGCTAGGCTGTACGTGAAACTATCCAAATGTGAGTTTCACAAAAAGAGGATAGATTATCTAGGCTATAGAATATCAGAGAGCGGGGTAGAGATGGATCCCAGAAAAGTCCAGGCAGTGCTTGAATGGCAGGCCCCTAGAACCAGAAAGCAATTGCAGAGCTTTCTAGGCTTTGCAAACTTCTATCGGCAGTTCATTCCCAGATTTGCTGAAATAGCCCTACCACTAACGGATCTGTTACGGACCAAACCGGCCACGGCTAAACCAAAGCCGGGACAAGCGTTGACGTGGTCGTCAGCGTGTCAAATGGCTTTCAAGCAGTTAAAAACACTCTTTGCTCAAGAACCAGTACTCAAGCATCCAGACCCAACGCAGGCATTCGTAGTCCAGGCAGATGCTAGCGACGTGGCTGTAGGAGCAGTACTCCTACAAAGAACACAGCAGGGAGGGTTACAACCTTGTGCCTATACGTCTAAAAAGTTAACCACGACAGAGCGGGCATGGGCGATCTGGGAAAAAGAGGCATTCGCGGTCCGTTGGGCGTTGATGACATGGCGACATCTCTTGGAGGGGGCGTCTCATCCTTTTGAGGTATGGACGGACCATAAAAACTTAGAAGCCTTACAAACGCCCAGGCGACTATCTCCCAAACAGATAAGGTGGGCACAATATTTTCAGCGTTTCTCTTTCCGGTTGCGGTATGTTCCTGCTGGGAAAAACTTCCTGGCTGATGCGCTGTCCCGGATGCCACAGTATAATAGCAAGCGAGAGGAAGTGATAGAACCTCTAATTGCACCTTCCCAAATCCTATTAAGACTTACAGAAGTAGATGGTCACTTACGTACCGAGTTTAAAACAGCTTTACAACAGGATCAATGGATAATCCAAAACCCCTCTATGGTTAGCTATAATGATGGAATAGCGTGGAGGGAGAATAGAATATATGTTCCAGAACGTTTACGGAACGTAGTGTTATGCAGGTGCCATGATGCCAAGTCAGCAGGCCATTTTGGGTATTTAAAAACTCTACACCTTGTGAGGAGGCAATTCTGGTGGCCACGAATGCGTAAGGACATAGAAACATACGTAAAAGGTTGCACAACCTGTGCAACCGCCAAACCCTGGTCTGGACGACCGTTAGGACTATTACAGACAGTCGCGAATCCTAGCAGGCCTTGGGAAGAGATCGCTATGGATTTCATAGTCGATCTCCCCCCTAGCCATGGCCACACTGTAATTTGGACGGTGGTAGATCTGTTTTCGAAACAGGCCCACTTTGTGCCATGTAAAAGCATACCATCCGCGCGACAATTAACCGAACTCTTTTTACAACATATCTATCGTCTCCATGGAGCACCTAAGAGGATTATATCCGACCGCGGTGTTCAATTCACCTCTAAATTTTGGAGACGATTTGTCCGTTTAATTGGGTCCTCTCAAGGGTTAAGTTCAGCATTCCACCCGAGCACTAATGGGGCGGCTGAACGGGCCAATGCCATGGTCGAAAGATATATCAGATGCTACGTTTCTTACCAGCAGACGAATTGGTCAGGACTCCTGCCTTTCGCCGAAGTGGCATATAACAACATACCTCACTGCAGTACTGGGTTCTCCCCTTTCCAAGTAATATATGGCCGAGAGTTTTCAGCCATTCCAGAGTTAGATCCCCCTATGACAGACGGTGACACGCCACGCGGTTGGGCCGATAAAATTAGTCATGTATGGCCAAGTGTAAAAACAGCATTACAAAAGGCAGCAGACGAGTACAAAAAATATGCAGACAAGAAAAGAGCTGATCCAAAACCATTCCGGATAGGAGACAAAGTATACTTATCTACAAAATACCTTAAACTCCGACTGCCCAGTAAAAAATTAGGACCTAAATATATAGGACCATTTCCCATAACACAAGTCATCAATCCCGTAACCGTAGCTCTTAAACTTCCCCCTCTGTTCAGTAGGATACATCCCGTATTCCATAGCAGTTTGGTGAAACCGGTGACGACAGAAAGGCCAGGTACCTCGACTACTCCACCGGGTCCCGTGCATACCAACCAATATGAGATAGATCGAATATTGGACTCCAGGGTTCGTAGGGGGATGTTACAATATCTTGTGCGGTGGAAAGGATATCCTATAACACAGGCCTCGTGGGTGGCAGCACCCGATGTTCACGCTGCCCGATTGATACAACGGTTCCATCGGAAATACCCAGACAAACCTAATACAGGATCGTAACAGTGACTAACATTTGTATGCTTTCTATTTATCGGTGAGCTCCCGGTAGGGGGGGGCGCCTGTCGAGTCCTACCGGAGCTCGCCATCAATGGAGGGTGTGGGAGGAAAAGGAGTGGAGATAAGCAACCGCAGCGAACACACAAATAGTTCCTGGATAGCAGCATTCAGGGCGATGATTGATGACGTTGCTGGGCCTCTCCGATTCTGCTGTCCTCGCTGCTCTGGTGCTCGCAGCTGTTACTGTTAAGGGAGTGGGGGGTGCTTGATTGATAATCACCGGATGTATGTTTAAGGGGCTGAGTTTTTGTTAAATAGCACTGTGGTGTGATTACACCCAGCGCTGACTTTGAACCAAAACACCGACTTGTACTTTACTTTTGACTGCAAACTTATCATTGCCAAAGTAAACCCTGATTCTCTGTGCGTTACTGGTGATTATTTCCTATCGCAGTTCTGAACGAACGACAAGCCGAGAAAGACACTGTTCTGTAAAATTCTGGTAACCCTTTATGGGCTTTTTTGCCGACTGAAATGTTGGATGATTTATAGATTGCACTTAGATTAGGAATAGATTATTACATTGTAAACTGATGTAAAGAGCTATGGAGCAGTATATAAGCCTAAATACTATTGCTATGCTATTATGGGAAGAAGAGATATTTGTAATTTTATAGTGGTGAAGAGATATTAAGTTTGTTTATGTGGTACTTATGATGAAGATCAGAAATCATTTCTGTAAATATTTCTTTTTTTATCCTAAGTTTTTCTTTTTTACACTTTTTATTCTATTTCACCTTCTCTGAATTTAGTTTGTATTTATTTTTACTATGTAATTACAATCCTCAGTAAAAATATTTTAAAAAAAAGAAATGAAATGATCCATGAATTGAAACAATTGGAACAATTCACTAAGCCATCAAGTCCAAGCTCTTGCTCAGGGCAGGAATCTAAGTAAAAATTTCCCAGGTAGAGGACTATCTAGCATTGCCTGAACATAGTCCATAAAGAGGACTTTTTATGTAACTGGTTCTACTTTTGTCCCATAATTATCAGAAAGTTGTTTTCCTAATCCAAGTGAAATGTTCTCTTCTTGGAACTTAATATCTGGGATAATTAGTAGAGTAGTAATTTTGGAAGTAAAATATATAATAAGCTAATTCTTAAAGTTAGGCTTGAAACAAGCCAAAGCTATACTCTTCAGTATAAAGAATAAGTTGAGCCTCCTAGTTAGGTATTTCACAGGGCTCAATAAAGATTACCTAGTACAGTGATGACTAACCTTTTCCTGACCGAGTGCCCAAAGCACACATGCCCGAACCCCCAAAATGTAATGTGCACATGGGCCCATGCATGCGCCCTGCCCCCATGCATGCATGTGCACCCCCGCATGCGCCCCGCCCCCTGCGCATGCGCAGCAGAGACCTAAAGACCAGCTGGCTGGTGCGAGGTGCACACACATGCACAGCAGGGCAGAACTGGGGTGACGACTCATGTGCCATCAGAGAGGGCGCTGCATGCCATCTCTGGCACACATGCCATAGATTCGTTATCACGGACCTAGTACATTACTTGCCATACATTGGCTAAATAACATTGTGTAAATGGCATTGGGGCTTCTGAGAGCAGCTTTGGAATCTGACAGGATAAGTATATACAAACTGTTGATCAGTTCTAATGCTACTGCTAGGCAGCCTAGCCTATGGAGTGCAAATAGAGCCCAATCACTTGAGTGATCACTCTTACCAGGCACTTATGTTATCTCTTCTTGACTGCTCTTGAGCCTCCAGGGAAAATGAGCCAATCATTCCCCAGCTGACTCATTTTAATTCAATCAGCCACAGAGTTTGGGCACCTGATGGCTGTTAAGAATAGGACATGAATGATTAAAGTTGTAAATGTTGGGTTGGTTTAAAATGTTGAGAAGAAACTTTTGATTCATTGTTCTTAATTTAATATCATCCATTTAATAAAGTAACATTTCACTCATTTTAACATATATATTTAAGTAAAAGCTTTGAATCTTCCTGCCCATCCTGTTGTTAGATTATTTCTCCTCTAACCAGATACTGTACAGAATACCTAAAGAAAAAGCTTTGTTTTTATAATATCCTTCAACCTCTATTGAATGGGGGTTATTCTTGACAAATGGCTACTTAGTCTGAAATATTGGGAGAAGGAAAACTAACAGCTGGATATGCTAATGAGTAAATAAACCATGTGTCTTTTTAACGATACTCACATGAATCTGTGCCACTGATGGGAATGGACAGCAATAAACATGATTAGAATGGAGAGACCAGAGAGCAAGGGCACCTAAATGTTATGAAAGCATGTGAGAGAGATAGTGGATACCAATAAGGGTGCTTCTATTACTAAAGCAATATTGCTTTAAAAGTAACATGTACTTGTTATCTCCTTCACAATTCTTAATAAACTCATATAGGAGATGAGAATAATGCTGAATTGCATTTTTAATACTCTCATCATTCCCCACCAATATCCAGTGAGCAGGTAAGTACAAACTGTTATATAACATTTTGATGCAGGTTTCCAATTGTCTTCTGCCTGGAGGAAATATTGTTCTGTTCCTCAAGCGGTTAGTCAAATTCCTGGAGATCAGAGTTGGTATTGAGAATCATTCCATTGCTGGTCCGGGAGTACTTAACTGTCAGCTCCACCAGTTAGATCAGACAGGGAAATCAATTCTGCAGGAAAAATAAAATTATTTTTATTGAGAATAGCTAAAATAACAGCATCTTGCAAGTCTGAGCTATACCTTTCTCTCCTGTGAATTAGGGACATGTCTGAGCTTCTTCTACCAATTTTCCATCTATTGTAGATTACAAATTGTTTTCCCCTTGTTGCATTAGTAATAGAGCTTGCATATCTCTGCCAAGGCAATTTTTCTGCCTCTGACATTAACCTTCACAATTAATAGCCATTAATGGTTATTTCCTCCTATGAGTCTACTTATAGATAATGATGAAGATCAAACAGGAAAATTGTGGGCACTTCACACATCACCACCATTTTCACCCTCAGACCTCAGAAGCAAGACTATTGCTTTAGTACACAGTAATGCTGTCTGATAGAACTAAATCTGATTGGGTTGTGTTATACTAGAATCATAGCTGGAAGAGACCTTAGGTCTTCTAAGTCCAACCCCAGAGTTCTTCTACCATACCGGACAAACAAATGTCCAATCTTTTCTTGGAAACCTCCAGGGATAGAGCACCCATCAGCATACTGCTGAAGGCTCATGTGTTTAAGGGCAATTTTGGAGAAGATTGCTGAAGAGAGTTATTCAGTAAGATCCAAAAGAAGAGAAGAATGCACCATCTTGCTTATGCTTTGCAAATGATCTCTCTGAGATTAAGGATTGCAGAAGATAATACAGTCTATCAGTCAGAGCCAAGGGAGGAAATCTATGTCAGTCTCAGAGAGAAAGGAGGCTGGTCATTATATGGTTACTCTTTTCCTTAGTTCTAAAGTAGGATGTAGATAGAGAGTAGAGTAATTAGAAATGTTAATATGCACATACTTGTTTAAGCAACATCATTCCTTGCAAACATATATACAGTTAGAGAAATGTTAGACAATCATATTCTATACCGTGTTTCCCGAAAATAAGACATATCTGGATAATAAGCCCAATCAAGCTTCTCAGCGCATGCGATAATATAAGCCACCCCCATAAAATAAGCCCCCCACCAACTACTTACACGCATGCAAAACCGGTCCTGCCATTTCCTCTGGTTGCTTGCCATGCAACCATACTGAATTGAGGAGGCAAGGCCAGAGGGGGGAAAAGGGGGGGACATGCCCTCCCCTCCCTGTTCTTCATGCCAGCCGAGTGGCCCAACACGTCCCACCCCACCCCAATGGCAACAGCAGCCTGGCTGCTTCCCTTCCCTGCCGTCTCTTTTTTGAGAGGGGTGGCAGGTGGGGCAGGGGAGAAGCAAGACGCATGGAGCGAGATGTGGGTCCCCTTGCCGTCTCTTCTTCCTCCCCCCTTACCTTTCAAGCTCCGTCGCTTTCTTCGCCGTTGTATCCAGGGAAAGATGCTGTAAAAGAAAACCTTCTCGCGACTTCAATCAAACTTCTCAAACTCACGAGAAGGTTTCTTTTACAAGAAAAGGTTTTCCAAGGTTTCCCTGGACACAATGGCAGGGAAAGAGATGGAGCTTGAAAGGTAAGACCTGCATCCCACTTCTTGCCAGTCCCACCTGCCACCCCCAAATTGCATCCCTAAAGGGGGTGGGTGGGTAAGCAAGGGACAGGAGTCCCATCATGCCCGGCGAGGGTGGGAGAAGAGACGGCAAGAGGAGCCATGTCTCGCTCCACATGTCTCGCTTCTCCCCCACCCCACCTGCCAACCCTCTCGAGAAAGAGATGGCAGGGAAGGAAAGCAGCTGTTGCCATTGGGGTGGGGTGGGACACATTGGGCCACTTGGCCGGCATGCAGAACAGGGAGGGGAGGCAATGGCAGTGACAGGACATCCAGTCCTACGCTCACCACCTCTACACCCCCAAAATAATAAGACCCCAAATAGTAAGACCAAGCCCTTATTTGGGGGGGGGGGTCAAAAGAAAATAAGACACTGTCTTATTTTTGGGGAAACACTGTAGTAGAGAAAAAAGTTTTCTCTGCAAATTAAAAAGTCAGGCAGTAGCATTATTGGGAGAAACACTAGTTGTAAATTTGCTTGCAGAGCTAGACTGGGAAAATGAAACTAACTGATGCTGCTAGCTTTTTTCACTTAATAAATGGAAAAGAAAAAATAAAAGGAGGGAAAAAGGAGTTGTTGCTGTGTCATTCATCAAATACCCTATGAATATATAGAAAACCCCAGTCATGAGTCCTTATGATGAAGAGTTGAAAAGGTGGGAAGGATCTGAAGGCACATTGGGGCATGAGTCCCTGCTAATGGGGAAAAGATGACTCACAAAGTTCCTTATCCAGAGGGAAACAACTGTATTTCAGAAATGAGCTTTTTACTTGCTTGATTCCACCATATTCCTGCACTAAATTATATAGCATTTTTCATCCTGTCCAGCTTCCTGATATTTCTGTGCAACCTAGAAAATGTTGCAAGGGAAATTGGGACATAAACCTTTTTAAAATTTCAACATTTTTCCACTTATACTTTCATAAAAGGACAAAATTCACACTAACCTGAATGAAAAAAATGTTTTTAAAATACTGTATTAATGTAGGAAGTTAGCACCGACCCCTCTCCTAGGAAAACGAAACATTCTAGGAAATATTAAAAGGCAGAATATTTTCCCTAAAAGAGAAATAGAAATCTTAAAACAGAAACTCAGCCCCAGCTCCCAGCAGATACTTTGGTTATTTGCAAGACAAAAGGCTGGGCCAGCTTATCTACAACACAAAAGACAAAGCCATTAAGCCATAATAGGAATTGCCCAAAGCCCCTTCATTACATCATCACCCAGTAAGATTCAACCAGGCCTGGGACACAGGCAGCCTACAAAGTTAGCTAAGATCCCTGCCACCTGGGAGTCTGACAGTCAATGGGATACATTTCTTGTACAGGAACAGGAAACTCTAAGGCAGGGCCCAAGAGAGTGTATAAATATATCCTTCTCTCCATTCCATGTACTCTTTGGACCAATGTGGTCCTGTCCACCATTAAACCATTAAACCATCTTTCCAAGCAGTCTCCATGTTTCTAGTGTCATTCTTCCCACTTGGAACTGAACCTAGATGGACATTTCTTCCAACATTAATATCAAAGATTCAATATTTGTGACCTTTGTTGATTGTGATCAATTTCCATTATGACATCTGGCAAGCTATCCAATACTAATTACAACTGCATGTTGTCCATCAAATTACATACAATAAATTGAAAATGCAAGCATCCTTTACAATTATATTAAATAATATACCATTGCTGCCCTCAAATATGATACACGAAGTGCTTTTCTTCTTGTCATCCAGGTCACTCTGGGTTCAGTTCAGTAATGGGAACAAGCTTCCATGAAAGACTGCTTCTTAAGTACTGCTACTAATCTCCCTCTAATGGTGTAGTTACAAGAGAATGTTGAGTGTGTTTGTTGGCGGATTCTCAGTTCATGATGGATGAATTCCAGCACCGGCTCCATAGGTTTGAATCCTAGGATAAGCTCAGAATCTTCAACAATTTACAGATGTTCGTTGGTAAACAGGTTGAAGTAAGAAATGTTTCTTGGAAAGGTATTTGAAAATTACCTTAGCATTTACTTCCTAATAATATGATATAATCTGTAATTGCTTGTTTACCAGCAAGCATCAATTGCTAAGATCTCAGTGATTAGGTATGAATTACTAAATGAATGTAGTTGCATTATAGACAGAATATATTCAATTAATTGCAAGCAAAGCTTTAGAAAATATACTATCAAAATTTTAAAAGGAAATATTTCTACTTTAACAAAGGTACTTTAATGTTTGTAATATTTGCAATTAATTTCTGTCAACTTAAAACATGTCTCATACATAAATGCTTGTATAGAGAAACCCAAAATACCTATTAAGTTTTCTTCCATACAGTTTGTTTTAAATAATAAAATAAAGGGAAAACAACAGTGATAAATTTATAAGCATTTTGAATACAAACAAGCCACAATATATTAAGGTTTAATGAAAAACTGAGGAGTATATTCACAATGTGACTTGCACAATTTGTTTTCTAAGCCATTCTCCCAGCCCTGAAACTGGACAAGGAGCACTTTGTCTCTGTATTTCTATTGCCAATTCCTATTGCCATTCTATTAGTGACTAAATTAGTAGACCAGCGAAATACTGTGGACACAATATACTTAGACTACAGCAAAGCATTCAACAAAATAGACCACAACCTACTTCTTGGTAAGCTAAAAAAAAAAGTGTGATAGCATCACCACCAGATGGATTTGCAACTAGCTGACAAACTGTACTCAATGAGTATCCCTTAATGGATCTAAGTTTACATGGAGAGTAGTAAGCAGTGGGGTACCGCAAGGTTCCGTCTTAGACCCAGTACTCTTCAATATCTTCAGCTGTTCCCAGAGGTGAACTTTAGCAACAGGCTCACTGGTTGTGAGCGTGCTGCTATGTATCTGCCTTGTTGGGGCAGATACACAGTTTCAACAGTGCAGCTAATCATCACAGGGTGCTCCAGTGAGTACAGCAGGCGAAACATGGAACCAGTCGGACAAGGCAGCAGCTGTTCCAGGTTGCCATTTTTCACCTTCCAAAAGCTCAGTTTGAGAGGCTGAGTTTGGAGCCTCCAAAAGCTCCATTTGAGAGGATGTGCGGAGGCCATAGGTTGGGGGCCAGTGGATGGGTGGGGCTACATTCGGTGTATAAGACACACCCAAATGTTCACCCTCTTTTAGGGGGGAAAAGTGCGTCTTTTCTCCAAAAAATATGGTAATACCACTCTATAAAACCTTAGTAAGACCATACCTAGAATACTGCATCCAGTTTTGGTCACCACACTATAAAAAGATGTTGAGACTCTAGAAAAAGTGCAGAGAAGAGCAACCAGGATGATTAGGGGACTGGAGACTAAAACATATGAAGAACGTTTACAGGAACTGGGCATGGCTAATCTAATGAAGAGAATGACCAGGAAAGATATGATAGCAGTCTTCCAATATTTGAGGGGCTGCCACAGAGAGGAAGGGGTCAAGCTATTTTCCAAAGCACCTGAAGGCCAGACAAGGAATAATGGATGGAAACTGAACAAAGAGAGATTCAACCTGGAAATAAGGAGACATTTTCTGACAGTGAGAACAATCAACCAATGGAACAGCTTGCCTTTGGAAGTTGTGGGAGCATCATCAAGAAGAGATTGGAGTGCCATTTGTCAGGAATGGTGTAGGGTCTCCTGCTTGGGCTGGGGGTTGGACTATATGACCTACAAGGTCCCTTCCAACTCTGTTAATCTGTAATCTATTGCCAATTTCGATTGCCATTCTATAGTCTCTGTATTTCTATTGCCAGGTCCCATGCTTCTATTGCCCAATTCAAATCCAAGTCCAATTCAAATCCAAGTCCAATTCAAATATAGTTTGAATCAGCCAATGTTCATCTTCATTACTGCTGACCTCAAGAACAATGTTATAGCAGCTGAACCTGGTGTTGTGGCCCCGCCCTCTGAGCCTGTCCCATCGGAGGAAGAAAGCTCCGAGCATGAGGAAGAGGAGTCAGCCAGGCCTCCCTCTCCAGGCCCCTCCCCTCTGGCATTGTCTCAAGTGCCGGCCGAGGGAGAAGAGACAGCTGATTCAAATCAGAGTGATGAGGAAACATCATTCCTGGACGCACACCTCCGAAGGCGTGATAAACGTTTGCAGCAGTTTAGGAGGCGTGCTAGGGATTAGAACTGAGTCACTGGACCACACCCCAGAGACTATATAATAGAGGGTAGTGGTCAAAGGATCCTTGTGACGAACAAAGCAAACCTTGGATAGTCACTAAAGCCTCGTCCAGAGCTGCTGAGAGAAAGATTTAAAGTGTCGGACATTTGGACTCTTGAGTATTTTGTCTTTCTGGTTTACTTTGAAAATAAAGTCACTTGGCAGACGGTGTGTCTATCGCTGCCAAGTGGGAGATAAGAACTGGGTGCGTTCCAAAGTGTTTCCTTAACCCTCGACTGGCTGTGTGTGTGTGTGTGTGGGTACAGGGACAGATCACCTGGAAGCATGCAAGTAGTAAGAAGGGGAAAAGGTGGGGAGATAAGCATTTCCACCAACAGGAGAACAATGTATCTGAAATTCCTCAGAATTTATCATTTCAACTGAAAAGGGATGAGCCAGCAGTAAAATGATTCTGCTCATGCACTTAGCGGATGTCATGAGATCAAAGAGGTCCAGAGATGTTTCTAAACTGACAAAAAAGACTTTGGATGGACTTCCGGTGATGCTGTCAGAGCAGTGGAGAGGAAAAAGAGTGAGCTCCTCTCTTTGACTCTGTTTCTTTCATGTTGAGGGACCCTTCGAAGGCGTGTTGAAGGCTTGGAGAGCTACACGAAGCAGAGGGGAAGCCCGAGGGTCAGCACACCAGAGGTGGTGTGCAACCGCTGGAATGAGGGAAACCCTCTTTAACCTGGCACAAATGTGTCCTGTCATCTCATCTTGACATGGTGGACTCGAGGCCATGACAGTGCACAACAGAATTGGAAGAGGAATCTTAATCAGCAGACTGTGCTCATTTCTACTGGTGAGAGACTCCCATATGCATAACAATTGGAACTGTCAAAGTGAACAAAACAAAGTATTTGGCAAATTACAGAGAGCTCTGGTAGGAAACTAGCGGCGATTCAAAGACACGAGCTGTGACTAAGTGAAAGTAAATGCCAAGAGAGGATCGGGAGAAACAGAAAGGAAGATCGAAAGCTGACTGTAAAGGGAAGAGTGAGAACGAACGAGTGTAAGATAACAGAGTGTTCTGTCCCCGTACCACCCACACACACACCCAACCAGCCAGCCGAGGGTTAAATAAACTCTTCAAACACTTAACGTCAGGATAAGGAACTTGGCAGCAACTCCGTGGCTGCCTGCCAAGAACTTTTACTCCGATAACACAGACAAAAATACAGTTTGAATAGTTTGTAATTAAATCCACAGCAAATAGGCGTTGTGTCCAAAGGTGCAAAGTGACTCGCCAGAGATTAGCTTTGTCCATCAGAGAGTCCAAATGGCCACCACACTCCCTTTTATAGCCTGTAGGGTGTGATCCAGTGACTCAGCTTAATCTCTGGCACGCCTCCTTTTCTGCTGCCCATGCTTGTCTCTCCGATGCTGGCATGGGTCCAACCACAATGTTTCTTCGTCACTATCCGACAGCTCGGAAACACCTGGCTCCTGGCCAATCTCTTCTCCTTCGGGAGACACCTGAGGCATTGCCAGAGAGGAGGGTCCTGGAGAGGGAGGCCTGGCCGTCTCCTCTCCTTCATGTTCGGAGCCTTCTTCCTCCGATAAGATAGGCTTGGAGGACGGAGCCACAACACAGAGGAAGAGGAAGAGAAGAGAAAAAAAGGAGTACTCTTACGTCGAAATTTGATAAGAAAAAAAAGGGGGGTTGGTGAAAGACAAGGTGGAAGGAGATTGGGTGATTAGAGAAAGCACGAGAGACAAGGAAGGACACTTGGAGAAAAGCAGAAGATTAGACAGAGGTTTGAATAAACAAGTTGAGAACGGTGCCTGGTGGAGGAAAACTGGGATTTATAACGAAAAGTGAAAGCGGAGTGGTGGAAATGATCTGGATTTAAATAGCTGATACAAAGTTAAAAACACTGGAAAGAGACAGTGAGAAGATGGTGACAGAACGGTGAGGAGAAGAAAGGGGAAAAAAAACTGTAAAAACTGAGAAATCCAAATATAACAGAGCATTGGGAAACTAAAGTAAAAGAATAAAAAAAAAGTTAAAGCAGAGGAAGTATCTCGAGTGAAATAGAAAATAGATTGTTATATTGTTACATTATAATCTGTGATTAACATTTTGGCAATAGGATATTTTCTGAATACTGATATGCCTGCAATTTTTGTAGTAAAACTGTATTTACAAATACACAATGAAATATTGACATAGATAGTAATTTAAGATTAGTCAGATTGTGCTGAAGGTATTATATTTAGCATAGAACTACTTATAATTAATATTTATTATAAATTACGATATTTAAGTTAATATTAAGATCTATTTAGAGTGATATTTGATTATACCGTATTGTATTGTATGCCTTTATGATTGACTTACAGTTGTAAACTTTTGGGTTTTTGGGTAGGTAACCAACGAAAATAGAAACTGAAATCTAGAGCCTAGAAAAAACAAAACGTGAAAGAAGCTAACACTAAAATATTGATAGGTAAAGGGAGAAGATATTGAGAAAGCCAAAAGTAATATAAAACTGGCCAAGCCAATAATAGACATAGGGAAAAGGAACATAACTATAAGAAAATTAACTTAGAGGGATAAAAGAAATTATTATTAGTGATAAAAATAGTGGATGGTAATCTGGGAAAGGATTTATAAAATTTTAGGAGAACAAAGTAACATTCTAAAAGAAATGACAAGTATCACCACTACATCACTGAGAACAGGGGAAAAGGCGGCATCAAACCCAATGGTGGCAATGACTTCCCCATCAACCCAGAGAACAATAGAAGGAATGCCTAAAGAAAAATCAAGCTCCAATTTGACTTCCAAAACGATGCAGACTACTCTCATAATGATTCAGGAAACTATGATGAAACTTCAGGAGACGATGATGAAAAACCATGGAGAATTGAAATCTGACATATATAACTTAGACAACAAAATGGATTCAATTCAAGAGGCGATAGGGACTTCCGGGTTTGTCTGCCACCGGCGAAGACGGTCGCTTTTGAAGGACCGCCAGCCCCGCCACCTGTAGAGCCGCTCCGAGTGAGGGGAGCGGCTTGAAAACTCCAAAATCCTGAGGATTTGAGGAGAAGAGTGAAGCAAGAGGCAGGTCGAGCCCCTGTGAACCCCCAGAAGTCTGCTACTGGGGAGGAAATGGGTGCGGCTCCCTTTCAACTTGCAGAGACTCCGGACGGCGTGGGACAACTCTGCCTGTCAGAGCAAGCCGGCTGCAGCAAACATCTAAATTGATTGGAAAATAATTTTGTTATAAAACAACCTCAACCCCTAAACCAAGAAACTGCAAGTATTTCTCTTTTTTTGAACTTCTGATTTGAGAAAAAGTTAGAGCGAGCGGAAACGGCTTGAAAAAATGGCACCGTTCCAGCGTTAACGAGCTGAAAGGGAGAGTGATCTCGCAAGGCTATCTCAATAAGCTACATTGTAGCACTGCTTGTAGCAAGCGAACAGAGAAGAGTGGAAGAAAAATTCCTTTTTAAAATAAACCTGAGCTTGCTTCAGCTTATTTAATTTCTAATTTGATCAAATCTGGGGGACTTTTTCAAAGGACTTTGTGGAGGTGCAAAGGAAAAAAAAAAGATTTCCTTTTTTCAGAAAAGTTAATTTACGTGGCAGAATGGCTTCAAAGAAACAGGAAGGAAAGGCTGCAGGGGAGGGATCTCCCACTCACAAATCGGAACAGCAGCCCCCTCCCAGTCAGCAGAGTGAGGGAAAGGACTTTGATGTTCAAAGTTTGAAAGACTTTATTACCCAGGCTCTGGATGATAAATTTCAAAAATCACAACAGGAAATGAAAAAGGAAATTAATGAATTTAAAGAGGCAATGAAAGAGAATTATGACAAGGTGTCTGATAAATTGTCAAATGTGGTTTCTGATTTGGCAGAAACCATTACCAAAGTGGATTCCAAATTGGAAGAATTCAAATCAGAAGTTAATGTTAAAATGAAGGATACTGATTTTAAAATTGTTGATGTGGATAATAAAGTGCAGAGAGTTGAAAATGAAATTACAATGATACAGTTTCGATCCATGGAATTCGCTATTAGGCTTCGAGGAATAAAAGAGAATGATAGGCAAGATTTGAGACAGATTTGTTCTGATGCCCTGGCTGTATTGTTAAAAATTGATCCAGCAGACGTGGTCTATAAAATAGACAAAATTTACAGAGTGAATTCATGGGTGGCTAGACAAAGAAAATTGCCCAGAGATGTGGTGATATATTTTACTGACAGAAGAATAAGAAATGATATTTTGCAAAGATCCTTTCTTTCCTCTGTGCAAGTGGAGGGAGCTCAAATTGGAGTATACAAGGAATTACCACCTAAGATGTTAAAAGATCGAAAAGAATATAGGTTTCTAGTGAATGAATTGCAAAAGCAAGAAATACCATTCCGGTGGGATGCCCCAACTGGTATAATTTTGAAATATAATGGAGAGAGACATCGATTGAATACTTTTCAGAAGGCGGAATATTTTTACTATAATATTCTTAAAGAAAGATCATCATCCCCATGTACATCTACAATGCTGGAGATAAAAAGTGATAAGGAAAAGCAATCTCAGCATGAGAGGGAACAACAGTCCAAGCAGATGGAATTAGTGGAAATGCAGGGTGCTGTAGGAGGAGGAGGCCTTATGGAGGAATCCCTGTTAGAATCTTCACCAATTTTATCAACAAGAGATGCTGCTTTGGATCCAGCTCGGATGCCTGAAGTTAAGGACCAGCGTATAACTCGTGCAATTTCCAAGCAAATAAAAGAAAAACAACAACAAGAAAGTCAATATAAAAGGGGAGCTAAAAGCACCACACAAAGTGAAGCCATGGGGGGAGCAAGGCCGAAGACCTCAGAAGAAGCTAGGCAAGGCAGCTCATCGCTTCAGAAAGGTCAAGATGACAATTAGGCTCTTATCTTGGAATGTTAACGGATTAAATTCACTACAAAAAAGGAAGAAGTTATTTACATATTTGAGACAATTTAATAATGACATAATTTGTTTACAAGAAACTCATATTCGAATTCAAGATCACAAATACCTGATAAACTCTAAATTAGGAACACATTTTATAGCTTCAACTTCGGAAAAAAAGAATAGTGTGGTTATTTATGTAAATAAAAGATTGTCTGCAAAAATTATAGAAGCAGATGAAGGTGGTAGGTTTATCGCAATTGAATTGCATACAGCAAACGGCCAAATTCTTTTGATTGGAATTTATGCTCCGAACCAACAACAGGATCATTTTTATAAGACTCTACATAATAAAATATTGCAATGGGATTACAGATCTATTTTAATAATGGGAGATTGGAATGGAGTAATTGATTCTAAACTAGATAAAAAGAGTTTGGCGAAAGTAAGGATCAGACTATCACAGACTTTTTTTGATATGAAAGAAGATTTGGAATTAAAAGATATTTGGAGAATTTATAACCCAAAAGAATTGGACTATACTTTTTTCTCTGATAGACATAGATCTTTTTCCAGGATTGACTTTATCTTGTTATCAGACGATTTACTTGTTAAAACAAAAAGAACAAAGATATTTCCAAGAACCTTAACTGATCATAGTTCTGTATGGATAGAAATTGAGATGGGAAAGACTGAGAGAAGGTCATGGAGATTAAATGAAAATTTGTTCAGATATGAAAAAAATATAACAGAACTTAAAAAACAGATGAAAGAATTTTTTCAAATGAACTTGAATAAGGGTACCCCAATTGAAATTGTATGGGATGCGAGTAAAGCGTATATGAGAGGGGTACTCATTTATATGAACTCTAAACACAAACAGAACCGACAAAAGAAAAGACTTGAATTGGAAGTAGAAATAAAGAATAAGGAACAGTTACTCATTAAAAACCCAACAGATGAAAGAATATGTGGTGCTATAAAACTTTTGAAAGACCAATTTCAAATGCTCTTGGCGGAGCAAGCTGCAACAAATTTACAATATGCGAAGCATAATACGTTTTGTAATGCTAATAAACCGGGAAGATGGTTGGCCTACACCTTAAGGAAGAAGCAGAGTATACGGACTATTGAGAGTATTGATATTGGAGGGAAAGAAATTTCTCAACAAAAACTGATTAAAGAAGTCTTTGTAGACTACTACACTAAACTATATGCTAAAGATGATATACAGAATGGACTTATAGAAAAATATTTAGAAGAGAAAAGAGTCTCAAAAATTACTAGCCAACAAAAAGAAAGAATGAATTATCCTATAACAGTCGAGGAAATAATCGCAGCAATTAAACAATTGAAAACAGCTAAAGCTCCTGGAACAGATGGATTGACTGCAGTGTATTATAAAACTTTACAAGCAGAAATGGTGGAACAACTTAGAGACTTATTTTGCAATATACAACAAGGGGGTAAAATACCCCCATCATGGAAATCAGCATATATTACTTTGATACCAAAAGAACAAGTAGGTCCTAAAAAACCGGAAAATTATAGACCAATATCTCTTTTAAATAATGACTATAAAATTTATGCAAAAGTATTAGCCAACAGATTGATGCCAGTAATTCAAGAGGTGATTCACGATGACCAAGCGGGATTTATAGAGGGCAGATACATGAAGGACAATGTAAGGCAAGTTATAGATTTATTGGAATATCTTGAGAAGAATAAACAGATCTCTGCAGTGCTGGTTTTCTTGGATGCGGAGAAGGCCTTTGATAGAGTGGATTGGAATTTTCTACTAAAGACTTTAAGAAAAATGGGATTTGGAGACCAATTTATACAGACGGTCTCAGCAATATACCAAGAGCAAAAGGCACAGATTATTATTAATGGAAGTTTGACATCAGAGTTCAATATTGAAAAAGGGACCAGACAAGGTTGTCCGTTATCCCCATTGCTATTTATTTTAACACTAGAAGTCTTGTTGAACACAATACGGGATTCAAATAACTTGAAAGGTATAGTGATAAGGCAAGAGGATTACAGAATAAGGGCATTTGCAGATGATCTGGTTGTTACCCTAACACAGCCGATGGAATCAATAATCCAGATGATAGACATTATACAAGATTATGGTACAGTATCAGGTTTTAGATTGAATCAGAAAAAAACTAAGATGATAGTTAAAAATATGACACAAGATCGACGACATGAACTTGAAAACAAGGCAGGTTTTGAGATTGTACCAAAGGTTAAATATCTAGGAGTTCAGGTTGCAGAATCAAATATTAAATTGTTTCAAAATAACTATGAAGTACTGTGGCGAGCTGTACAGAAAGATATGGAGATGTGGAAAAAACTGCAGCTGTCTTTACTTGGGAGAATAGCAGCAGTTAAGATGAACATTTTGCCAAGATTTCTTTTTTTGTTTCAAATGATTCCGGTGCTTAAAAGTGATAAACAACTGAAAGTCTGGCAAACTGGAGTGAATAAGTTTGTCTGGAACGAGAAAAAACCGAGAGTGAAATTGAAAATCATGCAAGATGTTCCAGAAAGGGGAGGTCTTAAACTTCCAAACCTACAGTTATATTATGAAGCAGCAGCTTTGACCTTAGCAAGTGATTGGTTTGGAAGGAAAAAGACTGGAATACTGAATATAGAAAGTTTTGATCTTGAATTTGGATGGCATGCTTATTTATTCTATGACAACAAAGTGGATAAAGTATTCAAAAGCCATATTGTCACGAGTGTTTCCAGGATTGCTGTGGCTATCTGCCTACTCACAAACAGTATGGTTTTAATCAAGCCATCTGCTGTTGGCAATTACCTGCAAGCCTTCCCCGCCCTAGTTAATTGCAGGTTAACTCCCTATATAAGCAAGGACCTTTTGCTTGCTACCCGGGCCTAGTCTTCTAGGCCTAAATGCACAGTTCCTGCAGGAAGCTTGTTGCAACGCTGCAGATGGGAGAAGAATGCAGATAAGGACTCCAGACGCCGCTACAGAGAGACTCCCACGGATGCTTGCCTTTTGCTGTTTTGTAGCACGCAAGCTATCATCGGGACTGCTGTTGCTGGACCTTCTTCCTCCCACAAGCTTCAAGCAATGTTTGCTGTTTGAACTATTTTTACTTCAGGTGACTTTCAGCTGTGAAGCTCGTGCTGCTCCCATTATGATTGCTTTGATGATGTATCGACGCTGAAGCTGCTTACCTTCATGCTAGCTTTATTCTTTTGTGAACTGTTTTGGTATTGTGGAGAGGGATCTAGGGAGATAGCCTTGCTTCACATACCCAGATAAGACTTTGTTTTTAATGTGTTTTCTTAAAGACATAGTGCTTTTTAAATGTTTTAAAATAAATTATATTTTTACACAAGACGCCTCTGTCAGAATCATTTCAGTCTCAGTGTGTTTACTCATGAGCTGGTTCACGGTCCGGGGTACCCCTCAACCCCATTTCGTCACAGTTGGTAGCAGAGGATGGTTTAACGAACTTACGCTCATGTGGTAACGCGCTAGACTGAATGTCTGAAGTTGAATAGATGTTGACTAGGGCAGCAGCAGCAGCACAAAGTATGAAGTCACAAACTGGACTGTCTGGGGCTCAGGCCAAAAATGTTTTGGCTGAAAACCCCCAAACTCTAATTGATTTAGAGAATAGTGGAGCTATAAGTTTTGGAGCAGAGGCCTCAACTTCTGAAGGGCCTAAGATAGTGAATAAACCATCATCACCAAAAGAAGTAGAGACTGGAAGAACGCCACTTCAGGTCTTGAAAACAAATACAGAGGTGGATGATGAGTTTAGGAAGGCAATCCTTCAGTTTTTAGGTTTGCCCACAGTAAGTCAGAACCCGACTGCTGATTCTAGTGAATTATTAAAGAATTCAGCCGTGAAAGGAAAGAAGATCGAAGTCCTACAAAACACCAGATCGGTAAGAGACTTTCAATCTTTTCCTAAAACCCCCACCTCAGACCATAAGTGTCGAATGGGGGATAACAGACTGCCTGATTCGAATGTTCCTGCTTCTTTGTTAAACCAGCATGGCCAAGTTGACATTGCGCCACCTGCTGTTGAAGCCATCATAGATCAGGCTATAAAGACTTTAGCTCCCTTGATGACATCAGTGACTTCTGCTAAAAATTTAAGAGACTCTCATGTTGAGCGTAAGGTTGCAAGTGTGATAGAGACTTTGGCAACCATTTTAGGCGATGGTTTGCAGGCACCATCGGCTCAACAAATAGGAGCTGCGCATCCCAAAGCCCCCCTGATGTCTGCAACTAATTCAGCGCACGCCACGAGTGGGATATATCCATCCGTGACGACATCGACATCCAGGACGGTTCCGGAGGCTACCTCAACTGAAGATAGGAATTTGGGAGCGCGTCCAAAAATTCCTAGAGATGTGCACCAGAGAGGACCCTCGAGTTTTTGTGATCAAGCCAGGATGAGTTTTGCATCCGCACAACGTGAAGTTTTAATCCCTCCCATTGGGGAGGAACGATCGTCAGAATGCCAGATGGAAGACACTGTGCTGTGTGCTTCCATTCCAATGCCTTATTGCCCGTTCCAGGACGGACCACATTTTGAACATCAATTAATGTCTATTTCCATGTTTAATAATGTACAGGTCCTTCCTCCTAATTTTAAAAGTTTAAGCGTGGGTGGAGGAAATTTTAAGGAATGGGTTAAAAGTATTCAAGTAATTTTAATGAAAGAAAATGTTTTATCGTTGCTGTTAAAGCCCCCACCTAGACCATGGTCCTTAGAAGTTGATATTTTACACCATAAGGCCTTTTGTATTTTATTGATGTCCATTAACCCTGCACTATATCCCAGTATACCTAGTAACCTGACCGTAACAGAAGTTTGGGTGAAACTACATAAGCTATTTTGTTCAAAA
Source organism: Pantherophis guttatus (assembly GCF_059756535.1). Taxonomy (NCBI): domain Eukaryota; kingdom Metazoa; phylum Chordata; class Lepidosauria; order Squamata; family Colubridae; genus Pantherophis; species Pantherophis guttatus. Next base: position 110,627,254 of record NC_142065.1, on the reverse strand, counting down.
AGCTCCCATGTTACAAACAGAGTTTATAGGGAGTTCTATTCCGCAAGGTTGAAGGCGGGAGTAGATATTAATGAACACTTATGTGAGTTAAACAGGTTAAGGCAGGAATTGATGTTGAGGGGGGAAACAGTGTCTGAACAAACCCTCATTACTGTTATACTCAATTCCCTTGACCCTAGCTGGGATAATTTTATATCGCAACTGGATAATGTTAGTTGTAATAACTTATCTTTAGAAGTGTTATCTGGCAGACTGATTGCTGAAGATAACTTGCGAAAATGCAGGGCGGCTTTTCACAAAAAGGAAAAACCTTTAAGAAGGCCCGATAGTTCAGATAGAGCATATACTATCGGAGAATGCTTCAATTGTGGTTCAAGAGAACATTATAGAAGGGATTGCCCACAAAATGTGAATGCTAGGGCATGTTCAAAGGCACCTTCTGATAATAAATGTAAAAGGAGGCCATTGCCTCCTGGTAGAAAGCCAAGTATAGATGTTCCTAACCACAGAAGGGGTAAAAAGCCAAATGGAGGCAACAAAGGGAACAATCCCAGGTTTAATGATAGCTCTGTAGGTATAGTGGAAACTACTGAGTTAGAGCTTACAAGGGAACAGCGAGAGCAACTATGGTTAATGGACAGTGGAGCCAGTAACCATGTTGTCAGTGACCGAAGGTTGTTTGCTAATATGAGAAGGCATCAATCCATGGTCAAAGTTGCAAACGGTAAAAAGGTGAATGTTGTTGGCATTGGAGATGTTTATATCCCTGGGATAGGGAAGATTCACGGAGCATTGTATGTACCAGAGATAGATCATAATCTGCTAAGCCTGATGAGGATATGTGAGAACCCTAGAGTGGAGATTCTGTTCTCAGGAGGAACAGCTGTGATCAAAAACAACAAATGTGTGATTGGGGAGGTTTTGAAGATAGGTGGCTTGCCTTATTATTCCCCCAATACGAATGCTGAGTCCTGCAGCGATAGCAATTATACTATCTCGTTTGGTAGTAACAATGAATCACAGTTAGAACTAGGTGATGAGGATCAAGACTTTCACCAGAGGAAGCCTTGTAAAGACAAATGTAAAGTTAATAAAAAGTTTTTAAATTTTAACTTAGAGTCAGATAGTAGGAAACCTGAAAATGCTAATGCAATTGCTACAGGTGAGCCGTTGCACAATGAATGCGCTCACTTGATGCATCGTAGATTAGGTCACGTGAGTTTTCCTATAGTAAAGAAGGTAACCGAACACTCAAGGGGAACCAAGATCAATGATTGTAACACATTCCTAGACTGTTCAATTTGTAGGAGTGCAAAGTTGAAGGCGAAATCTGCGCCCGAGAAGTCTCAGAGGTACTCTGAACACCCGTTTCAGCTCGTCCACATGGATTTGGTGGGTCCATTTGCGCCTTCCGTGGGTAAGAGACGGTACTTTCTTACCATAGTAGACGACCATAGCAGATTTGGATTCGTTTTTCCCCTAATGTCCAAGAGTGAAACGTTGACTAAGTTTAAGAAATTTTGTAACTTAGTCCAGAACCAGCACCAGGTCAGAGTTAAGAAGATCTTAACTGACAGGGGGACTGAATTTAATTCCAGGCAGTTCTCCAGCTGGTTGAGGAGTAAGGGCATAGTCCACTTACGCACCGCGCCTTACTCTAAGTTTCAAAATGGCGTTGCAGAACAGCGCAGCGATGTATTACAAACTATGATGCGGTGCGCCCTAGAGGATTCCGGACTAGACTTCGCGTACTGGGTAGAAGCAGTTAGATACGCGAATTACACCTTGAACCGAGTGTGGTCTAGTGTAGTGCAGAAGACCCCATACGAGGTGCTATACGGCCATAAGCCTAGCTTGGCACACCTCCACGTTTTCGGGGTGATGGCCGATGTTCATGTCCCGAAGGAGCTCAGGAGAAAGGGAGACCCAATCTCTGTTAAACTGAGATTTGTTGGTTATGAGCAGGGCTCCAAGTCATTTAGGTTTGCCTACCCTAACAGGAAATTAATGATATCAAGGTCTGCCACTTTTCACGAAGGGGCCAACTGGAGTAAGATCCATGCCAATGAGATTCTTACTCAGAACCCTTCCCGTAGTCGTCATAGGCAATCGGAGGATGTATCGGAAAACCTACCCGGGGATAGGGATACATCTGGTTCTGGGAAGCGTGCATCCCAGGCACCCTTGAAAGGGGTATTGAAGCGCAAGATGGGGGTAGCCAGGAAGGATAGGCGCCCAGCTTCTGAGACGCATAGTGATAGTCACGAGGTAGATGACTCATCGGACGACTCTGATGTAAGTGACTCCCCTAAAGGCAGACCAGTTAGGGTTACCAGGGGCAATAAGCCTAAGAGGTACGACGACTTTGTTACCTCAGTCGACCAGGTTTTGGCCACCCCTCAGAGATATGAGGATGTGTTGGCCTTACCTGACCATGAACGACAGAAGTGGCTGGCCGCCATGGATACAGAATTAGACAGCCTGAGAAGGCTCGATGTATTCATGCCAACAAGATTGCCCAAGGACAAGAGGGTGATCGGCACCAGGTGGCTTTTCAAGCAAAAGCCCATTGAAGGTGGGGGCTTTATCTATAAGGCGAGACTAGTGGCGCAGGGATTTTCGCAGAGATTCCCTGACGATTATGAGGACACCTTCTCGCCCATGGTGCGCCCTGAGAGCGTGAGAACAGCTCTCACCATCGCTACCATGCGAGGCGAACATGTATATCAGTTCGATATTCAGACCGCGTACCTGCACGCCCAGTTAGACAAAGAGCTGTACGTGAGGATTCCTCAGGGAGTAAGCCATCGGGAAGACGATGTGTGGTTGTTGAACAAGAGCCTATATGGCTTAAAACAATCTGGTAAGCGATGGTACGAGTGTCTCACAAAAAGCCTGAGAGAGATGGGCTTTTTACCATCGTCGGCTGACGAGTGTGTTTTTGTCAAGGAAGATCAGGGCATTAGGGAAACAGTACTGTTGTACGTCGATGACATACTATATATTTGTAGATCAGAGAACAGGCTTAAGAAGTTCTCTGAGGACCTAAGTAAGAGTTTCGCCCTAAAACCATTAGGTCACATTGGCAAATTTTTAGGGGTGCAATTCGTAAAAACCGAGAAGGGGTTTTGGCTCTCTCAGGAAGATAAGATTCAGGAATTGCTTAAAAAGTGTAGCATGGTAGAGGCGAAGCCATGCGATACCCCTATGGCAACAGACTTCCTTAAGAATATGTACACTGAGAGTACGGAGTTTGAGGATAAGACCCTTTACAAGTCCGTGATTGGGTCATTGTTGTACATTGCAAATTGGACTAGACCGGACATCAGTCTAAGTGTAAATGTGTTATCTAGACATTCTGAACATCCCACACAGTACCATTGGAGCGGAATCAAACGACTCCTGAGATATTTAAAAGGTACTGTGAACTATTCATTGTTATTGGAACCAGAAGCAACTAGAGAATTAAGATTGAGTTGTTTTTCGGATGCCGATTGGGCAGGGGATGTTAGATCTAGAAAAAGTACCTCGGGGTACATTGTATACCTAAATAGTAGCCCCGTGTATTGGTACTCTGGGAAGCAGAAGTTAATTGCAACTTCCACAGCGGAAGCTGAGTATGTAAGTTTGTCCAAAGCTTCCAAAAACCTAGTTTGGTTTGACGATCTTCTGGTAAGCTTATGGAGGCAGCCCATGCAACCTATAAAAGTCTATGAGGATAACATGGCTGCCATTAACATATCGGAAGCCGATGCTGTAGGCCAGAGATCGCGCCATATTGATATACAAAACAAACATGTGAGGCAATTGGTGAAAACAGGTTTCATTAAGACTGTGTATTGTGAAACCAAGGAACAGGTAGCGGACGTGTTTACCAAACCGCTGCCCCGTGACCAACACCTCTATCTTCTGGGAAAAATGTCGATGGCTATGTGAATGTACTTACCATTGATGTATATATGTACCCAATGTAGAATGTATGTTTGTTAACCAGTCAAATAGCCGCAGAGAAGGGGATTGTCACGAGTGTTTCCAGGATTGCTGTGGCTATCTGCCTACTCACAAACAGTATGGTTTTAATCAAGCCATCTGCTGTTGGCAATTACCTGCAAGCCTTCCCCGCCCTAGTTAATTGCAGGTTAACTCCCTATATAAGCAAGGACCTTTTGCTTGCTACCCGGGCCTAGTCTTCTAGGCCTAAATGCACAGCTCCTGCAGGAAGCTTGTTGCAACGCCGCAGATGGGAGAAGAATGCAGATAAGGACTCCAGACGCCGCTACAGAGAGACTCCCACGGATGCTTGCCTTTTGCTGTTTTGTAGCACGCAAGCTATCATCGGGACTGCTGTTGCTGGACCTTCTTCCTCCCACAAGCTTCAAGCAATGTTTGCTGTTTGAACTGTTTTTACTTCAGGTGACTTTCAGCTGTGAAGCTCGTGCTGCTCCCATTATGATTGCTTTGATGATGTATCGACGCCGAAGCTGCTTACCTTCATGCTAGCTTTATTCTTTTTTGAACTGTTTTGTTATTGTGGAGAGGGATCTAGGGAGATAGCCTTGCTTCACATACCCAGATAAGACTTTGTTTTTAATGTGTTTTCTTAAAGACATAGTGCTTTTTAAATGTTTTAAAATAAATTATATTTTTACACAAGACGCCTCTGTCAGAATCATTTCAGTCTCAGTGTGTTTACTCATGAGCTGGTTCACGGTCCGGGGTACCCCTCAACCCCATTTCGTCACACATATACTTAGAGATTCTTTGATGAGAGTTTGGAAGAAGCACCGATTCAAATGGGATTATAAAATACCGCTATGGCTGGATCTTGGTCATATTATGTGGAATACAAATATAATGTCACTCGGGGGGGGGGTTATACAAAGAGGTTCTTTTTACAGATGCGGGCAGATGGCAGTTGAAGACATTACAGACACTGTTGGACGAAGGGATTAACTTAACTTGGTTTCAATATAATCAACTACAATTGAGATGGAAAGAGGACCAAAAAATTGGTATTATGTTGCATGAGGAAGAACTGGTTAGAGATATAAAAGAGAAAGGTCCAATGCATATTAAAAGACTTTATAATGTTTTGTTAGAAAGGGATTCAGAAACTGAATTAGTTAAAGACTGTATGATTAAGTGGGCACAAAATTTTGAAGAACCAGTGATGTTGGAAACATGGGAAAAAATTTGGGTTCAGAATGTTAAATTTACACAGTCGCAGAATTTGAGGGAAAATTTTTACAAAATGTTTTACAGATGGCATTTAGATCCTAAGAAATTGTCGTGTATGTACCCTAATGTTCAGCCAAAATGTTGGAGGTGTGATTGTACAGATGCTACATATTATCATATTTGGTGGACCTGTAAGAAAGTTAAGGCTTTTTGGATAAAAATTTGGTGGGTCATGCAGAATGTTTTGAAGAAAAAAATTCAATTTTCTCCACAATTGTTTCTATTGGGTATAGCTAAGGGTTTTACAGTGGATGAAACAAAGTTGATTTTGTATATGATTACAGCAGCGAGATTGTTGATAGGTAAATATTGGAAAAATGAAGCTTTGCCTACTGTTCAAGAATGGATTTTGAAGATGGCCAGTTTCGCTGAGATGGCAAAGATTTCAGCATATTTAAAAGACCGCTCACAAGAGACTTATGAATGTGAATGGAAAAAGTGGATAGATTATGTGCAGAACAAATATCAAACTAGGAAGTATCAAATAGCTTTTCATTGATAGTATTATATTATATTAAGATAGAAATATTTGAACTATGTGAAGATGAAAAATGATATGGGGGTTGGGGGGGCTCAAGGTTTTTATATAGAGGGGATAATGATGGGGTACATTCTATGGAAGTCCGGGGGGGAGGGGAGGGTTAGGGGGGGTTAGGGAGGGTGGGGTGGGGAGTTTGGGATGGGCTAGGGGGGTGAAAATGGGGTGAAAATGTAATTGTAAAACTTTTACAATAAAAAAAAAAAGAGGCGATACAAAGGAATGAGCAAAAAATTAGGTCCATGGAAATAAAAACTGAACAAACTGAAAAAAAATTAGAGCAGATAGACCAAAAAATGATGGCGGTAAACAAAGACTTGGAAAGCTCATTAATGCATTTGGAAATTGATCGAGCCTCTTTTTACCTGAGGTTTCAAAATGTGGCAGAAACAAAAGAAGATGACCTAGGAGAGATAATGGTGGGACTGATTGCGGAAGCCCTCCAGAGAGATAAAAAAGAGATTATAAACGAGATGGACGAAGTGTACAGAGTTCAAACCAATTATGCAAAGCGCCACCATATACCAAGGGAAGTACATATCAGATTTGCATGCAAGAATGTGCAAGATATTATCCATAAAATCACAAGAGATGAACCAATGTTATATCATGAAAGAGAGATAATAAAATTGAAGCAAGTCCCCAGGTGGATCTGAGAACAAAGGAAGTATTACCGGTTCTTAGCATCTCTACTAAACAGAAGAAAAGTATTATTTCGGTAGATCATTCCAGAGGGAATGTCAGTAACTTGGCAATGCAAACGAATTAAAATTGATGATCTAGATAAAGCCCAAGAACTATATGATCAACTGATGCAGATGGAGGAAGATTTGAGCAATAAAGAGAGATTGGAAACACCCAGTTTAGAAGAACAAAGACAAGAATCCGGGGATGAAGATGTGGAAGAAGGAGTCAAAACAAAGAAAGGGTATCGAAATGAAGAAAGGAGTACGAGTACCAGACTACAAAGAATTACAAGAGCAAACAAAAACCAGAGACCAGCAGACAATTAAGAAAATAGAGAAAGACACTAAATTACTGTCAATAAATGTAAATGGATTGAATGACCAGGTGAAAAGGAAAAAAATACTTACAAAATTAACAAAACAGGACTTCCGGTGGCACCGCAGGTGTCGATGGCTGCTCCTTTTGGATGCTCCTTCCTGCGATCTCGTTAAAGCCGCTAGAACAGCAAAAATCAGCTGTCTAGCAGCTTGGAAACTTTCCCCTCGGGAAAAGGGGAGAAAGAGAGCAGCCAGGCTTAGGTAGAGCTCCCCTAAAGCCCCAGGAACAATTCTGGGGTTGGAAGGGTGAGAGCTCCCTGGAAGCCTGACACAAGCTCCGGACCCGGGACGCTTCTGCTCTAAGCAGAACAAGATGCCACAACCACTCCTGCAACAATCTTACAACATACTGGATACAAAAGCAGGCAGAGCGAAGTCAGGAGGGACTCTAATTGCAAGTATTAAACTTTAATTCCTGTGTATTGAATACTTCCTTCTTGATTACCAAGGGAAGAAAGTGAAAGGAAATGGCGTCGAGTCTTAATTGGGCGTGGTAATGAAAGTTAATTGAAAAGTACTCTTCAGTGCTGACAGCCCTTGCTGATAATAACTGAAATTTGTTTTAAAAGAAAGAAGAATTAAATTGGACTGCAGATAAATTCAAAACTTACTGAGAACTGGAAACTAATTGGAAGTTAAGCTGATTTATTGGACTTATTGTTCTGGCTGTTGTAAAAGTTTTAAATTGAAACTGAAAATTGGAGAATGGCTTCCAGGCAAATAAAAATTGCTGTTCTCAAAAGTACTGGGAGCTCTCCTGCCCAACCATCTAAACTGCAAACTTTGTTAGCCCCAGCAGAAAAACAAGTTTTAACACTGGAAGCCTTGCAGCAAGCTTTAAAGCTACAAGCTTTGGCTTTAGAGGGGAAAATTACCTCTGCCTTTGAGGAAAAAATGAAGGAGGTGACTGAAAAAATGAACAAGGTGACTGAAGAGATGGTAGAAATTAAAGATGTAATTCAAGTTCGAAGCAAGGAAATTAGAGAAGACATTATCTTTGTATTTCAGGGTTTGGCAAGCTATATTGAAGAGTTAGATGAAAGACTAGAGGAAATTAATCAATCCAACATGAACCTGGAGAATAAAATGGGGGAGGTTCAGACACAGATGGAGAGGGCAGATTCAGAAATGATGATGATACAATACAGGTTGATGGAATTTGCCATATGAGTAAGAGGTTTGAAAGAAAATAACCAAGAGAACCTGAGAGAGATTTTTGCAGAAGCCTTTGTACAGATAACTGGAGAAAGAATGGAAGATCTGGAATGGCAAATTGACAAAATTTACCGTGTAAATTCATGGGTGGCCAGACAGGGAAATTTACCAAGAGACATTGTAATCTACTTTGCAACAAAGAGGATAAGAAATGAAATTCTACAGGCTTCATATAAAAACAAACTCCAAGTGGCAGGGCAGGAGGTTTTAACATTGAAAGAAATCCCCCCCAAAATGTTGAGAACAAGGAAGGACTATGGCTTTTTGGTGGAAGAACTCAGAAAGTGTCAGATACAGTATAGATGGGAGGTTCCAACCGGATTGGTGGTGAATTACTTAGGACAGAGATATTGTCTTAATACAGTATGGAAGGCAAGAGATTTTTACTCAAACGTATTAAAGGCTGGAGGTTCATCTTCCCCAGAAATTAGAAGAAGAAAGGAAGCAGAGGGAGCAAGAAAGGGAGAGAAAGAAGTTATTCAGGCCCAGGCACAGGCTCAAGGAGGGGCTTTGATTGCTGAAGAAGATTTAATACAACTTACGAGCTCTGCCCAAGACCTGGAACTACTTAGCAAAACAAAGGAACCAAAGGACCAAAGACAGACTCGAGCAGCAACTAAACGTAAAGAGGAATTAAAGGAGCAGTAAGCTCAGACAAAAACACAAGAAACACAAGAAACTACAAAAACAGAAGCGGGGGGGGGGGGGGCAAGGCCGAAGATCAAAGTGAAAGATGACCTTCAGCTAATGCTTCAAAAGATGGAAAGAGGATCAGAAACTTGGTATCTTGCAAAATGAGGAAAATTTGATAAAACAAATTAGGGATCAAAGTCCAATGCATATTAAAAGGTTGTATAATGCATTGATAGAAATAGATTCAGAAACTGAGCTAGTGAAGGACTGTATGATAAAATGGGCACAAAATATTGAGGAACCAATAATGATGGAAACATGGGAAAAAATATGGGTCAGAAATGTAAAATTTACCCAAGCTCAAAACTTGAGAGAAAATTTTTACAAAATGTTTTATAGATGGCATTTAGATCCCAAAAAGTTAGCTTGTATGTATCCAAGCTTACAATCTACGTGTTGGAGATGTAAATGTGATGATGCAACGTATTATCATATATGGTGGACATGTAAAAAAATTAAGGCATTTTGGATTAAGATGTGGTGGATTATACAAAATATTCTTAAAAAGAAGATAAAATTTACTCCACAGTTGTTCTTATTGAGTATAATTACAGACTGTACGGTTATAGAGACTAATTTGATTTTGAACTTAATAACAGCAGCCAGACTTTTGGTGGCGCAGTATTGGAAGAAGAAAGACCTTCGTACTATTGAAGAATGGACATTAAAAGTAGCTAATTTGGCGGAGATGGCTAAAATCTCTGCATATTTGAAGGATCGCTCGAATCATACATATTGGAATGGAGAAGATGGATTGATTATATTCAAAACCAATATGGGATTAAGAAAGTTGCAAATAGCTTATGAATGAAATATTTAGGTGAATTCTTATATTTTTATATTTTGGTATATATGGGGGAGTTAAAGTGTGAGGGGGAGTTAAGAGCTTATAGTTAGTTTGTTTATGTTTGATTATGTTTGTTAAATGCTATACCCTGTATTTTGTTCTGGGAAGTCGGGGGTGGGGGTGGGGGTGGGAGAAGGGAATGGGTGGGGGGAGGAAGGAGGGGGGAAATTTGTTTGTAAAAATATTTTAAAACTTTTCAATAAAAAAAAAAATTAACAAAACAGAATGTAGATATTATATGCCTCCAAGAGGCACATATCAAAAAAACAGGATCAGAAATACTTGGAATATAATAAGTTGGGGAATTTATATGCAGCACTGGCAGAGAAAGAAAGAGAGAGGGGTTGTGACCTATGTCAGAAAAGAAATAAAAACAAGTGTAATATATGAAGATCTGAAGGGAAGAATATTATTATTGGGATTAATAATAGGGGAAGTTAAAATGTTATTAGTTAATATATATGCTCCCAATAAAAACCAGAGGGAATTTTACAAAAAAATACATGGAAAAATAATTGAAACAGGTTATAAAAATATATGTATTGTGGGGAACTACAATGGGATAATAGATAGAAAAAAGGATTATATTAGTGAGAAGAAAAAGGGGGAAAAAAGAAATGTATTTTGATATGGCGGAAGAATTAAACTTGAATGATATATGGCAAAGACTAAACCCCAAAGAGAAAAAAAATACTTTTTATTCCAACCTGCATAAGTCCTTCTCAAGAATAGATATGATATGGGCAAATAAAGAACTAAGTAAAGAAGTAGAAAATGTAGAGATTCTCCCAAACATTTCGGCAGATCATAACCCCCTGAAAATAATATGGAAAAGTAAAAATAATAATAATAATCAGAAGATGGACTTTAAACCCATAGATACTACAAGAGAAGGAATACATACAAAAGATTAATCAGGAATTGACCTTATTTCTAGAGGTAAATAATTAACAACACACTTCTTTGCAGAACCTATGGGACACAATAAAAGCATATACAAGAGGAATAACTGTAGCATATATGGCAAAAAGAAATAAGGAAAAATGGAAACAGCAGGATATATTAGTGAAAGAATTAGAACAGCTAGAAAAAAAATTCAAATAAGGCCAGGTGATGTACAACTAATTGAAGAATTAATATTAGTAAAACATAATTTAAACCTAATAGAACAAACAGAACACGTTAAAAACATTAAATACGTGAAACAATACCAATTTGAGAACGCAAATAAGCCAGGGAGGTGGTTATCATACAAATTAAGAATGTAGAATAATACACAGACTGCAGGACGAGGTAGGGGATTTACAAAATAAAGAAGAAGAAATTAAAAGGATTGCATTAAAATATTTTGAGAACTTATACAGGAGGAAACTGAGATAGAAAAATAAATAAATGACTATTTAAAAGAGAAAAAGATGCCCTTCAAAGAGAAAGATAAGAGAACGCTGCTAAATAGGGAAATAACATCGACAGCTAAAAGAAGCGATTCAAAAAAAAAAAACAAAACCCCGGGACCAGATGGTTTACCAGGAGAATTTTACAAAAACATGGGGGTGTTATTAGAACCCATTCTTTTAGAACTGTATAACGAGGCCCTGTTAGAAGCAAAAATCCCTGTTTCATGGAGAGAAGCTTATATCACAGTGATTATGAAAGAAGGTACCAACCCAAATCAAATTCAAAACTACAGGCCAATTTCACTTCTGAATGCAGACTACAAGATTTTTATGGCTATCATAGCAGGAAGGATGAAAAAAGTACGGAATGAGATTATTCACTCTGACCAAAATGGTTTCCTCCCTTCTAGACAAATTAGAGATAACACAAGAATAGTATTGAACATATTAGAGTATTATGAGGCGCATCCAGAGAAACAAATTGCCCTTGTTTTTCTGGATGCGCAAAAAGCATTTGATAATTTAAATTGGAAATATATGATTAGTCAAATTAGAGAAATGAAATTCGTTGACAAATTTGAACAAATGATTGAAGCAATTTATTCGTCTCAAAAAGCAAACATAATAATAAACGGAGAAATTACAAAAAACATTCGAAATAAAGAAAGGAGTCCACCAGGGATGCCCACTGTCACCTCTGCTTTTTATTTTGACTTTAGAATCACTATTGATGAAAATTAGAGCAAACCCAGAGATTAAGGGAACCATAATTAGAATGAAAGAATATAAATTAATGGCATTTGCAGATGATTTGGTATTTTTTTTGGAAGACCCAAAGGAAACAGGACCAATATTATTACGGGAAATAGAAAAATATGGGGAAGTAGCGGGCCCTAAGATTAACAAGACAAAAACAAAAACGATAGTCAAAAATCTAACAATACAACAGGAAAGAGAATTAGAGGGGAAATTAGGATTACAGAATGTGAGAAAAGTTAAATACCTAGGAATTTGGCTGACAGCGAGGTGCTCTTCAATCAAAGAAGACAACTACGTAAAGCTTATGCAACAAATTAAAATTGATTTGGAAAGATGGGGGACATTAAATCTATCCTTACTGGGTCGGATTGCAATGAGTAAAATGAATATTCTTCTGAAATTGTTATATTTTTTCCAAACTATTCCCATAAAATTAGATAAGTAATTTTTTATAGAACTGAATCAAATTACAACAAAATTTATATGAGCAAAGAGAAAAGCAAGAATAAAATTATCAGACCTTCAGGACAGTAGAAGCAGAGGTGGTTTAGGGCTCCCAGACTGGTGACTTTATTATCAGGCAGCAACTCTAGTTTGGATTAAAGAATGGATCAACTTGAGAAATAAAAGATTATTCACATTGGAAGGACATGATTTTAAAAAAGGATGGCATGCCTTCCTATGGGACAGAGAGAACAAATCTCATTCAAATTTTTTTCAACATAAAATACGAGAAGCTCTAATGCAAACATGGCATGAAATTAAGAAAAAACATTATATGAAAATCCCTAATTGGATTTCGACGATGGAAGCAATGATCCATCCTAACACATTGAATTTAAGTAAAATGGTAAAATACAGCAAAATTTTAGATAATCAGGGGAATCTAAAATTGGAATTGGAAGAACAGGGAATAAATATAGATTGGTGTCCTTATCTACAATTAAAATCAAGATATATAAAAGATAAACATGAATATGGCATTGAAATTCTACCAAAACAATTAGATAAAATATTGATTGGCCCAGATGAAAAATTAATAACCAAAATGTATAATTATTTACTAGAATTTGACAGAGCTGAAGACATAGTAAAAGGAGCCTTGGCTAGGAATATTGGGCATAATATCGAACTAGAGGATTGGGAAATAATTTGGAACAAAAATTATAAATTAACCAGATCAGCAAAATATAAAGAAAATCAATATAAAATATTTTACCATTGGTACTTGGCATACTCTAGACTGGCAAAAATATATCCAAATATAAACCCCAATCATTGGAAATGTGGACAAAAACAAGGTACCTTCTTTCACACATGCTCCGAAACAAAAAAAATATTGGATAAAAATACATAGTTGGATAGAGGAAGTAACAGGTTTCCAGATAGAATATACACCAGAATTGTTTCTTCTAGGAATAATGAAAAAGAAATATGAAAAAACAACAACATCCACCAAGCCTCTTCTTACGCCAATAATCCCAATGATCGCTTTCTCCTCTCTGCTGGCTCGTCGGGTTCTCTCGTTTTCAATCCTCTCGCTCAGATCCAGTCGCCACTCGCTCCCTTCTGGGACCTTTGCCCCCGACTCCGCCAGCCCCTTCCTCTGATGTCACTCTCACCAACTAGGGAAGATATGGTAGTCCCAATTCGCCACTGCAACCTCCGATCTCCGATATCTTGTCTTGTTGCTGGTTACCGCCGCTTCAGGTCCACCATTAACCAGCAGACTCACGCGTGCTAGGTTGACAGAGCTGCCCCAGTCTTGCGAAAAGTGATTGCGCTTCACTTTTTCACTCCCCTGGCTCTCTCTATCGTCCGCGAAGCTCTCTGGGCTTTGCGCCCCCGAAGGGATCCCCAAAACACGGTGACTGGCAGTGATGAGGAGTGGTGGTCACTCACTCAGCACCATGTCGCCGCGGGTCACCAACCGGAAGTCAAGCAAGAGACAAGAGTTTTGAAGTACCTTTATTTCGCTGCTTATTGTCACAGTCGAATTGGAGAGTGTGTATGTGGGAGAGAGACCTGAGCGTCCTAGAAGAATAGGAAGTGCAGCCATTATAAGGATTACTCAGGAGACAACGGAGAGGCTGACGTTGGACAATCTAGCACTAGAAAACCATAGAGAACAGTGTCAGAATAACTGACTCGCAAGATTTGGAAGAGTGAGGAGGCTGAGTATTAAAGAACTTTAAAGAACGTTATATACTTGATATTTGGAAAAGGGGGGGAAGAACCCCATAGTTATAATAAATTTGACACTAGTTATAAATATAAATATATATATATATATATATATATATATATATATATATATATATATATTCTCTTTTCTTGATTGCTGTCAAAAATCCTCTTGAGAAACATATACATTCTACTAATTGGTAAATTAACAAATTAAATTGTAAGATCTCTTTACTTATACCTTGGTGAAAAATAGAATCTACTTTTTTACATTTTTATTGTACCTATAACTTAACTGTATATTTATCTACGTTTATAGTATTTATTAGGTAGCATAGTACTGATTCATATTTATCTATTTGTATTTATATTTGTATATCTATATTTATTGCCTTTATTTGATAGTACACTATTTATATTTTTAAGTAGGCACTGATATTTCTAAATCTATTATATTTAATTGTTCCTTAGGTGATTATCTTGCTAATTAATTATTATAATATAATTGCTAATTAATGCTAATTAATTAATTATATAATATAATTATATACTAAGCTTAATATATTTTCTTAGGAATTTTAAGTTCAATTGTTTTTTAATAATTCATTAATAAGTGCTATATTTAATTAATTACTTAATTGATTTAGGTTAGACTTATAATATTAGACAAGAGATTAATTGTTCGATGGTGTTATTTGTTAAGTGAAATAATTATACTAAGAAGTTATTGGGATCAATTAAAGAAGGCTAAAGATAGGAACTTAAGGAAGAGTCTTTAAATAAATAGACCCCTCATACTTAATAAGCAAGTAATTTGATTAGGAATCCAAGAAGTATCCAATAGTGGAAAACAGTGGCAAGTGCCACTGAATTATTATTTGGAGAAATATTGAAAAAAATAATAAGAGAACAAAAGTTAATTTTGAAAGAAATGGCAAGTATGACTTCAACAATTCTGAACACTGGTAAAAAAGTACCATCCAATCCTACCTTAGCAACGTCGTCCCCAGCTACACAGAAGTCACTAGAAGGCCTGCAGAAAATAGATAAACCTCCAACAACCCCAACATTATAAACTGTACAGTCCTCTCTGTCACTAATTCAAGAAACCATGTTAGTGATGCAAGAGAAACTGCTGAACAATCACTCAGAACTAAAGCTGGATATTCATGTGTTAGACTCAAAGATGAACGAGATCCAAGCTTCAATCGTTAATAATGAGAAAAGAATCCAAAAAGCAGAACAAAGGATTGAACAAAATGAAAAGAAACTGGATATGGTAGATCAAACCCTTTCAATGCAGAATAAAGAAATTGAAGATTCATTGATTCATCTTGAAATGGACAAGGCCTCATTCTATCTCCATTTTCAAAATATTGGTGAAGATAAAGAAGAAGATCTGGGTGATAAGGTGGCTGAGTTGATTGCGGATGCTCTCCAGTGAGATAAGCAGGAAATTATTAGAGAGTTCGATGAGGTCTATAGAGTTCAAACAAATTATGCGAGAAGGAACAGGCTCCCTAGGGAGGTCCATGTAAGGTTCGCCAGAAAAAAAGTGAGGGACATCTTATATAACATAGCGAGAGAGGAACAAATCACATTTAGAGGAAAAGAGGTGATTATCTTAAAACAAGTACCAAGAAGAGTGAGGGAAGGGAGGAAGAACTATAGATTCTTGACGAGTCAACTGAACAGAAGAAACATAATATTTAGATGGCTCCTGCCAGAGGGGATGTTAATTTCATGGCAGGGAAGGAAAATTAAAATTGACATCTTAAGCACAGCACAGGACTTCCTGGATCAGCTAAGGGGAGGGGAAGAGGAGCAAAATAGCAAGGAGGAAATTGACATGGCAAATACAGAAGAAGAAACTTCCCAAGAACAAAGTACAAAGGAAGATATAGAAGAGGAGAAGAAAAGAGAAGAAGAAGAGGAAAAGGAAAAAAATTAGACCGGTAAGAGCAGTAACCTTAAAAACAAAAAAGAACTAGGAATTAGATACAAATGTTAGGAATGAATGGTATAAAAATCCTTTCTCTAAATGTTAACGGCTTAAATGACTATAAAAAAAGAAAGATAATATTGTCAAAATTGGCAAAACAAAATCCGGATATAATTTGTATACAGGAGGTTCACATAAAAAAAGAAGAGACCAATTTTTTAGAATATACGAAATTTGGTAAAGTATTTGTGTCCTTAGCAGAGAAAAGAAAAAGGGGGGTTGTTATGTATGTCAGAAGAGGAATAGAGGTAGAATTAAAATATAAAGATGCTAAAGGAAGGATCCTAATGATAGAGGTAACGAGTGGCAACTCTAAAATGATGCTGGTGGGGGTATATGCCCCGAATAAAAAACAGGGACAATTCTACCGAAAATTACATGAACAGTTAGGAAAATGGGCGCATAATGAAATATGTATGTTAGGCGATTTTAACGTCATTCTAGACCCAGACAGAGACTATAAAAGTGGAAAAATTAAAAAAAATAAAAGAACACCCTTGCCAAAAAGTTTTTTTTGATCTGGTGGATGAATTAAACCTGATTGACATGTGGCGAACATTGCATCCCTCTGACAGACAATACACTTTTTATTCGAACGCGCAGAATTCCTGGTCTAGAATAGATATGGTATGGGCCACTAGGAAATTAGGATTGGAAATTAAGAAGGGCGATATGAGCACAAACGCCTGGGCAGATCACAAGCTCCTCGAAATAAATTGGCAGTATATGAAGAAGAGAAAACAACAGAGATGGAGACTACAGATGAACCTATTGAATGAAAAAGAGTTTATACTTAAACTGAATGAAGAAGTAAAGCGCTTTTTTATAGAAAACGGTAATCAAGGTACGGCTAGAGAAATTGTTTGGGATACCATGAAGACTTATGTGAGAGGAGTGGCTATATTGTATATGGCGTTTAAAAATAAAGAAAAAAGGAAAGCCAGGGAGTCCCACACCAAAAGGTTAGAAGAAGCAGAAAATAAACTACAGCAAAATCCGGGAGACGAAGTGGCTAAACAAAAGTGGATGATGGCGGGACATAGGCTGAATATTTTAGATCAGGAGGAGATAGCGCAAAAAATAAAAAGAACAAAACATTACTATTATGAGAACGCTAATAAGTCCGGAAGGTGGCTTGCATATAAATTTAAAAAAGAGAATGAAAAGAGTCAAATTCTTGCATTAGAAGACTCTAAGGGTAACTTCCTGACGAAAGAAGAGGATAAATTAGAAAGAACAAGAGAATTCTATGAAGTTTTATACAAAGATGAAGAGATCGAACCAGTTAAGGTGGAACAATATTTGATGGATGCTAGTCTACCCCACATAACAGAAGAAGAGAGGGAAATGTTGAATAACAAAATTACAATAGAGGAACTCAAAATTGCTCTTACCAAAATTAAAAAGAATAAAACCCCAGGTCCAGACAGACTACCAGGGGAAATTTATACAAAATTCGACGAAGCATTGCAATTAGAATTATTAGAAATTTTTAATGAGGTCCTGGTTGGCACAAGAATTCTGGACACATGGAGGGAAGCGTATCTCACTCTCATACTGAAAGAAGGTGCCGATCCGAAACAAATTGCAAATTATAGACCCATCTCCTTACTAAATTCAGATTATAAATTGTTTATGAGTATAATAGCGGAGAGGGTGAAAATTTTTTTAAACCTTTGGATCCACAAAGACCAGAATGGATTTCTTCCAGGGAGACAAATGAGGGACAATTTGAGAACAGTACTAAATGTCATAGAGTACTATGAGCAACATCCCGAAAAGCAGCTGGCGCTAGTGTTTGTGGACGCCCAAAAGGCGTTCAATAACCTGAATTGGAGCTTTATGGTTAATCAAATTAACTTGGGATTTGGGGCAAACTTCAGGAAAATGATTGAGAACATTTATCACAAACAGAGGGCGAGTATACTAATAAATGGGGACAAGACTCGAACATTCCAGATTCAAAAGGGAGTAAGGCAGGGATGCCCCCTATCCCCTCTACTTTTCATTCTGGCGTTAGAAGTGTTACTTAGGAAGATTAGATCTAATAAAGAAATTAAAGGACTAAAGATTAGGAAAGAAATTTTCAAAATGCAAGCCTTTGCAGATGATGTGGCTCTAATAATAGAAGAGCCATTAGAAACTGGCCCTAAATTACTACAGGAAATACAGAAGTACGGAGAAGTTGCAGGCTTTAAACTTAATAAAACAAAAACCAAAATAATAGTGAAAAACATAACAGAAGCATATAAGAAAGAGTTGGAAGATTCTTTAGGTCTCCAGGTAGTGAAGAAAACAAAATATTTAGGAATATGGATTACACCGAGGTATTTATCATTAAAAGAAGATAATTATACCCCACTATTACAAAAAATATACCAGGATTTAGATAGATGGAAAAAGTTAAAATTGTCTTTCACGGGCAAAATAGCAGCAATCAAGATGAATATTCTCCCCAAATTATATTTTTATTTCAAAGCATACCGGTGAGTCTGGATAAAAAATTCTCAATAAAAGTGTCAGGAATTTTCTATGGGAGGGAAAGAAGGCAAGGATTTCATATATAAGGGATTTCATAAGGGATTTCATAAGGGATTTCATAAGGGAAAAGAAATATGGGCGGTTTTGGACTCCCTGATTGGGAAGCCTACCAAAAGGCAGCTAAATTAGTTTAGATTAAGGAGTGGGTCACACTGCAAAATAGGAGAATTCTGACCTTAGAGGGTCATAATTTACAAGAAGGATGGCATGCCCATTTGTGGGACCCAAGAAATAAGAAAAAATCTTATTTCTACAAACATAAAGTAAGGGAGACCCTTATACAAACGTGGGAGGTAATTAGGCAGCGGTTCTACACCAAAGTACCAAACTGGCTTTCTATTATGGAGGCCCTGACCTCCCCAAATAGAAGAGACATTACAAAATTTGGCACATATAAGGATTTATTAGACAAAAATGGGAACCTCAAATCCCTGGATATACTGAGAGACCAAGGCCTTAACCTAGACTGGTGGAATTATTTACAGATAAATTCAAGGTACCAGAAGGATCGGGATCAATATGGCATAGAAGCAAAGCATGGAAATTTAGACAAAATTTTGTTGGGGGTGGAAAAGAAAATGTTAGCAAAAATATATAACCTTTTACTAGACAAGGATAGGGCAGAAGATATAGCTAGAAATCAGTTAAATATCTGGGAAAAAAACATTGGATATAGCTTAAATTTTAACAATTGGGAAGAGGCCTGGAATAAAAACTATAAAATGACTAAAGCCGCAACATATAGGGAAAATCATTATAAGATGCTCCATAGGTGGCACCTAGCACCAGCCAGACTAGCGAAGATGTTTCCCAATGCTTCAGCAATTTGTTGGAAGTGTGGTAAGGAGGTTGGCACCTTCTATCATATGTGGTGGACCTGTTCAATGACAAAAAGGTTTTGGTCTAGAATTCAAATTTGGTTACGGGAAATAATTGATGAGGAACTAGATCTATCCCTTGAAATATTCCTCTTGGGAATAATTAGGAATGGACTTACTAAAGATAAAATCCAATTTATAATTCATATTACAACAGCGGCCAGATTAGTTTATGCGAAATTTTGGAAAGATAAAACCATACCACCAGAGGAAACTTTAATAAATAAAATTTTAGAGTGCGCTGAAATGTCAAAACTAACAAACGAGCTAAATAACGATGAGAAATCCAAACACCATGTAGTATGGGGAAAATGGTACGAATAGTTAAATAATAGGATAAAATTATGATGTCAGGGTATGCTTATTTTTTGCAATTTAAATGTGAAATATACCCGATGTATATCTTGTAAATATGTACAAACACTGCACTTCTGATTTTAGTAGAGATTTGATGTTTTTAATTACAAAACTAATAAAGTATATTATAAAAAAAAAGAAAAAACAACAACATATATTATTCTACATATGACAACAGCAGCAAGATTGGCATTTGCGCAATGTTGGAGAAGTTCAAACATATCCTCCGAAGATTTAATAATTAGAAAGATATTAGATTGCACTGAGATGGATAAAATGACATTGGAACTGAAAGGACTGATTGATTTGAACTTTTACGTAATATGGGAGAAATGGTATAATTGGATTGAAGATAGAAAAAAAGGGAAATAACAGATAGTAGATTTTGTAAAATTATATAAAGTATAGGAGAACATTAGTGTGATGATATGTAAATGGTCACAGTCATGCACAAGAGTTGAATAAGAATTGTTTAATTGTTAAAACCCAATAAAAAATAAAATAAAATAAAAAAAGACTTTGGATGGAAGCAACCATTATTCTGTATACATTTATTTAAAGCATTTGAAGATATGATCTGATGCACTAACAATAGGATGTTTAGAGATAGTTACAGGTGCCTTTAATAGAAATTAAATCTCTTAAAGATACTGAAGGAACATAATAATAATAGAATAGGTAGAATTAGTGGGACATAATAGTAGAGTCAATAGAATTGTTCTGCCCCAGCTATGGAACCCAAGAAATGTAGCACACATAAAACTCTGACAACTCTGTTTACTACAAACAGTCTTTTTTCAAATGCAGGCTATTACTAAAAATGTCCTTAACAGCGAGCGACCGGACGAACACGCGTTGTTTTCCTGCAACGTTTGCCAGCTGTGTGCAAACTTAAATAGGCTAAGGGAGTGGCCAATTAGCCCCAAGCCTTACACTCAAGGAGACTTCCTCCTGAGTAACCACTCCTGCCTTTTGGCAGACCTGCGTGCTCGTGCATTGAGAAGAGGCTCCTCCACTTCACTCTCTTCACTTGGAGCCTCTGGAGGTTCTGAAGGCCCTGGCTGAATCTCTGTCTCTGGCACCACATCTTCTTCAGCCTCCTCGCTGTCCGACTCGAGTGCCGGCTGCACAGGCTGCTGGCGCGACACCACACCAGCCTCCTCGTCGTCAGGATCGGCCACAATCCGCGCAGGCTGCTGGCGGGCCACAACAAGAATTGGTTTGATTTATTGTTTCGCTTCTGTAAGAATTGCTTTGCTAAGAATTAGAATTGCATCTGCCATTTGCTTCTACCAGTGATCTAACTTCTGTTATCTTGTTTTTTTATATAACTTGGTGCCTGGTGCATATCTCAAGAAGCAGGGTATGTCATGGATTGGCAGGGTTACATTGGGCAAATAGCCCCTCTGTTGCTAAGCATTCAACCCCCCCCCCCGTTCCTTGCTGCACTGCCAAAGGAAGGCATGGGTCAGGGGGGCCAGAACTGGGTACTAAGCTGATGTCTCTGATGATATAAAAGGACGCCATACATTCCTCAAGGTGTGGCCTTTCACTGCATGCTCTTGGTCTGTATGTAGTGGTATGGCCTACCCAGCTCTTTGTACAAATAAAAGCTGATTTTTTTTCCAAGCCTCTTCTTGGGTCTCTCTCTTTGGCATTCTGGTGACTCAAGTACATTTTGGGACCTTACAATACAATATCCCCAACTACATTATACAGCCATGATGGCGAACCTATGGCATGCATGCCGGAAGTGGCACACAGAGCATTTCTCCGGGCACGCGGAGCTGTCACCCATTGTTCTTCCAGGTTCCAGTGCACTGGCCAGCTGGGTTTCATGTGGCAGGTCGGAAACCAGAAGAGCAGCCACCCATTGCACATGCACACTCCAGGAAGATGATCTTCCTGTTTCCAGAGTATGCATGCGCACTAGCCAACTGGACTGGTTTCTGGTGCACATGCGCACTAAGAGCAGCAACAGGCACGCATGCCAAAAGATGCAGAGAGGCAATCCTGGCAGTCGCTCCTAAGGGAGCAGAGCAAGGTAAGCCAGGGCTTCCCTCCCTCCCTGCCTGGGCTTCTTGCATGGCCCCAGGTGGTCTGGACCAGCAGCCGGTGAGGGTGGGGTGGTGGGCTGTTTGCACAGATGACCCCCTGGGCTGGTCTCCTCCCTGCTGGGAACTGCTTTTCCCAGGCTGGTGGCAGCGCTCTTGGCACTGCCATGCGCCCGCTGGGGAAGCTCCAAATGTGCGGCTTGCCTGGACTCCTTCCCACTGGGAGCTGCAGGCCAAGCAGGCGGGGACGGGGACTGGCTGCACCCACCGGCACCTAAGCGGAAAACCCAAAGAGGGGCATCCCAGATGCGTGTGCTGCCCTCGGCGCTTCCCCGCCACCTGCCTGCCGCCATCACTGCTGTGCCTTGCCTGCTTCCCCAGCTCCTCTTCTCTAAGTGAGCGTTTGGCAGCCAAGAAAACCAGGAGCCGTCACTTTCACCCTGCTTGGCCCCGCAGTTCTGCTCAGCTCAAGTTCATGGAAATCATGTGGTGGCCCTTGAAATTTTAGGAGGGAAGTGGCTCCAAGACCGGGAGGCAGCCTTTGGTGGAGCCAGCCTGATGGGGAACTGAAAACAGAGGGGCTTTTCCCTTTTTCCGACCTGCTCGTGGGCTGTGGGGTTTGGGGTGGCTCTAGAGCCGGAATTCGCTTGGCTGATGATCAGGGAACTCCAGAGCTTTCTGCTAAACGTGTTAGTCCTCTTGCATATCTTCTTTCCCAGTTAAAAAGAGCCGCGCTTGTAGGGGGCAGAGATCT
This sequence comes from Pantherophis guttatus, assembly GCF_059756535.1. Lineage (NCBI taxonomy): Eukaryota > Metazoa > Chordata > Lepidosauria > Squamata > Colubridae > Pantherophis > Pantherophis guttatus. Next base: position 110,604,733 of record NC_142065.1, on the reverse strand, counting down.
GAGTAAAGAGCTATGCTTGTGGAGAACAGGAGGTGGAAACCGGAAACAAATCCTCCTCCCCACTGGGAGCTTAGCTGATGATCGAGCAACTCCAAAGTTTCCTGCTAAACGTGTTCATTCTCTTGCCTGTCTTCTTTCCCCATTTAAAAGAGCTGCGCTTGTAGGGGGGAGAGATCTGACTAAAGAGCTGTGCTTGCAGAGAACAGGAGGCAGGAGAGAACTTTTAACTCAGACTTTTGGCACGCAATGCCAAAAAGGTTCGCCATCACTGTTATAGAGGATCCCATTGTCTCTATCACACTAATATGATCTTTTGAAACCTGTTCTTCTATTACTTTTTGTCGCCCCTGAAGATGGCATAAATGTAGCCATATTTTATTGTAGCCTTTGTATGTTTTTTTAAAAATTAGCTTTTAGGTTTGTAAATAAATGAATTTAATAATACTTCAGGCTCGCCACTTTCTAACTGTTGAAAGGGGGGTTGTAAAGATAAAGGGGGAATGTTATGACATTCCTTTCCCATGGGAACAGAGAAGATGCCTGCACCGGGATGAAGGTGGAGTTTGGTGTCACCAGACTGTTGGACTGAGGATTGACTGGAGATTGTGACTTGGGGGGAACTTTCATACTTTTGCTTTTATTGGGTGTAATCTGGATCCTGTCCAGAGTCGAAATTACACCAAGCCCTTGCCAATTTAATGTGTACCTAATAAATAGACTTTGAAAAGAAGATGGATACCTTGGACTTTATTTTTTGGGACATGTTACTTGGAGATATGACACTTTTGGCTTCCATAATGCGAATGAAAATATTTGGAGTGTACATCTATTTAGTTCTAACTGCTAGTTGGCTTTTACTTGTCTCCAGAAAAATGGAACTCTATAGATAAACCTAGGATACCCTTGTGGACAGGGATCACCTTGTAGAAATAATAGGGATTCTTTAGATTTTCTTCTGAGCTGATTTGAAATAAGAAACAAAGAAAAAAGGAGATGGTTTGGCCTCTCAGTGTACTACTGCTTGTTGTGAGTGATATTGCTCCAAACGGTAAAAGGGTGTTTGCTATATCTAATATTCTACCATTATCTTGCCTTTGTACTCTTCTCTGTGCAGTCTAAATTTTGGCTGTCTTCTTCAGTGAGATGTCATTCAGACTTGTCATCCACTCATTTTGTGTTCCATATCTGCAGCACAAGTAATTGCCGACAAAATAATTGCAGACTGATTTGCAAATGTTGCTTTTTTGTTTCTCATTGAGTTGCAAAATGAATAACGAATTGGATAATACAGTATGTCAACACTGCACCTTTCCCAGTATTTATGTAATGTCATTATCACTGGAAATGCTATTATCATCATAGCATCTGTATTTTCCTGGTAAAAATTGCTCTTCTCTGCAGTTAGCCTGTATATTAAAATATTAAGTATTTTAGGTCAACAAAACCTGGAACTGTAGGAAGATCATCAATGAGAAAGATAGTTTTTTTCGTCCTTTAATTTTTTCTAACCTCCCCACCCTCTGAGAATATTGCACACCTTGAAACCTGAAAAATATGTTGGGTGATAGAATTGTTAAATATTTTTACAGTATGTAAGGATTCTCTTTTGAACCAAATTAACATTTATTGTGGTTGGTAACTATTCCATCCTATCAAAAAATTGATTCTGTTCTGCCACATCCTTTACAAGTTTAGTGTCCCAGCCTGACACTTGAGCGGAGCCAGTGAGGTGTAAACGGAGGCCACTGAGCAGCAGTGAAATGGAACTAGGTGGCAGCAGACCAGCAGTTGTGAACAGCATGGCAGACCTTGAGCAGCAGTGGTGCAGAGCTATGTGGCAGAGGAGTAAAGCACCCTTAGCAGTGACTAAGAGCAGCAAAGTGGATTAACAGTGGCTGAAAACATCACAGAGGACCAACTGAAAAGCAACGCCCATAGCAGCGGCTGAGAGCAGTGTGGTAGACCAGTAGCACCTGACAGCAGCGAGGTGGACCAGCAGTGGCTGAAAGCAGCACAGAGTACCAATTGAGCAGCAGCGCCCACAGCAGTTACTGAGAGCAGTGTGGTAGACCAGCAGCAGCTGAGAGCAGTGTGATAGACCAGCTAAGCAGAGTGCCCACATCAGCACATTGTACATCATTCCTCCCCTCAGCAAAAATCCCTGCCCCCCCCCCCGATGCCCAACTGAGCTGCGCAATCATCAGAGGCTTTTTTTTTTACTTTTAAAAGCATTTTTTCTACAACCTCTTCGGCTGAAAAAATGCTTTTAAAAGTAAAAAAAAAAAAAGCTTCTCTTAAGGTATCCATCCACTCCGTTAGCATTACTGAGGAAGGGAGCTCCCTTGGGAACTCAGGCATGGGTACAAATTCAACCCCTGTGGCCACTTTGAATGGGGTGAACCCAGTGCTGCTGTGAACTGAATTATTATAAGCTACCTCTGCAAATGGCAGAAGTTCCATGCAGTTCATTTGTTGATGGTTCACATAACAATATAAATATTGCTCAACTATCGCATTGGCCAGTTCTACCACCCCGTTAGTGCTTGGATGGAACCCAGAACTAAGCCCTTGGGAGGAACCTATCTGTTCTGACTCAGCCTTAGCAGAAACAAGAAACAGACTCCTTGTCCCGAAAAACCCCTCTTTATTTATCTCCTGTGAATAAATGGCATTCACACACCGAAAGGTCCAGGCAATAGCATAGCATAGCCTTTATTGTCATTGTACATCATATATACAATGAAATTGGTGCAATCCATTACAGAAAATACAAAACAACATAAATATTATAGAGAATAATCCCTATACAAATAATTGGGGGAAAAAGACTAGTCATACGTTTCTGTATAAGCGTGGAGTGATTGTGATTGTGTTTAAGAGTCTGACAGCCCATGGGTAGAAGCTGTTTCTAAACCTGTTTGACAAGCTGGCTATGCTCCAATGTCTTCTGCCTGATGGTAGAAGCGAAAAGAGACAAGAGGGTGTGAATCATCCCTAAGTATCTTCCTTACTCTGCTGAAACAGCGAGACCTGGCAATGTCATCTAGTGGTGTTAGAGGGCAACCGATGGTTTCTTGTGCCGAATTGATCACTCTCTGTAATGCCTTCCTGCCCGCAGCTGTTAGATCAGCATACCACACTGTTATACAGCATGTGAGGACACTTTCTATCATAGACTGATAGAAAGAAGTCATCAGCTGTTATTCCACCTGATTTTTCCACAGGACTCTAAAGAAATAAAGTCTCTATTGAGCCTTACTCAACACCAGGGACATGTTGTTTTTCCAGGTGAGATCTTTTTTTTATATAAATATTTTATTTGTTTTTAAACATCTTAAACATAAAATACATCTTTTAAGAGCAAAGGTTTGGTCCGGTATTAGATACCTACAATTGCCCACACTTCTTTAATCAATCTGATTCCAAATTTCATCCATTTACATCTTTAAAAAGAAAAAAGACATCAAATCACCAATTTTTTATCATACATTCTAACATCTTATTCTAAACACTTGGCATTCTATTGTATCACCATAAATCTTAAATCAGAAATAAACACAGCTCCTTTTTGTATGCAATCTTTCATTGCCAAATAAACACCATTCTAAATTTTTATCATTTTATCAATCAAAATTCCATATATATTCCTTAATCTTGAGACCCATTTCATCAAGTCTATATTTTAACCTCTATTGATTTACCTCTAATTTCCTTGATCTTGTCATGAAATACGCTTCTCATTACACATAAAAACACTTCAGAATCGGTTCACATTATCATTCATTCCACGTTTCCATCTATAATTTTATCTAGTTCCCAATCTATTTTATTTTGGCTGATTTCCAGCATATTCTCTATTATTCCTAGATCTATTATTTAGCTGGTTCACTACTAAATTAGTTGTTTTCCAGCATATTCTCCTCAACTCCTCTCGCTGATTCCCAGCATATTCTCCTCCACTCCTAAATCTATTATTTAGCTGGTTCACAGCAAGCTGTTTTCCAGCATAATCTCCTCCATTCCTCCCGCTGATTGCCAGCATGATCTCCTCCACTCCTAAATCTGTTATTTGGCTGGTTCACAGCATTTTAATTTAGCTGTTCCCCACCATAGTATCCTCCACTCCTTCCGTTGATTACCAGCACAATCTCCTCCACTCCTAAATCTATTGTCGCTGATCACCAGCATGCCTTCCTCCACTCCTAACTCTACTTGTTTGGCTGGTTCACAGCATTTTGTTTTAGCTGTTCTCCAGCATAATATCCTCCACTCCTTCTGCTGATTACCAGCATAATCTCCTTCACTCCAAGGTCTATTGTTGATGATTGCCAGCATGCTTTCCTCCACTCCTACATCTATTATTTTAGCTGTTTTATTTTAGCTGATTCACGGCATATTACATAGGTTGTTTTTTCAACATATTTGTCACTGCGTTATTTTATTTACCAGCTGAGCTCATTATTTCTGGACTGTCAGACTCTCCGTAGCTTTGCCAACTTCTTATCAGTAAGCTACGTGTTTCTGTATCCACCCACATTCCTTCACTTGCTCTTCACACACTCTTTCCTTTGTTCTCTTTTCAGCAAGGTCCGGCTGAAAGATAGCCGGCCCGAATTACTTTCAAAAATGTAACAATTAACTTTTCTTAGTTAGTGAGGTGTTTTATTTTCTTTATAACAAATAAATGAGTTTTATTAGAAACCTTCTTCGCGTTTTCTTTATCAGAATAGTGCAACTTGGAATAAGCCTCGATTCATCTCCTCCAAACCAGGGTAATTAGTCCCAGAGCCAAACATGGGATTAATAAATGCCCTGACATTCTGGTAGCAGAGGACGGTTTGATTTATGGCTTTTTCCTTGTTTTTGTTACTTCTGATAAGAGCGCATAGGCAATTAGTTTTTAGCTACTGAGGTACGCTAATTATTTTGCTAAGATGCCGAAACAGAAAAAAAAAGGCAAAATGAAACTAAGACCACTCTTCGTAAATGATTTGATTGATCTTTCCAACGAAGAGGTGGCAGAAAGGAGGTTTCCAGATTTCCAGCCCCTTACTACAGCCACACGCCTGGAACAAGAAGAAGCCGTGGGAACAGAAATGGACGGAGATAAGACAGAAGCTGTTTTTGAAGATGATGATTTACGACTGAGGTCAGTAACATTTTCTTCTGGTCTTCCAAGCTCTGAAAAAGTCTCCCCAGAACCTTCTGAATTTGTAAAGCTCGGTGCAAGCACTGCTGAGCAAAATTCCTCCCACGCAGAGAGAGAAACAATTCATTATTCTCCTCGAAGCTCTAAGCTCACCCTGGATGAGCTAGCCATGAAAGCCTACCGTATAAAACTCTATGAACAGCAGCTATCCCAAGCAAAAATGGCTATATCTATGCTTGAGCAAGACATGGGAGATAACTTAAATTTTTCAAAAAGCGCCATATTGTCTTCTTGCTCAGAGCCAAAGACACTCCCCCTGGTGGATCCTGTGTCAGGCCAATTAAGACAGAGGGCACTGCATACATCACATGAAAGTCTCCCTGATCAAGTTACATATAAACCTGCCACGCAATCATTTCTTGAAACTGAGCTGCCTGAAGCTAAAGGTGCAGCACCATCTGCTGGCGAAAGTAATTTACTACAGGAAGCTGAAAGAGAAAGGAGCTTAGATGAACATTTTAAATTACTTCAGCAGACCCTGGCAAACCTGTCTCTAACTCACTCAGAGATTCAAGCTGAAACGCCACAAGTGTCTCCACGGGCTCAAACTCCAACACCCCCTGGTGGTGATGGTGCCTTTTTAGATGGAACACAGCAAAGGCAAATGATTGCATCTCCAGCAGGTCATGCCAATATTGCAGCTCAAGCACAAATGGCAACTGGAATACAGCAGATTCCAGTGCATCAGCCACAGCAGCTACAAATGCCTGCATATGTGCCCCAGCCACAAGTGCAAATAGGGCCACCTCCTGGCCCACCTCCAATGGCACAACCAAGACCATTTTTAGGTCCACAACAGGCACAGCAAATACCACAGGCGTTCCTGCCAGCACAGCCAGCATACCAAGTGCAGGCTCCTCACCAGGCATTTTCTGTCTCTCCACTAACTGGTGAGTCAAAACTAAAAATGTCAGGACACAATTACAAAGCCTGGGTCAGTGAGATTACACTATTGCTTCTTAGAGAAGGCAGTCACTGTATGGTATTTAACCCACCTGCTCAACCATGGGACTTTGCAATAAGAGATTTAGAGATAAGGGCTCGCACAACATTATTGATGTCCATGGATACTGAACTGCAGGTCACTTTTCCACCAAATACAACAGCCCGACAAATTTGGGCTGAATTGGAAAATTGCTACAGGCCTATCTCAATTGAATCTTCATGTTTACTCATGTCTGAACTCCACGGTTCGAGATTGAAACCTGGTGAACAAATTGGAGGACATTTGACCAAACTGAAAGGTCTGAGAACAGAATTGAGAGAAAGAGGCCATAACATTGAAGATATTCAAATGATCAGCATCATTATTAACTCTTTGAATTATGAATGGAAAGATGCTGTTACAAAAATTAACCAAGTCCCTATTGCTCAACGCACAGTGGACAATGTCTGTAGGCTTTTAATTGAAGAAGAGGCATTCATGTTGGCCACGCCACACTTGAGAGGACCACCCGCATCAAAGGCTCCAGCTAGTCGCCCCTTCCGAGGAAGGACCTACGCTCCAAGGATGCCAAGATGCTACACCTGCAATCGTGTGGGACATGCCACCCGGGATTGTCCCCAACGAGTTCCAGCTCCCGTCACGTACCAGCCCAGAGGAACAGATTCCAGAGGCAGAGGCAGAGGCGGAAGACAAGGTCGTCGTGGTCCCCGGCGTGATCCACAAACTCCACTCGCCACATTGGCTTTAACCAATGATCCACAACCTCAACCAGAGTACGACAGACGACTCTTGTGGACTTTGGACAGTGGTGCAGCATTGCATGTTACCTACAGAAAGGAACTTTTCACAGAAATGCACGAGCCAGAACCAGAACTACGTGAACTTTATTCTTTTTCAAATCATTCTTGCCAGGTCAAAGGAAAAGGAACTGTTTATGTTGAAGAGCTCGATGCATTCATTCCTGATGTTTATTACATACCAACAGCAACCAGTAATTTGCTTAGTCAGTATCACTTGTCTAGAATGTTAAAGTTCCAAGTTCACCACCTTGAAAAAGCAAGTTACATAGTTAAAGATGGAGATATTGTTGCTGAAACCATATTAATTGGTGGTGTTTATTACTTAAAGCCTAAGCCTAAAACACAAACACAGGCAAATATGCAAACTCCAAAAAGGGAAGGCACAGGCCCAGAGAGAGATGCTCCAGTGAGAGATCCTGTTGCTACCCCTAAGGCTCCTAAAGCCAACAAAAATAGAATTGGTAAACAGGTTGCTCAGAGCAAGCCTGAGGTTCCGCATAAAAATGTTAATGTTGAGAATTCACTAACAGGTAAACCTTTGCATTCCAGGTGTATCCACAAATGGCATAGAAGATTGGGGCATGCCAGTTTCCGTGTTCTTAGGAAGATGCCAGAGTTCGCAAAAGGTTTGGATCTAAAGGGGTGTAAGGTGTTTTTGGATTGTGCTGTATGCAAGAAGGCCAAATCCAAAGCAGCAGCCATTCCCAAACGCGCTACACGCCTGTCAACACGCATTTTTGATTTGGTTCACATTGACATAGTTGGTCCTTTCCCACCATCATTTGGTGGTAGAAAATATTTTCTAACAATTGTTGATAATTACTCTAGATATGGATATGTATATCCTATGAAAGAAAAATCAGAGACTTTTCAGATCTTTAAAGACTTTGCAGCCCTTGTTTCTACCCAACACCAAGTTCGCATCGCCAGAATCCAGAGTGATCGTGGTGCCGAGTTCATGTCTCAGCGTTTCCAGGACTGGATGCGTAAGAATGGAATTATTCATCAGACGTCGGCGCCTTATACACCGGCTCATAATGGAGTCGTAGAATGAAGACAAGGGGTACTGCAAACCATGATGCGTTGTCTCCTAGAAGACGCCAACCTTGGTAAGATATACTGGGGTGAAGCTATCAAGTATGCAAATTACATTGTCAATCGTACTTGGAGCAGTGTAACAAACCAGACTCCTTTCTTCATGTTGTATGGCTACAAGCCTGATCTTAAAAACATCCATATTTTTGGTTCATATGCTATGGTGAACATTCCCTTAGCTCAAAGAAGAAAAGGAGGTCCAGCAGCAAAGAGACTGAGATTTATGGGTATTGATGATAACTCAAAATGGAGCAAATTTATTGACTCTAAACATGTAATTGTGATTTCCCAATCTGCTAATTTTGAGGAAGATATTGACTGGTCCAGGATTCATTCCAATGATCCTGGAGTTTATTTTCCCAGAGATGATACTGCTGATGTTACGCAGATTGATGATCAAGATTCCACTGATTCTTCTCAACCCGATGTCCCGTCTTCGCAAGCCGTGGATGCTGACGCTAGCGACGAAAGTGAGGACGAGGACGAAGAAGAAGAAGACTGGACAGTTGTCCCGAGACGTTCCAAGAGGGCCACAAAAGGGATCCCTCCACAACGATATTCTTGGCAACTGACAAAAGCACCCTTGCCTTTGATTTGCAATGTTACGCTTCCACCTGATAATTTCACACAAATCAAGCAGCTCCCTGATTCAGAGCAAGACAAATGGTATGATGCAATGCAGGTTGAAATGGACAGTCTAAAGAAACTTAAAGTATTTACACCTGCAAAACCTCCAGCAAACAAAAAGGTCATTGGCACTCGATGGGTCTACAGAATCAAAAAGAAACCAAATGGTGAGTCATTGTACAAGGCCAGACTCGTAGCTCAGGGTTTCACTCAACGTTATCCTGAGGACTACACAAATACTTACTCACCGACAGTCAGAACTGAGAGTGTAAAAATTGCTTTAGCAACTGCAACTATCCTTGGTTTAGAAGTTTTCCAGTTTGATGTTGACATGGCTTATCTACATGCAGACCTAGATGAAGCGATCTACGTGAGAAGTCCTCCAGGATTCCGACAGCAAGAAGGGGATACCTGGTTCCTAAACAAAAGTCTTTATGGTCTGAAACAATCTGGTTTAATGTGGTACTTATGTCTTACTGACAAACTAAATTCAATGGGCTTTATTAAGTCCGAAATTGATGAGTGCGTGTTCACAAAAAGATCTAACAATGCATATGAGATAGTTCTTGTTTATGTTGATGATATTGTTTATATTGGTCCAAATAAGCAAATGAGTGAAATTTTTGCCAAAGCTTTGCAGAGATACTTCACATTGAAATCATTAGGTCATATCAGCACTTATTTAGGTGTTCAGATTGAAAAGACACAGAAGGGGTTTAGTCTTTCACAAGAAGATAAAATTGAACAAATTTTGCATCATTGCAACATGAAAGATGCTAACACAACAAAGACACCCATGCAAACAGATTTTCACAACTTGACACAAGAAGAAAGTCCTGAGTTCGAGGATCAAACACTTTATCGTTCAGTCATTGTTATACATTAGTAGTTGGACCAGACCCGACATTGCACTTAGTGTTAATCTCTTATCTCGACACGTAGGTAAGGCAAAACAGTTTCATTGGACATGTATTAAGAAATTATTGAGATACCTAAAATACACTAAACACATGAAGTTATTGTTAGAACCAACACATACTGATTATGCAGAATTATGTTGTTATGCAGATTCTGATTGGGCAAGTGATAAGAAATCACGTAAAAGTACTTCAGGTTATATGATGTTCTTAAATGGATGTCCTGTTTATTGGCAAGTACGTAAACAGAATTTTGTTTCTTGTTCATCTACTGAAGCTGAATATGCTTGTGTTTCAGATGCATGTAATTCTCTAACTTGGTTTGATGCTTTAGTCACAGATATCTGGACACACCCGATCCGACCGATCACAGTGATGGAAGACAATGAATCGGTGGTTTATATTTCTGAATCTCATTTCACAGGTTCTAGGTCCAGACACATTGACATCCGTTATCAAAATATAAAACATTCAGTGAAAAAAGGTTTTGTCAAAATGCAATATGTATCTACACATGATCAAATTGCTGATATGCTCAACAAACCACTTCCAGCAGCTCAACACGAGTATCTGCGTGAGAAGATGTGCCTTATTTGATGATGAACTGATATTCGCTCAACTGGCAAAAGAAGGGGAATGTCACTGCGTTATTTTATTTACCAGCTGAGCTCATTATTTCTGGACTGTCAGACTCTCCGTAGCTTTGCCAACTTCTTATCAGTAAGCTACGTGTTTCCGTATCCACCCACATTCCTTCACTTGCTCTTCACACACTCTTTCCTTTGTTCTCTTTTCAGCAAGGTCCGGCTGAAAGATAGCCGGCCCGAATTACTTTCAAAAATGTAACAATTAACTTTTCTTAGTTAGTGAGGTGTTTTATTTTCTTTATAACAAATAAATGAGTTTTATTAGAAACCTTCTTCGCGTTTTCTTTATCAGAATAGTGCAACTTGGAATAAGCCTCGATTCATCTCCTTCAAACCAGGGTAATTAGTCCCAGAGCCAAACATGGGATTAATAAATGCCCTGACAATATTCTCCTCCATATCTCCCACCAATTTAAAATAGAAACGTGTTACAACAAATATCTTCTCACATATTCTGTCCTGGATTATAAATTTTCCTTAAATTCGTCCCATTTCATATTTATTCTTATTTTTCTATGAAGGCAACATTTTTATCCGCCTTAAAATGAATTTTCTCTAATTATTAAATCTATGAATAGCTCCTGTTAATATTCAAAATTCATTTAAATATTTAAAACATCCTATTCTCATTTAATCATTTATATTCTTGTTTCATGACCAGATTGTTATATGTGTTGCATATGGTCAAATTTAAAAGGAATGGAAATAAAAAATAAAAAATAAAGAAACAAAAAAAAAGAGAAGAAAGAAAAAGGGAATGAAGAGGAAAAGAAAAAAAGAAAAGAAAAGAAAGGAAGGAAAAAAAGACATATCTTATTAATATTCAAGCTTCATTCAAAGGTTAAAACATTACATTTCCATTTTTAATCAACCTGTTTTATTTTTCTTATCTCACAACCAGCTATATTCTATTTCTTCCTTTTCCCATCTGTCCAAAACTGTTTCTTTCCAAATTCAATATTATCAAAATTAAAAACTCTGTAAAATTTAGCTCTTTTGTAACATCTATTCCATATGCAGTATCATCGTCCCTTCTTTTGTTGCTGCACCATTTTCTTTTGTTGCCATGCCTATTAGTTCAATTTTAATTGTTCCATTTTATTTCTTCTTTCTTTCCATCAATAAAACCACCAATAGACAGATTGGGAATCCCCAGAGTCAAATCTCCTTGGTTGTTCAAAGTAATCCAATTTAGGTAGCAAGATACATTGTTTCTCTTTCAAAAGCAATCCACAATTTACACTTTCACTTCATCGCAGCAATCCTCCATTTTGTCCATTATATAATTGTCCGCTTGTCCTTTCCCCTTAGTTTTTAAAGATTCCTGCTTATCACCTCTCCCCTCTTTCTCTCTCCAAGAGTAGTCCATTCTAATTTAAAGAGATTTCAAAGTTCTGTAACTTTCCAACAAACAGTCATTCCAAATCGGTCCATAATAAAAGTAACTCCTTGATGGGTCTCTTCCTCCTGCAAATTATCTTACTAAGTCTTCTTGCCCCAATAGTCCATAGCCGCTAATTAAGGCTAAGGGCTCACTTGTAAAAGTCCATTTTTTGAGCGCTGTTCCTGCCTGGGTTAATATCACTCACCCGGCTTCCAAATGCTTCGCTCTTTTTTCTCCAATCTTCCTTCTGCACAATGCTTCTCCGGTTTGCCTTGGCTTTGAGGCAGCTGCCATGGCTGCCGCTTCCCCGCCGCTGACTCAGAGGGTTTCCTCCGGCCCCGAGGAACTTGCCCATTCCTCTCGGCCATCCAAGGTGTCCCTCTCTTTCCCCTGTCCCTACAGGACAGAATTGGTCTGCAGACCTGTTGGCAGCGGCTCAACAGTCGGGGTTTTCGCAGGGCTCATCAGAGCCCTGCTATTTCCCCGACTGGATCACCGTGGCTCCAGGTGAGATCTTGACTAATGAGCACTCCTAAGAATTTAGGAGTATGTAAGGATTCTCTTTTGAACCAAATTAACATTTATTGTGGTTGGTAACTATTCCATCCTATCAAAAATTTGATTCTGTTCTGCCATATCCTTTACAAGTTTAGTACTCTTTTTATATTTCAAAGTCACTAAATATATCAGTTTGATATTGTTTATTGCCTCTACCTGAAGTCAAACTCTCTGGAGTTGTTCTTGATCTTTTTATTCCTCATCATGCCAGCAGGATCTGATGGAATAAAAAGAAGGAAATTCAAGTATTTCATGTCTATTTAATTTTTTTATATCTATTAATTATTATTGTATAATATTGATTATTATTAATTAATAATCATTGTTCCACCTGATTTTTCCACAGGACTCTAAGGAAATAAAGTCTCTGTTGAGCCTTACTAAGCACCAGGGATATGTTGTTTTTCCAGGTGAGATCTTGACTAATGAGCACTCCTAAGAATTTAAAAGAGGAAACCCTCTCCACACAGCCCCCTTCAATATACAGTGGGGCAGGCTCTTCTCTGTGCTTCTGGAAATCTAGCACCATCTCCTTTGTGTTGCTAGTATTTAGAAATAAGTTGTTTTTTGAACACTTCTTCCCTGTATGCTGATTTGTCCCCTCCAGTTATAAGACCCAACATCATTGTGTCATCTGCAAACTTTATTATAGTGTTAGATGGATTCCAGTATATGCAGTCATATGTATACAGCGAGTACAGGAAGGGGCTGAGCACGCAGCCCTGAGGGGAGCCTGTGCTGAGCTTCAGGGTGGAAGATGTCAGAGACCCAACCCTTACTGTTTGTGGATGGTCCATCAGGAAGTCTTTGACCCAGTCACAAATGAGGGGAGGAAAATTTAGGTCAGTCAGCTTTTCAATGAGAATGCCTGGTAAGATGTTATTAAAGGCTGAGCTATAGTCTATAAAAAACATTCTGACATAGTTCCCAGATTTCTTGAGGTGTGTCAATGCAGTATGTAAAGCAGTAGCAATGGCATCTTCTCTTGACCAGTTGCTTCTATAAGCAAACTGGTGTTGATCAAAATTTAGTGGAAGACAGGATCTGAGGTGTTGTAGAACCAGTCTCTCAAAGCACTTCATCACTATAGATGTCACTGCAATGGGTCTATAGTCATTCAGGCTGTTTATGGCTGCTTTCTTCTGAACTGGAATGATTGTGGCTGCTTTCAAGCAAGATGGAACTCTAGCCAATTGCAGGGAGATGTTAAAAATCCTTGTCAGAACCCGTTAATTGGTCAGCACAGGTTTTTACTACTTTTCCCAGCACTCCATCTGGAAGTGCAGCTTTGTTGGGATTTATGACCTTCAGCACAGCTCTTACTTGATGTTCATGCAGGGTGAGTGGCTGGAGATTAAAGGGCCTTTGAGCTAGAGCCACAGAGACAGGTCTTTTAAACTCAAAGCGGCAAAGAAGCTATTCAGTTCTTCCACCAGCAGGGCATCAGTATTGGCTGTTTTCATCATATTTCCCTTATAATTGGTTAGTTGTTGCAACCCCTGCCACACCTGTCTTGTGTTATTATCTGCCAGATGCTTCTCTGAGGCTTTTGCTGCCAGCTGTTTAGAGGGGAAGATAGAGTTAACTATCTCCTCCCAGGTGCTTTTGCACTGGGGCATCCAGGAGAGTGCCAAAAAGTTTTTCCCTCCAGGCAAGTACTTAAGCATGAAGTTGAATCAGTTAAAGTATTGAGCCCATTGCACTTGCTTCGGAGAAAGCTTCCTCGGGGTCATCAGTGACTGTAAATTCTTGTGTTCTGTCCATACTTCAAATGGAATCTTGCTTCCTTCTAAGAACTGCCAATGGACACTACTGCCGGGTCAGTAGTGTCCATTGGACCATGTAAGCCTCCTTCTCCCACACTGCCCAAAATGTTTCTGTGTCAGTGAGTTTATGACGAATGGTTTGTCTGGGTTCAGGTGTTTAAGGACTGGATTGGCTGCAAACAACCGCTTGAGCTTCTCAAAGGCCACTTGGTACTCCATGGTCCAGTTCAGTGGCTGACTAGGCTTGGGCTTTACTCCCTTCTCCATCCATTTTTAGCAGTTTGGTGATCGGCAGAGCAATTTGGGCAAATGATGGAATAAACTGCCAGGAGAAGTTGGCAAAGCCCAAGAAGCTTTGCAGCTGCTTTCTGGGTTTTTTTTGGGGGGGGGCTCCCACTCCAGTATTGGTTTCACCTCCCCATGGTTCATTTCTACTCTCTCACTTGACACCCGATAACCCAAGTAATTCATGCTAGCTTCCAGGCTAGCACATTTCAATAGTTTGGCATAGAGTTTGGCATCTAGGAGTTTCCTCAGCACCTCCCGTACTAATTTCACATGCTCTTCTGTCATTTTAGAATAGATGAGGATGTCATACATGTATAAAAGGACCTCTTTGTATAAATGTTCATTTAGCACCTCATTTATCAATTGCATGAATACAGCTGGGGCTCCCTGCAGTCTGAGCAGCATCCCTCAGAATTGGTAACATCCCAGGGGGCAATTGAAGGCCATTTCCCACTCATCTCCTTTCTTAATCCTTACTCGATAATATGCTTCCCTCAAGCCCAGCTTCCCTTTGGGTAGGCATCCCAGCATGTCCTTCATGAGGGGGAGGGGGTACATTTCTTGACACACATCATTAATTCCACAGAAATCTATGCATAGTCTCAAGGACGTATCCTTCTCCTTGAAAAGTATAGAGGCTGGAGGCTTCCAGTTGATGTTGCTGCGATACAGACACAGGGAATGGATCTCCATGTCCCTTGTGCTGACTTTTCCTGTTTGTGGACTCCAAGAGGAGCCAAAGCCGCCCTAAAGGGGCAGTGAAGCAAAGAGGGGTACCCCAAGAGAGTTGCAGCTTTCATGTCGGCCCTGGGGCTCCATCTCCCTCTCAGCCACGGCAAGAAGAAGAGGCAGCCTAAAGATGGCTGCCACAAAGCTGGGACAGCTGATGACTATCTAAGACTGATGCTAAAGCAAAGTAGGTGAACAGTGAGTGGAACTGGGGATAGGATTTTTCTTTTACCTTAAATTTAACCCCAAGAAGCAATTCAGAATTATCTGCTCAGAATCAGCTGTTAAAGCGGCAGCTATGCATTTGGAGAAATTACCAGACCACCAGACGAAATGAAGGGTGCAGGAGTGGAAATAATAAATTTTGAAATATAAAGAAAATTGAACCCTTAAGCTGGGAAGGTGTGGTACTGTGAAGGCATTTTAAAATGCTGGAATCATTTATTTGCAAAAATTATTATGCTTTTATAATTCTTTTATAATTAAAAGAATGCTGGAAATGTGGTTATATTGAAATCTAAGCTGAGAGTGCCACCTGCTGACAAAAGAGAAAACTACAAGTCTGGAAATAAGTCTATATTACAAGCCTGTAAATATCTAAATGAAGTTGTGTGAAAATTTTTATTGGATTACTTCTAGTCACCCTATGACTATTGGATTATTGGAGACTCAAGTATAACCTCTGGAACTACTTAAATGGAACTGATAGTTAATGGGACATAAAGAATTGGGACTAGTGCACTCCTTGAAGGGTAACTTAAAAATTGAATAAATAGTTCTTGGACTATTTATTTTAAGGATTTAAGGAGATTATGGAAAAAAATGGAAAATACCATACAAGGGTAAAGACCAAGACGCCCAGGAAAAGGAGGAGTCAACAGAAGGAATGAAGAAGGAGGAAGACAAAGAGGAGGCAACAGTGGAAATAATAATGGTTGATGAATTAAACCAGAGGGAGAATATATTAGAGGGGGAAGATAGGTTTGAAAGAAAGATGGGGGTCTGGGTAGAAATGTTAGAAATTAGGCAGTGGAAGAGGGTAGAGGTGGGAGGAATACCTAGATTAAACATCCAAGAAGTAGGTAAAGATTTAAGAGAGGAATTTGGGAGGAAAGTAAAAAAAAAAAGCATAGCAATTAAAGTATTGAAGCGGGCAAAGGACAATGGATAGATGATTTCTTTTTTATTTTTATATTGTTGTCTTGATTTACTCGTCTTATTTCCTATTTTTCTTGTAAAGCATAGCAAATAAAGTATTGAAGCGGGCAAGAGATGATAGATGGATGATTTTTTTTCTGATGTTCTGAATTACTTTTTCTTTTCTCTCGCTCTCTTCTTCCTTTTCCTTTTTTCTTTTTTTAAGTAGGTAACATGATTAGAAGTTAGACAAGAAAGAAAGAAAAAGTTTCTTAATAAAGGGTGATATGATCAAAAATTAGAATAAGTGATAGAAACAAGAAAAGAGGGAATATTAGTGTATACTTTTTGCATCATAAAATGAAAGTACTAACAAGAGAAAATGTGGAATAATTGAATAATGATAGACTATAAATTAATATAAGTATGCATTATTATTAGAAATATATAAGCAGATTGAATGTAAGGATTATGATTAACTTGATTAGTTTTATTTGTATTAGAATGTATGGCACTCAGGTGCCACACTGTTCAAGCATTAATTTGATATTTTGATAAAAAAATAAAAAAAACTTTTTAAAAAAGAGAAAAGTATAGGGGCTGCCACCCAGGATTTTGCGGCTGGATAAATCCTCTAGTCAGGTCCTTGTCCACAAAACTCCTTAGCTCTTCCATCTGCCTGGGGGTCATTGCATACATCTTGGGCTTAGGTAGTTTTGACCCTGGTAATATCTCAATTGCACAGTCTGTGGGACAATGGGGAGGGAGCATGTCAGACTCCTTCTCAATGAACACTTCTGCCAGGTTCCTGTAGTTGGCTGGGATGTCTGGCTTCCCAGACCTGGGTTCAACTAGGTCATTGACTGGCTCAGCCCTCCCTTCTCCTCTGGTTTGTGCTTGGGCTGCTCTGTTCAGTTTTCCTGCTAGCTCTAATCCTTTGGTCCCCGCCTTTAAGTGCCACCGGTCATTTCCCTAATTTGCCACAGGGTTCCATTTTTTCAACCATGATAACTCCAATATCACTGTCTCTGCCATTTTTGTGTCTACCACGAATTGGATGGTTTCTTTGTGGCTTTCTGCTCTCATGGTCACTGATTCCATCAGGCACATAGCGGGCACCCCTTCCATGATTGAGCCACTAGCTTGCTCAAACTTCAGCTGCCTCAGAAAGCTTTCTTACTGTAAGCCTAGTTTTTCTACCGTCTGCAAGCTGACCAAGTATCGGGTGCAACCTGAGTCTATTACGGCATTGAAATCCCCCCAGGTTTCTGAGTGGGGCATCATGATTTCCACTTGGGCAGTGAAAGGAGCAATGGCTCCACTTACAATTGGGTAATTTTCCCCTTCACTGTCACTCTCATAGAAGACCAGGCTGGGTTTGACAAGGGTTGGAGTTTCCTTCCCTTTGCTGCATGGAGGAGAGACCTCCACAACCTGATGTGCCACCTACATTTTCTCCTTCGCCTTTTTCAGTACCTTCTTGGTCTTCAGTTGGCGCAGGGCTCTCTGGGATGCAAGTGGTTGTGGTGCTGGGCAAGTCATGGCCTAATGGCTCTTTCCCACATCAGAAATAAGTTCCCGCTGGGTGTCATGGGTTCTCCCTTGGGGCTAAGGCGGGGGCTCCCAGGGTCCTCCATCCCAGCGAGTGTCTCTCCTGGCTCTCAAATCCAACATGCCACTTATATCCCACCAGGTCTAACTCCACAGCAGTTGCCAGATGGTACCAGGCATGGAGCTCATCCAGGACTCCTCAGAGTATGTGGTTTTGGTACAGCTCAGCCCATCTCAGAATTGTAGACCAGCAATAACTCTGGCCACCCTCTCAGCTTCCCCACCAGGCTTCAGAATTCTTGGATGTATTTGGCCACTGGTCTAGCTCCTTGCCGGATGGTCTGGATCTCTGTTTCAGCTTTGCGGGTCTGCAAAGGGTCCCCAAATAAAGCCCAGAGCTCCTCCACGAAGTTATCAATGTTCCCCAACTCTGGAGCTCCCTCATCATGGAGGAACATCACCCAGTCTGCCGCTTCCCCCTCCAGGCTTGCAGTGATGGTGTTAATACATGCCATGTCATCCAGCTAGTCACTGCATACCAGTCCAAGTAGCTCCACACTTGATTTAGGAAGTAATCTAACTTCTCCAGCTTCCTGCTGAAAGTCGCCCTCAGGGGAGGGAGCTCTTGGTTGTCCCAGACCAGCATGTATCCCAACGGCACTCCCATTGCCTGTGGGATCACTTGGGAGATTGCTTATTCCTGCTTCTCCTCCACAGCCTGAAGCACTGGGGGTTTCTCAGGACCCCTTGAGGGAGGGATAGTTGTCCCTTGGGGATTAGCCATTCCCCGAGTCCAGTGGTGGGATTCTACCGGTTCGCACCAGTTCAGTAGAAGCGGTTGTTAAGTAGTTAAGCAATTCGGAGAACCGGTTGTTAGAAGAAATCTCTTTTTGTTTTTTTCCACTTTTCCACTTTACAGGGTTAATCCTGTAAGGAATTGATGTTTCCTAGTCTAATCTTTATTGCCCTGCTTACAGAAACTGCCTCTCCATTAACCCTTATTACATTCTTGGCAGTACGCCTGGACTTACTATTGCTTCTGGTTCCGGGGCTTCTCAGAGGTTTTTTTGTTTGTTTGCTTGACTTTCTTAAAGGGGAAGGGTTGTTTAAGCTTTTTACACTGCTGTTGGGAGGAAATACTCCCCTGTTGGAGTTCTTCCAGCCAGGGTGCAAGGATCAGCACTTTGAAGAAATAATTGAATAAGGAAGCAGAAGCTTTTAATGACAAGGAACCAAGATGAGTAACATTTAGCAAGGCTTATTGGCTAGCTAGAAAGATTGACATTCAAACGTGAATGGTCTAAAACTGGTTTTTGGTGAAGTTTAATTCTGTACTTGGTGATGTTTAATCCTGTGTTTAGTGATGAGATAATTTTCCCTATTCAGCTTTGTTTGGAAGGAAAAATGTTAATCTCTGTTCCTGAAAAGAAGCAGCTTTGGAAATCTGACTAGTTCTTGTGTCTATTTGTTCTGGTAATTGGTTTAACAAGCAATAGATGCATTGTTTGCTCCTTTGCTTCATTCTGGAGAGCTTAAATGATCTTTCTACTAAAGGGTTTCACTTTATGAGCAAGAGTTGGCTGCTGATAGTTATTGTTCCATTTTAACTATTTTAATTCTTCAAGGTGCTCTGCCACCCTGCCTGATTTGTAACTCCAGTTTGTAGGTATTTCTAATCCAATGATTGGTATTTAGGGCAGCTTTTTGCAAGCAAAGAAACTTTTTGTATTTTTGTACAGGTAATCCTTGATTTACAACAGTTACAAAGGCACTGAAAAAAGTGACTTATGACTGTTTTTCACACTTACAACCATTGCAGCAAACTGTCATTAGGGCAAGGAAGCGATGCCACATGACCACCTGGCCACGCCCACCCGGTCACATGCAGCACTGCAGTTGTGAAATGAGTGACACGGTTGTTAAGAATGCTGCAACGGGCATAAATGATGAGTGGTCATAAGTGCAAAGATCGGTCAAAAGTGCAAGGACCTGTCAGAAATCACTTTTTTCAGCCCTCTGGGTAGTCCCTATGTGCAAAGGGACCACTCAGAGGGCTGAAAAAGTTATTTTTGACTGATCCTTGCACTTTTGACCGGTCCTCGCACTTACGACTGTCCTCACATTTTACATTTTGCGCCCTATCTTGTCACTGTGGTAAAGAGAAGCAGTTGTGAAATGAGTGACACGGTTGTTAAGAATGCTGCAACGGGTATAAATGATGAGCAGTCATAAGTGCAAAGACCGGTCAAAAGTGCAAGGACCTGTCAGAAATCACTTTTTTCAGCTCTCTGGGTAGTCCCTATGTGCATAGGGACCACTCAGAGGGCTGAAAAAGTTATTTTTGACTGATCCTTGCACTTTTGACCGGTCCTCGCACTTACGACTGTCCTCACATTTTACATTTTGCGCCCTATCTTGTCACTGTGGTGAAGAGAAGCAGTTGTGAAATGAGTGACACGGTTGTTAAGAATGCTGCAATGGGCATAAATGATGACCGGTCATAAGTGCGAGGACCAATCAAAAGTGCAAGGACCGGTCAGAAATGACTTTTTTCAGCCCTCTGAGTAGTCCCTATACACATAGCCATGGCCATATGGTCACATGACCAGCTAGACACGCCCACCCAGTCACATGACCACCAAGCCACACCCCCAAATAAGCCACACCTACAGAACCGGTTGTTAAAGTAATTGAATCCCACCACTGCCCGAGTCACTGATCCCATCGTCCTAGGCTGGGATTGGGAAGGCAAGGGCCCTGTGGCGGTTTGGGCAAAGCTAATCCCCATCTCTGGTCCCAGCGTTGTTTGGTGCACTGATACTGCTCCATGCATCTCCATCCCAATGAACCTCTCTCTCAGTTATTCCACTGAAGTGCTACATGCCATCAGGTTTTTTAAAAAAGGAAAAAAACCAGACACAGAAGAAAGTACAGACCAATCAGCCTAACATCAATACCTGGGAAGATACTGGAAAAATTAATCAAAAAACAGATCTGTGAACATCTAGAAACAAATAAAGTTATAACTAGTAACTAAGCACAGGTTTGTTAAAAACAGATCATGCCAAACCAATTTTATTTCATTCTTTGAAAAGTGACTAAATTAGTAGACCAGTGAAATGCTGTGAACATAGTATATTTAGACTTCAGCAAGGCATTTGACAAAGTAGACCACAGCCTATTTCTTGGTAAACTAGAAAAATGTGGGGATAGACAAGATCGCCACCAGATGGATTTGTAACTGTCTGACAAACTGTACTCAATAAGTAGTCCTTAATGGTACTACATCTACATGTAGGGAAGTAAATAGTGGGGTACCACAAGGCTCTATCTTAGGCCCAGTACTCTTCAATATCTTCATCAATGACTTAGATGAGGGAATCGAAGGGGAATTTACTAGATTTGCAGATGATACTAAATTGGTAGGAATAGCTAACACACCAGAAGACAAGCTCAGGATCCAAAAAGATCTTGACCAACTTGAACAATGGGCCCTATCCAACAAAATGGAATTTAATGGAGAAAAGCAAGATTTTTACAGTTGGGCTGGACAAACCAAAACTACAAGTACCGATTAAACAAAACCTGACTCAAAAACAGTAACTGTGAGAAGGTTGGACAAAACCTTCTCTAGTGGACAATCACTTAAACATGAGCCAACAGTGTTGGCAGCAGCCAAAAAAGCTAATACAATCCTTAGTTGTTTAAACAGAGGCATTGAATCTTAACCACATGAAGTATTAGTAGTGCTTTATAAAGCCTTAGTAAGACCACACCTGGAATATTGCATCCAGTTTTGGTTACGTTACAAAAAAGATGTTGAGACTTTAGAAAAAGTGCAAAGAACAACTAAGATTAATAAAGGCATGGAAACTAGAACATATGAAGAATGGTTGCAGGCTAGTCTAGAGAAAAGAAGGACTGGAGGAACATGATAGCAGTATTCTGATATTTGAGAGGCTGCCACAAAGAGGAGTGGGTCAATTTACTTCCCAAAGCACCAGAGTGCAGGACAAGAAAAATGGATGGAAACTAATCAAGGAGAGAAGTAACCTGCAATTAAGGAGAAACTTCCTAACAGTGAGAACAATCAACCAGTGGAACAGCTTGCCTTCATAAGCTGTGGGTGCTTCATCACTGGACATTTTTAAGAAGAGACTGGATAGTCACTTGTCTGAAATGGTATACCTTTACAGTCCTTTCCAGCTCTATTCTGATTTTCCCTTAGTTCTTTCCTAAAATGGCTAGTCTTCTCTTATAAAGCCGACTTGCATTTCATAATTACATAATTTTTCAATTAAGGCTGCATAATTATTATCCAGATGTAGACAATGAGGGAGATGATTTTGAAGGATTTAGGCAGAAGAACTATATCAGGAAAAAGGGCCTGAACATTCCTTAAGTCCTGGGAAAAAGATAGTTTGGAGAAGGCTAAGGTGGCTCTATCCTGATTCATTGGGCTATAAGAGGGAAAGGAAGTAAGGTCAATCAAGGTTGCAAGATTCTGTTATTAGAGCCAATCTCAATAAAATATAATTTCAGTCTTCTGGTGGAGTCTGTTTCCAGATTCGATCTACCTCAAAGGGCTGAGCCCAAACAACCATTCTATTTTGTTGTGCTGCATTAAGACTTATAAAAACTCAACTTCAAGATGAAAGTGATTATCAAGATCTATTTCAGTCTGGATTTAGACCTAACACTGAAATGAAAATGATTTTGTTTGATGTATCAGATGAACTGGAAGAGTTACACAAGGTATATTCCAACTGTTTTTGTAGATTCCTCACTGTTTTTCAGTATGTGGTAATATTCTTCTCAGCTGTTTGGCTTGTTTAAAGTAATAAAAAACATCAAGCTCTTTTTTTTTAATAAAAAGTTTTTTTTATTAATAATACAAAATTAAAAAAAAAACATTGGACATAGATATGACATCACTGGTTCCATACATCTTCAGTCACTTTACAATAATATTAGTACTTATATAAACATATAGTTCTTAAGGTTTGTTCACTAAGCATAATATGATATGATATTAATACTTTTTCCCTTATTTCTGTATATTTATTTATCTCTTAAACATACATTTATCTATAATAACATCTATATTTTTGTTCTAACACTATACATTTGTCTTGGCTACCCTCTTGTTATCTATTCAATCATAAAATTTTTCCCAGCTTTTGTAGTACTTAGTTTTGCTTTTATCCTTGAATTCCAAAGTGAGTCTGTCCATTTCTGTGCAGTTAAAGATTTTCAGTAAGATTTCCTCTTCAGTTGGAATATCTTTCTCTTTCCATTTTTGAGCGAAGGCTATTCGTGCCGCTGTGACTATATGCAATAATAAATAATTTGTATCTTTCTTATATTTTCTTTCTATAATTCCCAATAAGAAAAATTCCAGTTTGACCTCTATATCTGTTAGCAAAATTTCTTCCAGCCAGTTCTTCAGTAAATTCCAAAATTTCTGTGCCTTTGGGCATTCCCACCACATATCGTAGTAATTCCCAACAGTCTCTCCACACTTCCAGCATATCAAGGATTTCCCCTTATTCATTTGTGCTAATCTTGTGGGGAGGAGGTATCACCTATAGAACATCTTATAGAAGTTTTCCTTGTAGGAAGTTGCTAGTGTGATTTTTAAATTTTTTCCCCATAAACTTTGCCAATTGTCCAAATCGATATTGTGCCCAAAATATTTACACCAAATTATCATAGTTTCTTTCACCTGTTCCTCAATCATATCTTGTTCTAATAAATATAGATATAGTTTACTTATGGTCTTGCCTTCCCTGCTAAATAAAATTTTATCTAATTCTGATGATTCTTGCTTTATGCCCCATTCTTTTTTATCTTTGCTAAATTTAGATTGAATTTGGAGATACATCCATCATTCCAATTCAATTCCTTCTTCCTTTAAAGTATTTCTCACTTTTAATTCTCCTTTCTCATTCAAAATATCTTTATAGGTGACAGCTCCCCCTCATTTTGTCAAATTTGGGTGTACATTTCTAATGTTGATACCCAATTAGGAATTTCCATATAATTATTTTTTTTTATTTTTTTTCCAAATATCCAATAGTGCTCTCCTAATATAATGCCTCCGGAAGTACTGATGGGCTAAATGTTTTTCCTCCCATAGAATAGCGTGCCACACTGTCTGTAGGTCATGACCTTCTAGTGCCAATAGTCTTGTGTTTTTAGGATGCATCCACTCATTTAGCCAAAGCAACACCACTGCCTGATAATATTTTGTCCAGTCTGGTAGGCCAAATCCTCCTCTTTCTTTAGCATCTTGTAATAATTTGAATCTGATTCTTGGTCGTTTCCATTGCCATATGAATTTTGAAATGAGTCTGTCCAAATTTGTAAAAAAGTCTTTTTTGAGCCGAATTGGTATGCATTGAAATAAAAACAACATTTTCGGAAGAACATTCATTTTGATGGTGGCTATCCTGCCCATTAGAGATAGCTGTAATTTTCCCCATTTTTCCAAATCAGACCTAATTTACGCCATTAATTTGTCATAGTTATCTTCTTTAAGTGTGATGCATCTCACTGTCAATTGAATTGATATAGGGGATATAGTTACTGAACCCTTGTCATGGTCAGATCACTCTCTCCTTCGTCTCGACTTTCGAACCGCTGCACCCCGCCGCAGGGAGGCGGAGCCGGTCAGATGGTTCCGCCCCAGGCGCCTGATGGAACCTGACAGATTCCAGACGGAGCTTGGGCCATTTCCTGAGGTTCTGGCACACGCCTCGACTGGAGACCTGGTGGCCGCCTGGGATAGGGCGGCTGCTGGTGCTCTGGATCGGGTCGTGCCTTTGCGGCCTCTGACCCGGCGCCGATCTCAATTGGCTCCTTGGTTTACCGAGGAGCTGAGGGAGTTGAAGCGCCGGAAAAGACGCCTAGAGAGTAGTTGGAGGGCCAGTCTTCTTGAATCTGACCGGACACTAGTAAGATCCCACATTAGGAATTACTTAGTGGCGATAAAAGCAGCGAAATGTAGTTATTTTGCTGCTCTTATTGCGTCATCAGATAATCGCCCGGCCGGCCTCTTTAGGGTGACCCGCTCCCTGCTCCACCAGGAAGCGCGGGAGGACCCCTTGGAGGGTAGAGCCGAGGATTTTGTTCAGTATCTGTATGACAAAATCACTCAGATTCGGGAAGATTTGGACTCCGACTGGGTAGTCTCAGGGGGAGAGACAGGGGCAGGTCTTGAGAATGTTATCTGGGATGAGTTTGATCCTGTGACCCCTGAGGACGTGGACAGGATTCTGGGTAGACTGAACGCGACCACTTGTTTATTGGACCCGTGTCCTTCCTGGTTAGTACTGGCTTCCCGGGAAGTGACACGAGGCTGGCTCCAGGGGATTATAAACGCTTCGCTGAGTGAGGGTGACTTTCCCGCCGCCTTGAAAGAGGCGGTGGTGAGGCCTCTCCTCAAGAAGCCTTCCCTGGACCCGGCAATGTTGGTAAATTATCGTCCGGTCTCCAATCTTCGCTTTGTTGCGAAGGTTGTTGAGAGTGTGGTCGCGCAACAGCTCCCCCAGCACCTGGATGAAACGACGTATCTGGATCCGTTCCAGTCGGGCTTCAGGCCCGGGTACAGCACGGAAAAGGCATTGGTCGCGTTGGTTGATGATCTCTGGAGGGCTCGGGACAGGGGGTGCTCCTCTGTCCTGGTCCTGTTAGATCTCTCAGCGGCTTTTGATACCATCGACCATGGTATCATGCTGCACCGGTTGGAAGAGTTGGGGGTGGGAGGCACTGTGTTGCGGTGGTTCTCCTCCTTTCTCTCTGACCGGTCGCAGTCTGTGTTGACAGGGGGACAGAGGTCGACCCCGAGGCCCCTCATATGTGGGGTGCCGCAAGGGTTGGTCCTCTCGCCTCTCCTGTTCAACATTTATGTGAAGCCGCTGGGCGAGATCATCCGTGGTTTCGGGGTGGAGTACCATCAGTACGCTGACGACACCCAGCTGTACATCTCCACCCCGGATCACCCCAACGATGCCCTTGAAGTGATGTCCCGGTGCCTGGAGGCCGTACGGATCTGGATGGGGAGGAACAGGCTCAGGCTCAACCTATCCAAGACTGAGTGGCTGTGGTTTCCGACGTCCCGATATAGTCAGTTGACGCCATCACTGACTATTGGGGGCGAATCATTGGCCCCCACGGAGAGGGCTCGCAACTTGGGCGTCCTCCTGGACTCACGGCTGTCTTTAGAAGAGCACTTGACGGCCGTGACCGGGAGGATTTTTCATCAGGTTCGCCTGATTCGCCAGTTGCGTCCCTTTCTGGATCGGGACTCTTTACGCACGGTCACTCATGCCCTTGTCACCTCCCGCCTGGACTATTGCAACGCTCTCTACATGGGGCTCCCCTTGAGGAGCACCCGGAGGCTCCAACTGGCGCAGAGTGCGGCCGCGCGGGTGGTAATGGGAGCGACATGGCGTTCCCATGTAACACCTCTCCTGCGCAAGCTGCACTGGCTCCCGGTGGTCTTCCGGGTGCGCTTCAAGGTTTTGGTTACCACCTTTAAAGCGCTCCATGGCTTAGGACCCGGGTACTTGCGGGACCGCCTACTACCACCAATAGCCTCCCACCGGCCGGTACGCTCCCATAGAGAGGGGCTCCTCCGGGTGCCGTCAGCCAAACAATGCCGACTGGCGGCCCCCAGGGGGAGAGCCTTCTCTGTGGGGGCACCTACTATCTGGAACGAGCTCCCCCCAGAGATACGGAGGATCCTGGATCTGCGCACCTTCCGCCGCGCCTTAAAGACCTTACTATTTCACCAGGCCGGCCTGGCCTAATTTTCCCCCTCTTTTATAAAAGACTTTTAAAATTTTAAATATTTTTTAGTATTTATATATTCAATTTTAAATTGGTTTTAAAAGTTTGGGGTTTTAAATTTGTTGGGGCCAAAATTATTTAATTTGATTTTATTCTATTTTTTAAATTTTGTATTGTATGTGTTTTTATTGTTTGGCTGTGCACCGCCCTGAGTCCTTCGGGAGTAGGGCGGTATAGAAATCTAATAAATAATAATAATAAAATAATAAAAAATAAAATAATAATTCCCAAATATCTTATTTTTTTCTTAGTCTGAATATTTATTTTTCCCTCCAATTCTTTTTTTTTTTTTTTGCTCTTCAGTGATGTTTTCAACTATCATTTTTGTTTTATCCTTGTTTATTTTCAGGCCTGCTACTTCCCCATAGTCCTCCAGCACTTCCATCAGCCTAAGACCAGATTGTAGAGGCTCTTTGATAATAAATACAAGGTCGTCCACAAATGCCTGTACCTTAAAACTTTCTTTTCTTACTTTTAAATCTTTGATTTGTTTGTTTTCTCAAATTGTTCTAATTAAAGCCTCTAGTGATAGAATAAAAAGCAGTGGTGATTGCGGACAACCTTGCTTTGTGCCTTTTTGGATTAAAAAGTTCTTTGTTGTTTCCCCATTTATCACCACTCTGGCTTCTTGTCTGGAGTAGATTGTTTTGAACATCTTTATAATTTTCCCCCCAAAATCTATATATTTTAATTGTTCTAGTATGAAGTCTCATTTGATGTTATCAAATGCTTTTTGCGCATCGATGAATATCAACACCATCTGTTTTTCATTGTGGACTTCATAGTATTCTATCGTATCCAAAATAATCCTAATGTTCCTTATATCTGGGAAGAAAACCATTTTGATCAATATGAATGAAATTCTCTAAAATTTTCTTTAGTCTGTCTGCCATAATTGTCATGAAGATTTTATAATCCGAATTTAGTAGGGATATTGGCCTATAATTTTTAATATAAGTCAAATCTGAATTTTCTTTGGGAATCAATGTGATTGTTGCTTCTTTCCACAATTCAGGTATCTTAGCTTCATTAAGTACATAATTATACACCTCTAATAACTGTGGGCTTAATAGTTCCTGGTGATTTTTATAAATTTCTGAAGGTAGACCATCTGGGCCTGGCACTTTGTTACTTTTTTGTTTTTTGATTGCCTCAGCTATCTCCCATGCTGTTATCTCATTATTTAATAAATTTTTACCTTCTTCCAAGATTCTGGGCAATTCTGAAAAAACATCAAGCTCTTGATTACTTTATAACTCATATCTAATTTTATAAATCTGTTTTTATTATATTGTGAAAATGTTATGGTGGTTGTTCTGAACTGGAAAATGAATTAGGAGCTAATTAATAAGAGTGAACAAACTGGATAAATAGCATTTTTACTTAGAAATTCTATTACTCCAGGGTAACATGCTTAAATGTGATGTCCTATTCAACTCCAAGGTAACAGAATGCAGGTTTTAAGCACCAAGTCCCCAGGGAAGAACTGTTTATTTTCTGCAACTACATTTAAAAATGCATGAGATGCGTGCAACTCCAAAGACAATTGTTGAGCATACTGGTATAAAATTATATGTGTAGTGGGGGAAGGGTGGGGGGAGAGAGGAGTACAGCACAGTCAGGGATTTGTGTCATGAATTAATATTGATTTTGAAGACACTGTAGCATTCAAATAATGTAAAATTGGAAATGTTGCCAGGTTCAGCCAGGTTTGTGAAAACTAATGCAGAGTCAAATATGGTTTAGTTAGAATTGCTGAATTTTTGCTATGAAATCTTGCATTCCATAATGTTGATAATGATAGAGAAGCTGCCCTGCAATTTAACTGCAAAGGGTAGACATAAAATTTAGAAACAGGAAAGTCTTCAATGGCACTTGTGAATTATGTGCGCTTCCTTGAATGTGTCAAAAAGAAATTCAATCTACAAAGTTCTGTGATAGAGCACTGTAGAACATATTGAGTGTACATAAAATGTTTCCAATCAGTGTCCAAATCAGATGTTAATAACAATATCTGTTAATTAAGTGGATAACATCAACATTGATGAAAATTGATACAGTATATTTGGAGAATCTACATTTATTAAGAGCATCTCAGCAGATCAGCCTGAAGTTATGTAAACAATAACGAATTATTATGGTTGATGACATAGTAAGCCAGGTGTTTATAATGGATTTGGCATTTTTGTCCAACTATGAGTTCTTCCCAAGGACCTGGGATGTACAAATGTTGTTTGATAATATTAAAGATATTGTCATAGGGTGAAAGCTGTTCTAATTATTAATATTGTAAATTCTTTCACTTCAGCTCTAAAGGTCCATACAGTACTGTATAGCATCTCATTCTTTGCACTGTAGATAGAAAACATAGGTTCAGGGGCAGCAATCTATATTTGATACTTTTGAACAGAGTCTTCTTTAGTTCTTGACTCAAAATCTTGGCAACCATGACATAAAGTAGCCTCTTTCTCACTGTCTGGAAATCTATTCTTCTGGGAAGTGTAGCAAGCTTTATCTGAAATATATTGAAAATTTTCATAAACAATTGATACTTTTTCTGTTTACAAAATAGAAGATTTACCTATAAGAAAGGGGAAAAGAAAGCTTCTGTTTCATTGACTTAGTAGAAATATATATATGAATTTAAAGCACTTTACAATTGAGAAATTTCATAGAATTTATAGTGATAGAAAATGAGGAAAAGGGAGAATTTTCTACCTAACAGTCATGAGATACTGTAATTCAGAATAATTTAACACCACGAATTACTTGTATATTCTCTATCTCTTTAAAATTAAGCACTGACATTTGCCACTTTTAAGATATTTCAGCACTTTTGAGTAATGTGATGAATCCTATCTCATAGATTATTTTCTGTTGGCTGAAACAATAAACAAATGGTGAAAAAAAGATATTCTTTGTAATTTGATCTGAATTTGCATTAATAATTTATTTGTTTAAGTATTAAGGATAAATGATTAAATGATGGCTATTTATGTCATTTTTGCAGAATGACATAAGTAAGAGGCAGCCAAGAATATCAAATATTCAAAATCCAAACAGGCAGTGGCTGATTGTTCTGCTTGTGGGAAGCAGTTCCAACATTTTCTGCAGGGTCTGAGAGAAAAACACAGATAGCTTTCTTCTACATCTATGGACTTTCCGTTGGATGACTTTTGGTGCCAGATTTTAAAAATGGGATAAAATTCAGTGAAGCAAACAGGCCAGCCATCTTGCCTGCACCCTGCCATTTAGCCCAAACACCTAGAATTATGAGGAAATAAGCACAAGTCTCATGGCAACAGGGAACCATAAAACCCCAGAATGCCATAAAACTCCAGTGGCTACTTTCACAACCAGTTAAAATGAGAATGTTACAGGTAAATCATAACTCAGGCCAAAGGCAGAGCCAGAAAAGTTGCTACTTGTACTTGTCTGAGGTGATAAAAAGGTGATTTGTTACATTATTTACACCACCTCGTAAAGGTAGGCCTCCGGTTGCCAGGTGGGCAGGCAAGGACAGGGCTCTGCTACAGAGACACTGCACAGCAAGGCAGGGAAAGGGTTAAGATGTGCAAGGGTGGTGGTGGTGGAAAAGGTTCATCTCTTTGGGAATGAAAGCCAGGTGGCCTGATGTGTGAACAGACAAAAGATAAAAATCACAGAGGAAATGGCTCTGTCTGAGGCCCCAGCGTGACGCCTTGTGCTGACCCTCCAACCTAAACCTCATCAGTCAGCTTGTCCTTCCCGTGACTTTTCACCTTGTGCTCTGCCGATCCATGGAGCCCATGTGGGCTGCGGGAGAAAAGTTCCCCTTTCCTCTTTTTCCATAGCTAAGAAAGAGGCATGACATTCTTCCATTTATATATTTATTGCTGGAGGAGGACATTTCAAGCCTGAGTGTTTTAACAGACCCTTGAACAGTGTTTCTGTGGGCAAGCAGAACACTTCCTGAGCTAAGGAAAAATGTAGCAAAGAACAGAGCTGGCTGTGGAGGCAAGACCCCAAGGGAAAGCACAGTTCATTCCCTTTGTCCATTGCTTGCTCGGCATATGGGCTATCTGGTAGGTTCCAATCGTATTTGTTCTGGAACCTTTTATTCAATTTGTTTCCCTTTCAGAAGTATTACTGAAAGGGACTGAGCAAATATGCATAACATTTGAATTTTATTTATCCAAGTGGGAAAAAATGGGGAAAATATCACTGAGGGTGTTGCAAAAACGTGTGTGCATGTCTCTGTGTGTCCCCAACAGAAATGTTTTTCGATGTATGCTTCTGCTTGTTGCAGACATGACAGTGCAGCCAAAGAGCTTTGTTTGTGTGAAAAAATTGTCCACAAATATATACCCCATTTAAGCAAGAAAATAACTGTAGAGGAGTGCATCCCCAGAGTCTTTTAAGGGGGCAAAATGCCCAACTACACTTTTAATTGTTAAGGAGAGGAGGAATCATCTGTGTGAGTTGCGTACATACTATCATGAAATTACTGAAATGGTTAATTTTTCAATAAAAGATAGGACCTTGTAAATGGAGAGGAGGAAGCATCTAGAATGGTGATATTTCTGCTCTCTCAAAATATTGGCAACTGGAAACTGAAATCGAAGCCCATAATTTCCCAGAATGGATTATCACCACTTCCTCCAAAGGACCCTACAGAGCTCTGTGATTCCACATACCAGGTGCTCAAGACCTGAGCTGAATTACTTCTGGCTTAGCTGCAACCCTGGCTTTTTTATTGCAATGCTGTAGATTTCATTTTTGCTTTGATTGCAATATAGTGGCTGGATCCCGGTTTTTTAATTGTAGGAATTCTTACCTTATTTAACCCTCTAGTTCCTGAACTTCAGAGTTTCAAGTGGAAGAATTTCTGTCTGGCACTTTTTTTAGTTCTTCCTTTAAGAAATTGGTGTTTTTTGTCAAACCGAATGCACACAACATGAAGTAATGTGTCCTACTGTGTGTCAGTACATGCATGCATCAGTGGTGGGTTGCTACCAGTTCGCCCTGATTCGGGCAAACCGGTAGCGGCGGCGGCGGGAGGCTCCGACCACCCACTCACCCAGATGTCATCAAATACGCTCATAAGTGGCACACGAACCGGTAGCAAAGGTAAGTGAAACCCACCACTGGCATGCATGGGTACTATTTTCTGTGCAGAATAGAATGAAGAAATGTTAATTTCTCTTGAAACTGCAGTAGTTTGAATATTTTTCAAGGTGATGTTTTAGAATAAGTTGGGGAGTTTATACACATAATTGTGTGACAAAAGAGCTTGCATTTTCCAAAGTATTCTTCCACCCAAGTAAATAATCCCAAAGTTGTTTTTCAGGAGATTATTTTTAATGAAAAATTTGGCTGTTATTAGTTTCAGCTTTTCAGAGCAAGGGGCTACCTATGTGGATTTCTACATGATTGTGACAACAGCGATTCTGTGAGCAGATGTAAATATACTGTACATGCACTCACAACCAATCCCTTCTGCTGCCTTTGGCAAGCTGTGTTGATTCTCAGTAATAACATTTTAAATATGAGAAATGACAGAGCCCTTGAAGTTAATTTGCACAAAGGCATGATCGTTTTGAATGTCAGCCAAAGTGCAAAAGGCCTGTCTAGAATTCTTGGGTGCAGATATTTAGTCTAGAAAGAGAAGAAGAGGTTGAATCAAATGTGGTGTTAGTGGTGAAAAGCAACTACTTTTTCCAAAATCCTGAATAAAAGGTTTCTATTAATGCTACTCAAATATTTCTTCTGTTTTAATTTTGTAGTTCTGTGTAGCACAGAAATAGGTGCAGGGCTATGGAATTTAGTAGAACCACTCCATTTAAAAACCTACCACATTTGAGGAAACAGGGCAAAAATAGGTGTGAGCTTTAACCCTTTATAAATCTTTCAGACCATATTTTTATTAATACACTGATCAGTATGGTAAGGTTACTTCTATCCAGAAACAGCTGTAGCTGGTAGGGCAGTTAGAACTAAATAGCAATAGCAATAGCACTTGCTTCATATATACTGCTTCACAGTGCTTTACAGCCCTCTCTAAGCAGTTTACAGAGTCAGCGTATTGTCCCCAACAATCTGGGTCCTCATTTTACCAACCTTGGAAGGATGGAAGGCTCAGTCAACCTTGAGCCTGTCAGGATCAAACTCCTGGCAGTGGGCAGAATTGGCCTGCAAAACTGCTCAGTGATACTTTCCCCACTTTTTTCCAGTTGGATAAATAATGATGAGAATAGACCCTCCTCATTAAAATGTGTGCCGCCCTTGATAGAGATGAGTGTAGAAATACTCCAAAGTATGCATTTGCTCTTTCAAGGGGAGAACAATCCTGCTCAAACCTCTTTAAACCTGAATAAGAAAACTGCCAAGCTGCCATATTTCTAGCTTCTTAGAATTCAGCTTATTGACCCTTATCAAGTCCACCCTATCCAAAGAAAAATCTAAAGCCTGCACAATTAACCCTGCTTAGATGATTGAGAGAAATAGAGTAGAAGTATATTTCCAGCCTTATGATTCTATGTTCTAAATAACTCAAGACAGCAAAGACACACATAATACTCCTTCCTCCTCCTATTTCCCCAACAATAACAACTCTGTGAGGTGAGTTGGGCTGAGAGAGTGATTGGCCCAAAGTCATCCTATGATGCACTGTTGCACTGTTTCAAGATAACAAACAGATAAACTGATACAAAATTTTACTTCAGGTTGGTTTCTTGAAGCTGTTGAATAGCCTTGGAGGAAAACCAGAACCTGGGAAATTTGACTTAATTTCAATGGGTTATTTGAGATGATCTTTAAAATGAAGTTGCATATAGAAGCCCGACTCTTGTTTTCAACTCACAACCCACACTTCAGCATACAGTAATATTGTGATCAACATTCTCAGAAGTTGCTGAAACAATGAACCAGCAATGAAGAATAAACAACTGCTCTCCATATGAAGGTTATTTAGCAAAGTGACCAAGCATGATTCAGTCATGTATAGACCTGAACCTCAAATGAAAAGAATGTAGTTAGCCCAAGATGTATAGATACCATTTCTTAAGCATTAATATTCCTCTAATATACCCCAGAAAAAGAAAAAAAACAGTTTACTGTAATATGCAACATTTCAACAAGCCTTTGCACGTAGTAATTAAATCATAAGTACACCCCAGTTCTAATGGCCTTTCTCTGTTGGAAATAATTAGTAAAATATAATTATTTCCAGAATTAAAGACAAAGTGGTTTGTACAGTCTCCCCAATCTCATTCACCTTCTCTCTGTCTCTCATTCCCTGCTATTGCTCCCATGCAGCTGTTGAAGGCATTCTTTGGCCTACCTTCCTGTCAAATTTGCAGCAAGGCATATGCAGTCCTCCAGATGGTGCCAAACTTCAAAACCCAGAAATCCCTGCCTGCATGATGAATGGTAAGGGTAATGTTGGCAGAATGTCTAGTTCTGGAGTGTCTGGAGGGCTGCAGGTTGCCAACTCCTGCACCCAATTAATTAAGCAAAAATCACAAACAATATGTGGAATAAAAAAATAAGTTTTTTTTTCTAAGGAATATGAGCTTGGATTTTACAATTCAGTTCAATAATCAAAATTTGCATAATAAAGGCAATTGCAAATGGAAAGGATTGTATAAAATGTATAAATTAGAAAAATATTCATAGTGTATGGGGATTTTCTTTTTTTTAAAAATGCACAATAATGTGGATATGTGAGATAACATATAACTGTTTACATTAAAAAAAAACCTGCACATATAGATGGAACTATAGATCTCTATGTAAACTGAGCTTTTTAAATGTTACACAGAAAAATATAAGATAAGCAGGGATTTGGAAATACATTATATTTCCAAATGTAATATAAGAAAGTCAAGCATAGGCAGTGGCAAATCTAGATTAGTTGGCACTAAGAGGTAGCAGGGCCATCTATCCAGTTCTTCCAAGCAGAACACCTTTTATTACTGGACTCTGGCAGCAAAAGGACTTGATCAAAAGGTATAATTTAAAGCACATTTGTTAGGGGGAAAATCACCCTATAGTAATAGCAAGAAAAAAATAGTGAGGGATATTTTTAATTGGTTTTTTCCATCTCTTTCATGTAAATATTTTGAACAGAAGGGAAATGTTTTCTACTTAGTTGAGCTTCCACTTTTGGATGTTGTATGTTTGCATAGTACTATTAATGCAGAATATTCAATTGTTATCCCAGTTACCCCAGCTTCTTTCATCCTATTTTATGCCTTTATAAATAGCTGGAGAGGCTATTATCATGGAATCTCATCATTAGAACAGCTTGGAAAATTTGTTAGTCACTTCCAGAATCCAAAATTTCTAACAGCTGTTTTTCATTCCCAAAATACAAGGTCAGCTGCAGCTATCATGGATACCTTGAAGGCACATTCTTTGAGTGGAATTTTGAGCTGAATGGAATAGAATTGACTGTTCACAATTTTGCCATAGTGGTTATAAATAATAGAAAAGAGAAAAATGATGAAGGAAATCAATCCTGCTATCCTATCACTAGTTTGGAGAAATAAATAATATTATTGATCTTGAGTTGCAGAGCAGATCCTTAGTTATGGCAAATGATCCCTTTTAACCAAGAATAAGCAAAAAATGGAAGAGAGTAATTTATACAAATGTTAGCACTTGTGGACTAGCCATTCTATGACCTTGAAGACTGCCTAAAATACTGTGTCCCATTTTTGCTATACTGCATGTATGCATGCTTCCTACACATACACACATAGACACAAACAGAAACAAGCAGTTTTCACATACATGCTTATCAAACTTTATAGCTTTATTTATAAAAACATGCTATCTTGGGTACTGTTAACCTTGTTTAGTTTTTATTTTATGCAAATCCAGGGAACATGGTTATGTTATGGTTCAATGTATTGTGAAATTATAGAGAATGATATGATTAAACAGCCAGGTTTAATATCTGGTAATGCAGTCGTAGAGTGTGTCTGTGAGAAAGACTTTCATTCCTGGCATGGACTTCATTACCAGTGATGGAGACACTGTATCCCATACAGTTCAGTAAAGAATTTTTCATTCTGTGAGCTATGTGCAGACTGGTTGCTGGCTTCATCTTTCACCTTGTATTCTTTTTTTGTAGTAATTTTCATTGTGCATATTAGAAGAATAAACAACAAATCCCAGAAATGTCATAATTCAAAGGCATTATATAGGATATTGTAAAATAAGATCAATATTGTTTTATTATAATGGTATGTGTCACAGAGGCTATAAACATTTGATCAGACTTGTGCACCATTATAGATTGAGCTTCCTGTACTCACAATATGCCATAGTCTGTCAAATCAAAATTTGGACTTGGGAGGGATGTATCTGGGCTTCAATCACTTGATAGAGATGCCCCTCATCCAATTATTTATGTTTGGTGTTTTGCTTCTCCAGAATTCCAATATTATAGTAACATCAACAGATTGTATCTTCTCCTCCTCCTTCAAACCCTGCCAAAACATACTTTCCCCTAGGGTAGAATAAGGGAAGAGCAAAGCACACATGATAGCAGGAAATGCTTTTTGAGATTGGCCTGATCACATCTGGGAGGGTGAAGAATCTTCTATCTTTCCCAGAAGTGACCCAGCCATAGATACAAGAAGAAGCTGCAATTGCTGCTGCTTGCATTCTGCCCTAATTTTTCATTCCACGTGGTATCCTTTACTGAGCTAATTCTAAGCTGATTCTGAGCTGTTTTTTTTTTTTTTAATTTGATTTATATGCCGCCCTTCTCCGGAGACTCAGGGCGGCTTACAATGCGTTAAGCAATAGCCTTCATTCTTTTGTATATTTTATACAAAGTCAGCTTATTGCCCCCACAAACTGGGTCCTCATTTCACCTACCTTAGAAAGGATGGAAGGCTGAGTCAACCTTGAGCCTTGGAGAGATTCAAACCAGCAGAAATTGCAGGCAGCTGTGTTAATAACAGGGTGCACTAAACCACTGTACTATCAAGGCTTACTATCAAGGTTTCCCCACCACTGAATCCCCGCTGAGGCTGCTGAATCCCAATCTGAGGTTAGGCTATGGATTCCCGCCGCCGAAACTTCAGCTGCCGAATCCCCCACCACCATCACCATCGCAAAGCTACCGCTGAATCAGAGGAACCACACCGATTCTTTAAAACCTCCACCAAGAAAAACTCATGCAAACCGAAGGTGACACTCTCCCCGGAGCCCCAAAGTTCCTTAAAAAACTCCACCAAGAAAAACTTTTAAAACTTAAAAAATCCACCAAGAACCTCTCCCTCCTTTTCCAGAGTTTCCTCTTTTTTCAGTTTTTCCTCCTTTTCCAGCTAGGAAAGTAGCCGGCTATAAAACTAGACTATCATTTTCCCAGCAATTAAAGTAACCTCCAGTCACAGTCAAAGAAAACTCATAGCATCAAAGGACACTCCAACAGAGCTGCTTAATATAATTGATTTATTTATTAATTGATTAGTATAACATTGATTAATTAATTGATTGTCTAGTTGATTAATTGATTAGTATGACATTGATTCTGATTCATTATTTAACTGATTGATTGATTAGTGTGATTAGTGCAACATTGATTAATTAATCATCAATTTGATTAATTGATTACTGTTATTGATTAGTGTGACACTGATTAGCATATTTACTGTTTAACTGATTGATTGATTGATTGATTAATTAATTAACTAAGTGGATTCCAGCAAATAAGAGATAAATTAATTCAGCATTGGATACCAGCAAATAAGAGGTACTCAACTACACACCTACTCAACAAAACTACCATGCCAAGAAAACACTCCACTACCAAACAACCAATCAAAAAGAGAGATATCTCTGCCAATGACACAATCAAAAAGGAAGAAATCTCTACCAATGACACAAACGACCCCTGCACATGCTTTATATGTACAGAAACTTTCAAGGAGAATGAGAATACCATGAAATGCTCCCTATATGACAAGTACGCCCACCACAACTGTTTGGGATTAACTGAAAACATAGCCCAATTCCTACAAACATCCTCAGATGCATTTCCTCATCTCTGCCCATCATGTAGACCCAAACTGGACAAATTTATTGTCCTGTTTGATAGGATCAACATTATAGAAACATGACTATTATCCCTTAACACCATAGAAGCATGTTTAGCATCTCTTAAAAAAAATACAACCCAGAAAAGCGAGCATCCAACAGCTCAAAATCCTATCCCAATTCAACAACCACAATCACAACCACATCCAGAACCACAACCACAAATAACCAACATCGCAGCAAATAGTATCTCCTTACTCATCAAAGATGCTATTGAACGTGAACAAAAATGTCCCAATGCTATTTTATTTGGTCTAGAGGACACCAATGAATCTGATGATATCACAAAGATTTGCAACATCATCAGAAACTTTCAGACATCAACCATCTCCCCTGATGAAATCATAGATATTTCCCGTGATGGCCCTGAGTTCAAGAACAGCGACAGCTCGGTAGCCCCATGCTTCTCCAGAGTTGTTTGCAAGAATAAGTCCAGTAAACGCAAATTCATTCATACTATTAACTCAATCGCCAAAAGCAACACCAACCATAACAAATTTCTCTCACCGCCTGACCTATCCATACTACAATGTGCCCGCTCCCATGAACTCCGTTCAGAACTCAAAAGATGTCAAGACCAAGGAGAGACTGACTTATACATTGACTACTGCACTGACTGTATCAAAAGTAAGACCAACGGCCCATGTCCCAACAAACACCAGCCCAACAACCAATACTAGGCATGCACGCCCCTAATTTCCTTAAGACCCACCACTACAAACCTTAAATGCAAGTTACTTAATGCAAGAAGCCACACAAAGAAAATGCCTGAATTCCTTCTCTTACTAAATATGGCTATATTTGACATTATATTTGTCTGTGAGACGTGGCTGAATGCATCCCTCCCAGACTCCATTACCATAGTAAGTGACTATCATGTTTACTGGTCCAACCATGAAATCTGTAGAGGGGCTGGTGTTGCTATCTTCTACAAAAAATCCCTAAATCTAAAAAATATTCAAGTTACAAAGGAGCTTGCTCTTCCTGAGACCATCGCCTGTGAGCTGTCCTTATATAACACACTTCGCTTCTTACTATGTTACAGAGCCCCTGATTATGACCTCATACATATGAACAAGCTAACTTCACTACTAACATGGGCAGCTTCCTGCCCACACCCCCTTATCTTTCTTGGTGAGCTCAATCTACCTCTTATTAATTGGACCCTAAATGAATGTACAACTGAACCCATACATGCAACCCTGTACAATGCTGTTACTAATCTGGGACTGGATCAACTAGTAACAAACAACATTAGACTCAGCAACTGCCTACATCTCATCTTCTGCAACAGTTTAAACTCAATTTATGATCTATAAATAAAAGAACCCTTTTCCAAAAGTGACCACAGCATGATTGACTTTTGTCTCAATTTACGTCCTTACAAAGACGAACATAATGACGGAATCCCAAATTATAACATTAAAAAAGCCAACTATGATCTCATAACTGCCAATCTCTCATCTCTTGATTGGCAAATTCTGTTCACTGACTGTAATACTTCCAAAGACCATTATAACACTTTTTTGCTCGAAGTCAAAAGAGTCATTAAACTATATGTACCACTAATAACCCCCAAAACCAGAAAAAACAAATTACCCATAACAATAAGGAAGCTTCAATCAAAAAAAAAATATCTCTGGCTACGTAGCTAACTTCTAGGCTTCCAGGCATTCCATCAGCTGAGGTCACAGGGGAGGGGCGGGGGAGTAGCGGTTATTATTAGAGAAGGCCTTAGGCCGAGGGAGGCCACTGTTCCTCAGACGGCTGGCTGTGAGACCCTCCTTGTGAAGTGGGGTCATGGGGTTCAGATGGGTTTGCTGATCACGTACCTCTGGCTCCCTGCCACGTGGCAGCAGCCCTGCCCGAGCTACTCAATGTTATCGCTGCGGTGGCGGTTGATACCCCCAGACTTATGGTCATGGGAGATTTTAACCTGCTGTCCGTGGGTGAGGCGTCTGAGGTGGCTCGGGAGTTCATGGCTTCCATGACGACTATGGACCTGACCCAGCTAATTCATGGCCCTACGCACATGAGAGGAAACACACTGGACTTGATTTTTGTCTCTGGACAGTGGCTGAGTGATCTCGAGATAGGGGATATAGTCATCGAGCCCTTGTCATGGTCGGATCACTCTCTCCTTTGCCTTGACCTTCGAACTGCTGCACCCCGCCGCAGGGAGGTGGAACCGATAAGATGGTACCGCCCCAGGCGCCTGATGGAACCTGATAGGTTCCAGATGGAGCTTGGGGCAATCCCTGAGGTTCTGGCTCACGCCTCGACTGGAGACCTAGTGGCCGCCTGGGATAGGGCAGCCGCTGAAGCTCTGGATCGAGTTGTGCCTTTGTGGCCTCTGACCTGGTGCCGATCTCACCTGGCTCCTTGGTTCACTGAGGAGCTGAGGGAGATGAAGCACCGGAAAAGATGCCTAGAGAGTAGTTGGAGGGCCAGTTGTGCTGAATCTGGTAAGATCACCGGACACTGGTAAGATCTCATATTAAGAATTACCTAGTGGCGATAAAAGCAGCAAAATGCACCCATTTTGCTGCTCTTATGCGTCATCAGATAATCGCCCGGCTGCCCTGTTTAGGGTGGTCCACCAGGAAGCGAGGGAGGACCCCTTGGAGGGAAGAGCCGAGGATTTTGTTCAGTATCTGTATGACAAAATCACTCAGATTCGGGAAGATCTGGACTCCGACTGGGTAGATCCAGCGGGGATGACGGAGGCAGAGAATGTTATCTGGGATGAGTTTGATCCTGTGACCCCTGAGGACGTGGACAGGATTCTGGGTAGACTGAACGCGACTACATGTTTGTTGGACCCGTACCCCTCCTGGTTAGTGCTGGCTTCCTGGGAGGTGACGCGAGGCTGGCTCCAGGGGATTATAAATGCTTCATTGGGCGAGGGTGTCTTTCCCGCCGCCTTGAAAGAGGCAGTGGTGAGACCTCTCCTCAAGAAGCCTTCCCTGGACCCGGCAGTATTGGCTAACTATCATCCAGTCTCCAACCTTCGCTTTGTGGTGAAGGTTGTTGAGAGTGTGGTTGCACGACAGCTCCCCCAGTACCTGGATGAAACGACGTATCTAGATCCGTTCCAGTCAGGCTTCAGGCCTGGGTACAGCACGGAAACGGCATTGGTTGCGTTGGTGGATGATCTCTGGAGGGCTCGGGACAGGGGCTGCTCCTCTGTCCTGGTCCTATTAGATCTCTCAGCGGCTTTTGATACCATCGACCATGGTATCATGCTGCACCGGTTGGAAGAGTTGGGGGTGGGAGGCACCGTGTTGTGGTGGTTCTCCTCCTTTCTCTCCGACCAGTAGCAGTCTGTGTTGACAGGGGGGTAGAGGTCGACCCCGAGGCCCCTTATATGTGGGGTGCCACAAGGATCGGTCCTCTCACCCCTTTTGTTCAACATTTATGTAAAGCCGCTGGGCGAGATCATCCGTGGTTTCGGGGTGGAGTACCACCAGTACGCTGACGACACCCAGCAGTACATCTCCACCCCAGACCACCCGAACGATGCCCTTGAAGTGATGTCCCGGTGCCTGGAGGCCGTACGGATCTGGATGGGGAGAAACAGGCTCAGGCTCAACCCATCCAAGACCGAGTGGCTGTGGTTTCCGATGTCCCGATATAGTCAGCTGGTGCCATCGCTGACTATTGGGGGCGAATCATTGGCCCCCACGGAAAGGGCTCGCAACTTGGGTGTCCTCCTGGATTCACGGCTGTCTTTAGAAGAGCACTTGACGGCTGTGACTGGGAGGATTTTTCATCAGGTTCACCTGATCCGCCAGTTGCGTCCCTTTCTAGATCGGGACTCCTTACGCACGGTCACTCATGCCCTCGTCACCTCCTGTCTGGACTATTGTAATGCTCTCTACATGGGGCCCCCCTTGAGGAGCACTCGGAGGCTCCAACTGGCGCAGAGTGCGGCCGCGCAGGTGGTGACGGGAGTGACGTGGCGCTTCCATGTAACGCCTCTCCTGCGCAAGCTGCACTGGGTCCCGGTGGTCTTCCGAGTGCGCTTCAAGGTTTTGGTTATCACCTTTAGAGCGCTCCATGGACCTGGTTATTTATGGGACTGCCTGCTACCACCAATAGTCTCCCACCGACCAGTACACTCCCATAGAGAGGGGCTCCTCCAGGTGCCGTCGGCCAAACAATGTCGACTGGCGGCCCCCAAGGGGAGAGCCTTCTCTGTGGGGGCACCTACTATCTGGAACAAGCTCCCCCCGGAGATACGGAGGATCCCGGATCTGCGTATCTTCCGTCGTGCACTCAAGACTTTCTTATTTCATCAAGCTGGCCTGACCTAAGTTTTTCCCCTTTTTAAATGGAAATTTTAAATTTGGTTTTAAATTATTGGGGTTTTAAATTTGTTTAGCCAAATTATTTAATTCGTTTTATTCTATTTTAAATTTTGTATTTATATGTTTTATTCTATGGCTGTTCACTGCCCTGAGTCCTTCGGGAGTAGGGCAGTATACAAATTCAATAAAATAAATAAATAAATAAATAAAATAAATAAAAAATAAATAACTTTAAAAGCCGCTACAAAACCTTATGCCACCAGATAAAGGCAGAATGCATCAATTACCACAGCAAACAAGAGGAAAACCTTCTATGCACAAAATCCATCTGTGCCTTCCATGATTTTGTAAACAACAAACTTAAAGACTTGAGATCCATCCCACCCCTAAAAGGACCTAACAGGAAAGACTGTAATGATGAAACCATTAAGGCCAATCTCTTCAACACGTTCTTCGGTTCAGTCTTTGTAAACAGCAATTGTCCCACATTTCCTAGTCGTACCACAACTAATTACAATGATCTACTACATATCGATTTTACAGAAGATAACATTGAAAAGGCACTACGCAGCCTAAAACCATCTCTACCCTGATGGGCTATGTGCTTACTTCTTCTTTTTTTTTTTTTGAAAAAAAGTTTTTTTATTTTTAAACAAAACATAAAACAACCATCATCCATTACAATTACAAAAAGTGTATCGATCGGCTACATATCTTTCATGTTTAATCCCATATCCAAAATTCTCTTATTTGACAATTTATTATATCCCTTTGTATTATTATTCTCATTTACCAATTATTTAACAATGGCTTATCTCCCGTAAAAACTGCTTCATATATTTTAATATTACATTTATTTCATATTTCATATTTCATTTCCATGCTTTATTATCTAGCCATTGATAGAATAAATCCCATATCAAGTAATATTGTTTATCTTCCTGTTCTCTAATTTCAAATATCAATTTACTCATTTCAGCACATTCCAAAGTTTTCTTAATAACTTCATCATCGGTAAGTATCTTCTCTCCTTTCCAATTTCTAGCAAATACAATTGTGGCCGCTGTTAAAACATTCCCAATTAAGTATCTCAATTCTCTATTATATGTCTCTGGTAAAATCCCTAATAAAAATATCTCTGGTTTAAAGTCAATGTGTTTCTTTGTCATTTTTTCCAGCCATGTGTGGATTTTAGTCCAATATCTTTTAGCTTCTGCACATGTCCACCGCATATGGTAATATGAACCCAGAGTCTGACGACACTTCCAACACTTCTCTGATTTATTCTTGAACATTCTGGCTATTCTCGCCGGGAGTAGATGCCACCTGTAAAACATCTTATACAAATTCTCCTTATATGCTGTTGACATTGTCATTTTATAATTCTGCAACCATAGTTTTTGCCATTTCTCTAAATCAATCCCATGACCAAAGTTTTTTCCCCATGCAATCATTGTTTCTTTAACTTGTTCTTCTTCCAGTTTTACTTCTAATAGATAACCATACAGTTTTTTAATTACATAGTCATCAGAACCTGTTAAAATTTTATCTAAATTCGTCAAATTACTATAAAAACCCTTTGTCTTAAAATCTTCATCATATCTAGACTGTATTTGCATATATGAAAACCAATCCATTTCTATCTCTTGTTCTTCTAGTTCATGTTTCGATTTAAGTTCACCCTTTTCATTCAATAATTCAGAATATCTAACAATTTGTTCCTTTCTAAATGTTATTGAGTATGAGAATGCTTCAATAGAAGATAACCAGACTGGAATTTTTAAATAATGATATCTTTTGATCTCCCAGTTTAATAACAAAGATTCTCATATAATATGTCTTCTAAAATAACCCTGTGTTTTTGTACTCTTGTACCATAAAAAAGCGTGCCAGCCCAACAGCAAGTCATGTCCTTCTAAAGTCAACAGTCTAACATTTCTTAACATTATCCATTCTTTTATCCACATCAAATTACTAGCTTGATAATATAATTCCCAATCCATCAAACCAAAACCTCTTGTTCTAACATCTTGCAACAATTTTAATTTTATCCTCGCCTTTTTACCCTGCCAAATATATTTTAACACAATTTTATTTAAGTCTTCAAAATATTCTCTCCCCAACTTAATTGGAATTGTCTGGAATAAATATAAAGTTCTAGGCAATATATTCATTTTAATAGTTGATATCCTCCCTATCAATGATAATTGCAAGTTCTCCCATTTAGTCAAATCTATTGCTATCTGTTGTTTAAGCTTATTGTAATTATTCTCCTTAAGTGTCAAATATATCCCCAAATATTTAATCTTGTTC
This sequence comes from Pantherophis guttatus, assembly GCF_059756535.1. NCBI lineage: Eukaryota > Metazoa > Chordata > Lepidosauria > Squamata > Colubridae > Pantherophis > Pantherophis guttatus. The sequence continues at coordinate 110,560,509 of NC_142065.1, read as the reverse complement.
GTGACCTGCATCCTTGATATTTCCACCAGCTCTTCTTTTTGTTTTTTTAACATATTTTTTGTCAAAATCTTCGTTTTATCTTTATTTATTTGGCCACCTTGCCAAATTCTCCTATTTTATCGATCAGTTTATTTATTGATTCAAGTGGATCTTCCAAAATAAACACCAGGTCACCCGCAAATGTTTGCAATTTATATTCTTGATTTTGTATTTTCATTCCTTTTATTTCTTTTTCTTCTCTAATATTTCTATTTAGTACTTAGTGTTAACACAAACAACAGTGGTGACAGTGGACAACCTTGTCTCGTTCCTTTTTGTATTTCAATGAATTCTGTCAATTCTCCATTTATCATTACTTTAGCTATTTGTTTATGATATATAGCTTCTATGGCTAGAATAAATTTCCTCCCGAAGCCCATCTGCTTCAATTGTAATATCATAAATCGCCAGTTCACATTGTCAAAGGCTTTCTGTGCATCTAAAAACATCAAAGCCATTTGCTTTTCCGGATGTGCCTCATAATATTCCAAAGTGTCCAAGATTATCCTCAAATTGTCTCTGATCTGCCTTTTTGGCAGAAATCCATTTTGATCCAAATGAATAAAATTATTTAAATATCTTTTAAGTCTTTCTGCTAATATTGTAGTGAAGATTTTATAGTCTGAATTTAGCAGAGATATAGGCCTATAGTTCTTGATTTATTGTGGGTCAGTATCCTCCTTCGGAATGAGTGTAATATATGCTTCTAACCATGATTTGGGTATTTCCTTCTTTAACATTACATCATTCATAACTTCTAATAGTGGGAGACTCAGTGATTCCTGCAAAGTCTTATAATATTCCGCTGGCAATCCATCTGGGCCTGGCGCCTTCCCAATCTTTTGTTTTTTAAGTGCTTCAATCAATTCCATCATCATTATATTTCCTTCTAGCATCATCTCAGTATCTTTTGAAATCTGGGGTAAATTCGCCTTAAATAAATATTGTTTAACACTTTCCTCTTCTATGTTTTCTTTTCCATATAGTTTTTTATAGTAATCTTGTATAATGCTTTTCTTCTCATCATTCCCAAATCTAATTTGTCCTTGTTCATCTAATAATTATGTTATTTTCCTTGATTCTCTCTCTTTTTTCAGTTTATATGCTAGCCATCTGCCTGGTTTATTAGCATCTTCAAAATAGTTCTGTTTGGCACTTCTAATTTTTTGTGCTAGATCGTCTTTTTCTATTAGTTCCATTTTATGTTTAATTGTATCCATTTTCATTTTCATTTCCTTTTTTTGTGGGAACTTCTGCAAGTCTTTTTCCAATTCCTTATAATCATCTTCTAACGTTTTATACACTTGTCTTTTCTTAATATTTCTTTTTCTTGTAGTCAATTATCAGGCCTCTGGCATAGGCTTTCATCATATCCCACAGATTCTGCATTAATGTATCCTCTTTTCTGTTTTCTTTAAAGAAAAAGGCCAATTCTTTCTCCATTTTCTGTACAAAGTCCTTTTCTTTTAATACTGTAGTATTTAAAGTCCATCTGGACCTTCTCCTTTGTCCTTTCCATCTCACCGTCATTGGATTATGATCTGCCCAGGTATTAGCTTCTATAGCAATTTCTTCTATATTCAAAGTCAATTCCATTTTCATCCATATCATGTCTATTCTAGACCATGATGAATGTCTATTAGAATAAAGCGTATATTCCTACGTTTTTTTTTTAAAAAAACATTGTCTATTTTTAACATTCCTTTCTCTCCATACATCTTTTAAATTTATTTCCTCTATCATCTTAAAAAAGGATTTTGGCAGAATCCTTCTACTTTGTTTTATTGTCTTTTGTGTATTATAATCCATTTTCCCATCCACTATTCCATTAAAATCTCCCCTCATACAAATATTGTCATAGTCCAGCTTAATTAATTTCATGTGTAATTTTCTATAAAAATCATCTTGGTTGTCACTTGGAGCATATATCGCTATCAACAATATTTTCCTATTATTGTCTGTCATTTCCACCATCAAAATTCTTCCTTCATCTGCATAATTTTTTTCTGCTGGTATTGTATCTTTAATATACAAAACCACTCCTCTTTTCTTACATTGAGGCAATGAGGCAAATAATTTCCCTAATTTAGGCTGTACCAAAAGTAATTCATGTTGTTTTTTAATATGCACTTCTTGTAAGCAAATTATGTCCAATTTTAATTTCTCCAATTTACGAAATACTTTTCTTCTTTTAGTTGCTATATTAAGTCCGTTTATGTTCATTGTAATCAATTTTTTTTCTTTCATGTTTATACTTTATATAAAGGCTTTACTGATCTAGTGGATCTCAGTTCACATTGTTCTTTATATTCTACAGTACCTCCTACTGCGCCTTCTAATGCGCCTTCTGCCTTTTCAATCATCACTAAATCCTCTTCTTGCAATTGAAGCAATGACTCTTCCCTTCTTGATTCTACCTCCTTTTCTTTTAAATATTCTGCATAGAATGCTTTGGCTTTATCAATTGAATCTATTTTAAATCTTTGCAATTGCCATATAAACACCAACCCTTCTGGTATCAGCCATCTGTAATTCACACCTTTCTGGAGCAGTATTTTTGTCAAAAATTGATATTCTCTTCTCATCTCTCTCACTCTTCTCGGTATTTGCTTCAGAGCCACAATTTCCTTACCTTTGTATTGCAGTGTTTTCTCTTTTGTAATCTGCAGTATTTGTGTTTTAATTGATTTCTTAGTAAATCTTATATGGACTTCTCTTGGTAGTTTATTTCTCATTGCATATCTAGTATATACTCTTTAGATCTCATCAAGACCATCGAACATTTTTTCTTTGGAAATTTCTAATGCTTCTGCCAAAATTCCTATCATTTTTTAAGCCAAGTTCTCTCCTTTTTTCCTCTTCCACATTTTGAAATCTTAAATAAAATTCTGATTTATCCATCTCCCATCCTAGGCCACTATTATCATCTTCAACCTCTTCTAATCTATTGTCCATATCTTTATTTTTTTTCTCTTTGTTCCTCCTTTTCTTCAATTTTTTCAAGTCTATCCTCATATTTCTTCATCATCTGTTGTACATTCTCCACTTTTCCATCTGTTTCCCCTGTTCTTTGTTCAATTTTCTCTATTTTTATTTTTATATCTTGTATTCCTTGTAGAATCATTGCCTGTATTGATTGTTGTCCTCCCGCTGGTGATGAAGAAGGGGTCAATCCTCCAGAGCTAACAACTGCTGCTTTTTTACTCATTTCTATAAGTGGTTCAAATCAAAACAGTAGAATAAAATATCTTCAGGATCTTCTCAACCCTAATCCATTTTTATGGATAGCAAATATTATCCCAAATAACCATAGGCAAAAAAATAGGGATGGAAAGAAAAAGGCAAAAAAACCACCCCCCAAATGGGAACAATTTTCAGGCTCTTGTGTGCGCTAATCCAATCTAATAAAAAGGTAAACAAAGTTCAATAACAGTCTCCAATCAATAGGGGAAGAAGGAAAAAAGAAGGAAAAAAGAAAAAGTTGAAAAGTAAAATAATAATAATAATAAATAAATAGAAAAAAGAGGTCCAAAAAAATAATAATTTCTTCAGGCTCTTGTCTGCCTTAATCCAATTGAAGAATAACATGTTGTGGAAGAACAAAAAGGAGAGTAATAAGAAAAAAAAAAAAGAAAAAAAGGAGAGAAAAGAAAAAAAAATCTATTTCAAAAACTTAAAAATACTAAAGGTCTACAAACACAGACCTGGTTCTATTAAAAAGAGTTAAAAAATGAAGAAGTGGAAGTAAAGAAGGAAAACTTTCTATCAAATTTAAAAGTCCACAATTGTGTAGCATTCAAAAGGCTCCTTCATATATCTCACTCAATTTTACAACTCTCTTTGCAGACTCACTGTTATCTTCTTCTTCTTTCAAATTTTAGCTGCCTGTCAACACTATTTTCTCCAAAGAGCACCTGTATAAACAATCCTGTAAACACTCTGATGCTCTTCTAAGTTTTGTCTATAGCAGTGGTTCTCAACCTTCCTAATGCCATGACCCTTTAATACAGTTCCTCATGTTGTGGTGACCCCCAACCAGGGGTGGGTTCTAAACTTTTTTACTACCTGTTCTGTGAGCATGGCTTATTTTGTGGGCATTGCTTGGAGGTCATGTGACTGGGTGGGCATGGCTAGCTGGTCATGTGACTGGGTGGCCATGGCTATGTGTATAGGGACTACTCAGAGGGCTGAAAAAAGTCATTTCTGACAGGTCCTTGGACTTTTGACTGGTCCTCACACTTATGACCATCCTCACATTTATGCCTGTGCAGCGTTCTTAACAACCATGTTGTTGTGGCTCCGTCCTCTGAGCCTATCTTATCAGAGGGAGAAGGCTCCGAACATGAAGGAGAGGAGTCGACCAGGCCTCCCTCTCCAGGCCCCTCCTCTCTGGCACTGCCTCAGGTGCCGGCCGAGGAAGAGGAGATTAGCCAGGAGCCAGGTGTCTCCAATGATAGCGATGGAGGCGATCTGTCGTTCCTGGATCCACGCCAACGAAGGCGTGATAAACGGTTGCAGCAGTTGAGGAGGCGTGCCAGGGATTAGGCTGAGTCACTGGACCACACCCCAGAGACTATATAAGAGAGTGTGGTGGCCATTTAACACTCTGTGACGGACAAAAACTAACTCTGGCTAGTCACTTTGAACAACGCTTAAATCTGCCGAAGGTTTCTTGTTTTGAACTGGACTATTTGCAAACTCTGCCGAAGGTTTCTTGTTTTGAACTGGACTATTTGCGAACTGTGTGTATTTCTGTTTATCTGGTGAAGGGATATTAAATAAAAAGCACTTGGCAGTCGGTGCTCGTATTACTGCCAAGTTTTTGATAACAAACTGTGCGTACCAAGTGCTTCCTTTAACCCTCGGCTGGCTGTGTGTGTGTGTGTGTGTGTGGAGACGGGGACAGAACACATGTCACTCATTTCACAACTGCTTCTCTTCACCATGGTGACAAGATAGGGCAAAAACATAAATTGTGAGGACAGTCGTAAGTTCGAGGACTGGTCAAAAGTGCGAGGACCAGTCAAAAATAACTTTTTCAGCCCTCTGAGTAGTCCGTATGCATAAAAGGATACAGCAATAGAGAGGGATAAAGGAAGGGAAGGAAAATTAGAGTAGGAGTGAGGGTAAGAGAGGGAGGAAGAGAGGAGGAGAAGGAGAAAGGAAGAGGAAGTAGGGAGAAGAAGAAGAGGGGGGGAAGAGAAAGTAAGAAGGAAAGAAAAGACAGAGGTGGTAGGTTTGAGGAGAAAGATTGCTGTACAATAAAAAAGATGAAAGGGAAGAAAGCCAATCCCAAACAAATATAAAGATATTAAGATAAAGAATAAATTGTTAAACTTTAAAGAATAAAAGAGAACAAATAGGAATAAATAGCAATAATTAGAAACACACATACAAACATACAACGTATTTTCTTTGAACAGAGTATTTGGCCGGTTCACAAATTTAAACAGTTGTAGGAGATTAGCACCCACCCCTTTCCTAGAAGAATGAAATATTTTGGGAAATATTAAAAAGGCAGAATATTATATTTCCCTGGATGAGAAATGGAGAAGCATATTTTACAGACAAAGCAGCTCCCACCTTCCTGCCCCCCACCCTTTGTTAATGGGCCAGAGCAGAAAGTCAATCCTTTGTCAAAGGACAGTTGCAACACAATAGCAACAGAAACTAACACAATGGGCCCCATCTAGCAACCGAAACTCACCACATGTGACCTGGGAAGCATGTGACCTGGGAAGCACATGTGACCATCAGCCAGCAAGGTTAGCTAAGACCCCCACCCCCTGGGAGTCTGACAACCAATCAGGATACTCTTTCGGGGCCCCAAGAAATGCAAAGCCAGAGAGAGCATAAAAACCTGAGGATTTACTGTATCTGCCCCTTTTCTGTTCAGGAACTCAAGCCATGTGATCCTGTCGACCATTAAACCATCTTTCCAAGCAGTCTCCATGTTTCCAGTGTCTTTTTCCCCACTTGGAGCAGAACCCAGAAGGATATTTCTTCCAATACAGTGTTTAGTCATTTCAATTAAATTTACAATTTCTATATTTCCTTTTTACCATATTTATTCCTCATCTATTTTTTAAAAAAACCAATATTACCCTTCATCCTCATCTCTAATCTTAATCAAATTCAATTTTTCTCTTCTATTCTATATTATACCCCTTCGCATTGTCATCTATTTTTATATCCATCCTCACATTGGTTAATTAAGTAATTATGTAATACAGTTTTTTTAATACAAATTCAACATTTTAATATAAATCAATTAGTTATATAACTATCTTTTTTGTATATTAATCAATATGAACATGAATATTCCAATTATTTCCATGCAATCCAATTTCTTACAAATCAATTAATTATTTTTACCAATAATAATAAACCAAATAATTTCCCCCATATATTCCTCCAAACCACAACTTAACCATTTCTGCTTTCAACACAATATACAATTAATAGTATCTCAATTATTACAATTCCCTAGTTAAATAGAGCTTTTTTTCTTTTGTGTTTTAAAATCTTGAACCTCCTCTTTTGCCCTAAATTTCCCATTGTTTGCAGTTTTGCACCTACCTTTTTTGGTGAGGAAAAAGAAAAATAAATCTCTCTGCCTCATTTTGTCACGTTGCAGCAAAGACCCTTCTTTACTTTCAATTTCGCTTTTTCAGCATAGCTAGGGGAAAAAAAATCTGCTCCAGGAATTTACCTCTTTGCAGCTAGCTAGCAACAGAGCCCTCCGCAAAACAGCTGAGAGCAAATCAGCTGAGAGTCCGGAGGCTGATCAAATCAACTTATGGTAATTAACCTATGCTGTTTTTTCTATTTTTGCAGGTACCGGTCTATTCATTTGTTTTCTTCTAACACTGATCAGCTGTAGGGCGGCTCTTTGAAGCCCCACGGCAAGAATTTAAAGTTTTTTTCCCTCTAGCCATCAGCTGGGACTCCAGAGGCAGCAATAGATTGGGAGTGGGCGGGGTAAGTGACCGGCGACCGGCGATCCAACAGAGGCAGAGGGTGAGGGTGAGTGAAGGCATGGGGGGGGGGCCGAGAGAGGGCTTTGGCAACCCCTGTGAAATGGCCGTTCATCCCCCAAAGGTGTCGCGACCCCCTGGTTGAGAACCGCTGGTCTATAGGCAGGCTCAATGACCTTGAAAAATAAGAAAAACACAGTTGCTACTTTCTTTTATCAGTGAAAAAAAAAAGACCCAGAGAAATACAATGTTTCAGTCCACTAGATGGCAATATTTCTTGTTTCTTCCACTCTTCTTCTATCTCCAATTTACAATAAAACCAATGCAAAAAATTTAAAGTATAAAAATTAACCAAAAGAGGAAATAACAAAAACAAAAAACTTATCAACTCAAAGGACACCAAAAATTTAGTATTTAAACAAGTAAACAAGAAAATCTCCTTTCCAATCCAATCCAGTCAAATTTAAAAGTAAAACTCTCCACAAGCATCCACAAACGGAAATAGTTTATATTTTAGGAAAATTAACTTAAGTTCAGGCTCAATTCCACCGCTAAGTTTCTTCTATCTTCAATTCTAATTGTATTTGTACTTCAGGGTGTTCTTAAAGTCTAAATTTAAAAAGCCTCTCACCAGATCATAACACTTTCACTCATTCTCTTCCATCCGGAGCTGTCCCAACTTCAGCAGCTTAATGGCTGCCTCTTCAGCGCCGGAAAAAAGGGCTTCTCCTGGATCAACCAGGGACTTTGCGGTGTCCCTGGGATCAGCAGGATGTGCCCTCCTCTATCACTGTCTCTACGGGGCAGTGAGGTCCAATTTGGACCATCTAGTGGTGAAGATATTGGCGGTGGTCTCGAAGTGCCGAAACCTTCAGTTGTCCCATCGTGACATCAGCCCGGCCCCTCCTGGCTATGTGCTTACTTCTTAAAAAAGCTTTCCACTGCCGTAGCAGAACCTCTAAGCATAAACTATGAAATATCTCTCAGAACCAGCTCCTTGCTTAACCTATGGTTACTAGCCACGGTCATCCCTATCTTCAAAAAGGGTGACCCCAGCCTAGTTGAAAATTACAGACTAATCTCATTGTTTTGCGTCACCTACAAAATCATGGAATCAATCATAAACCAATCCATTATCCTCTACTTAGAGACAAACAATCTACAGGGTTTGATAGGGAGCGCCCTATCAAACCCTGCACCTGTTAACAGCGATGTCCCCCAAGGTAGCATTTTAGGACCCACACTCTTTATACTTTACATAAATGATCTTTGCAATCATATTATAAGCAACTGCATTTTCTTCGCTGATGATGTAAAACTATTCAACACCACTGACAATGCTGCTACCCTACAAAGAGACCTTGACTATGTGTCAGAATGGTCAAACAGTTGGCAATTCCAAATATCAACCAACAAATGCTCTGTCTTACACATTGGCAAAAAAAATCAGAACATCAAATACAAGCTGGGTTCATACAACCTCATAGGCGACCCTCATTCTGTCAAGGACCTTGGCGTATTCATCTCAAATGATCTAAGTGCCAGAGTTCACTGCAACAAGATTGCCAAAAAGGCATTAAGAGTTGTTAACTTAATCTTGCGAAGCTTCTTCTCCAGTAATATTATACTGCAAACTAGGGCATACAAAACCTTTGCTAGACCAATTCTCAAATATAGCTCATCTGCCTGGAACCCGCACTGTATATCGGACATTAATATAATTGAGTGAGTCCAGAGATATTTCAAGAGAAGTGTACTCCACTCCTCTGCTCACAATAGAATACCTTATGCCACCACGCTTGAAATTTTGGGATTAGACAATTTGGAGCTATGTCGCTTTCGGTCTGACCTAAGCATAGTACACAAAATTATCTGCTACAATTTCCCACCTGTCAATGACTACTTCAGCTTTTATTTATTTATTTATTTATTTATATGCCGCCCTTCTCCGGAGACTCAGGGCGGTTTACAGTGCGTTAAGCTTATAATACACAAGCACACAACAGATACAAACTTAAGGTAAACCATTCTGAACTTGACTGCAGAAAATATGACTTCAGCAACAGAGGGGTCAATGCCTGGAATGCATTACCTGACTCTGTGGTTACTTCCCCAAGCCCCCATAACTTTAACCTTAGGCTGTCTACTGTTGACCTCACCCAGTGGTGAAATTCAAATTATTTTACTACCGGTTCTGTGGGCATGGCTTGGTGGGCGTGGCTTGTTGAGCATGGCAGGGGAAGGATACTGCGAAATCTCCATTCCCACCCCACTCCAGGGGAAGGATATTGCAAAATCTCCATTCCCACCCCACTCTGGGGCCAGCCAGAGGTGGTATTTGCCAGTTCTCCAAACTACCCAAAATTTCTGCTACTGGTTCTCCAGAACCTGTCAGAACCTGCTGAATTTCACCCCTGACCTCACCTCATTCCTAAGAGGTCTGTAAGGGGTGTGCATAAGTGCACAAACGTGCCTACCACCCCTGTCCTACTGCCCCCATTTATTCGTATCCTTATCCTGTATTTATAATCATGTTTATACATATATCTATTATCTTATACAAGTTTGACAAATTAAATAAACAAACAAACAAACAAACAAACAAACAAACAAACAAACAAACAAACAGTAGACCAAGAAGGAATGCCTGCCTTGAAACACTGCAGGCTTGATATGCAACCTCAGAAGAGCATTTACTGCTGCCCTTTCTTTCCTACAAATATAGTAGCCACGATCTTCTTGGAGATGGTCTCCATAAAAATTTTGATGTTGTAACAACATCAACACAATCTATGCAAAGAACTGGATTTTTTGTTCAGTACTGTAATATCAGTGGAGGTTTAGTTATAATTCCCATTTTCTTGTTCTGAGCCTCTAGAGTCTTAAACATTTGCAGGGTATCAATTCTGTTTTAATCTTTTAAAATTTCACTTTGATTTCTTCCCCAGAATATTCTACTGCCATGCAAGTTGTGGACTGAAAACCTTTGTTGATTGTGATCAACTACATCCTCATAAACTTTGCAACTCAGATTGATGCAACTGAGGACATGCTAGGCCATGATGTTCTAGAGCAAGGATATCAAGCTCAAGGCCCGTGGGCTGGATCTGGCCCACGATGAAGCCAAATCTGGCCCACGTGACCATCCTGGAAATTGTAAGTGTCTGGCCTGTGTCACTTTGGCCCAGCCCCCACCATCCCAGTGGGCGGGTGCGTGCACAGGCCCAGTTCTCCATCACTGTGTGCAGAGCAACTAAAGTAGTCTGTGGGACTATGGTAAAAAAATAGTTCAGACCTTCCAATCTTACGAGAGTTTTTTTTTTTTTTTGTGAGAAGTTGGAAGGTCTGAACTATTTTTTTTTTTTACTGTAGTCCCACAGACTACTTTAGTTGCTCTGTATGTGGCGGCGAAAGGACAGCCTGGCCAAGGAGAGCAAGCACAGCAGCAAAGGGAGCTGGCCACACCCACCATGCCCCCCCACCCCCCGAAGTCAACCACAATCCTGATGTGGCCCTCAATGAAATTGAGTTTGATACCACTGCTCTAGAGTAAACTTAGAAAAAAGTTGGTTATTCTTGTTATAATAGATGAATATTTGTCAATTAAGAAAGAACTGCCTCACTTTTTATTCAAAAGTCCACCAGGGCTCAAAGGCTGCATTTGAATTATTCCACAGCTATGAAGAGTATTTTATGTTGAAGTGAGGAAAATCATGCTGAGCAGCCAGTTTCTGACAAATATAGGTTTTGCTGAAAACATTATTTTAGGAGAAAGTCAGAAGCCTCAGGTACAGGTGCTGATCACCTTCAAGTAAATGAATCAAAAGTTGCTGTCAGTCCAAAAACACAACTCACTTTATGAAGTGTAAAAGCAACGGTTTAATGTTGTAATATCATCAGAAAACTACAAATGTGGGGACATCTTATACCTACAAACTCACTATTTAATTTCCTTCTTCACAATTGTAAATATTGAAGGAGGAAAAAGTAGATTGTGGTCTACTTTGTCAAATGGCTTACTGAAGTTTTAGTATACAATGTCCATAGCATTTCACTGGTCTACTAATTTAGTCATTTTGTCAAAGAATGAAATAAGATTGGTTTGGCATGATCTGTTTTTTAAAAACCTGTGCTGGCTTCTAGTTATAACTTTGTTTTGAGATGTTTGCAGATTTTTTGATTATCTTTTCTGGTATCTTCCAATATCTTCCCAGGTATTGATGTTAGGCTGATTGGTCTGTAGTTTCCCAGCTCTGTTGTTTTCCCCTCCTTTTCTGAAGATTGGAACTACATCAGTTATTTTCCAATCCTCAGGTAGTTCTCTGGTGCTCCAGGATTTTTGAAAGATGTGATACAATGGTTCAGTGGTGGGTTTCAAACTTTTTTGCTACTGGTTCAGTGGGCATGGCAAGGTGGGGGGACATGTGACTGAGTGGGCATGGCCAACTTGACATCACTCATGTCCACACCCACTCAGTCACATGATCACCCACCTAGTCACGCCCGTAAGAAAAGGTAGGAACATTTTTGGAATTTCCACCTATCTACCCCTGCCCTCCCTTCACCAGTTGCCCCATTTCCCCTCCCTCGGTGGCTGCAGCCCTAGCCCTGCTTCCTCCCCCATCACCACCTCTTTGTTTGGGCTGCTTACCTTCCACGGCAGCTGGTCCAGAGTCTGGAAGGCAGTTTTCCACAGCCCCCAGCCAGCAGCTGCTTCTGGAAAGCGGCTGGCAAAGAAACCTCTTTGAGAGCTGCTTTGTGGCTGGGGTGGCTGGCCACAGGCCACCAAAAAGTACCGAAAAGTACCGAAGGTCACAGAAAAAGCTGCTGCCATCGCCACCATGTTCTTCGTGCATGTGCATCCCATTGGACTTGCAAGGCAATGGGATGCACCTATGTGAAGAACATGGTGGCGGCGACAATGGTGGGTGGGTGGGTGAGCAGAGACCGGGGGACCGATTCAGGGGCATGGCCAGCCAGCCATTGCTACCAGTTTGGCAACCTTGGCCAAATTTCCGCCAACGGTTCGCGCAAATCATGCAAACTGGCTAAATACCACCTCTGCAATGCTGGCTAATAAAATGTGTTTCCAAATTGGCTTGAGGTCTGATGGGAAAATCAACCTAACCTAAAAATACTCCCATTATTAAGAGAAACTGGCTAATCAGAGTACCATTTGACCATCCTATTAGATACATTTGTTTGTGTAACTGCAACTATAAGAAATCTTCCCATAGTCTCTTTTAATTGTCTTGATGAAACTATTCATTCCTTTCTTTTATCCCATCTTGACAAGTGCAAAGTTACTGAGTTTTATCAATATTTTATTTTGAATTCTATATTGAAATTGGGACACAGGTTGTCTTGTTCTCCTGATGTTTGCATTCATGTGATGTCCACCTCTTAATTGCATTATATACATTATAACATATTCTATAAAAAATTATCCTCACCTCTGTGGGAGGTATGTGTCCTCCTCAATCTCAGGTTCTCTACTACACCCCTGGAAGTTTGAAGATTCTACACAGTATCTTAACTGTTCCTAGCATTGTACTTTTCTGGACAAGCATCTCTGATGTCATTCCTGGGATCTATTGGAGCCACTCTCCCAACTTTGATGTCACAGCTACTGTGACTTTGCTGCTACCACCATTGGGACCACTTTGGCCTTTACTTTCCATATCCTCTCTAGTTCCTCCTTCAGGCTATGGTACTTCTCCAGTTTTTCATAGTCCTTCCTGATGTTGCTGTCCTTGGCACCACTGCATCTGTCACTGCTGTAATACTGAAGATGCTTGGCTACATGATCAAGAGGAACAGCAGCAGCCAGAGTCTATTAAAATTTACTTTAATTTGGTTCAAGACCAACATAAGGTAGTACCGATTAAACTTTCCAGGTAAACAATCTGCATGTAAAAGGTAATGAAAATATTGAATATATTGTGGAGACATTTTTATACACTACAATCTATAAATGGGTTAAGAATCACCAGAATGCAGCTGCTCTAGATAAGGAGTCATAGTACATATTCAATCAAGGGCAGCGAGAGGAAGGCCATTCAAACATTCAATCTTTATTACCAGCCCTTTTCTAGCAATACCCAGCCTTTATGTAGATGCTTAGCATAGATCATATTCCCCATTTGTATCCCTATCATTTGCTGTCTCGTTTTTCGAGAGCATGCAGTATATTAAATATAACTTGAACTGAAGTTTTGCCCATCACCTTCTAAACCTTGTATTATGCTTGTAACTATCATGCTTTTAGTTATTATGTAACTAAATAATTAAAATAATTAAAAATTATTTCCATTTTTAACATCTCAGCAAATCTTACATAATTTAGTACTTTAGAAAATAATGATTGTAATTGTCAGGCATCATCTAGAGTGATTTGAAAGTTGTTACTAAAATGAAATCATATATTTTTAATATAGATTTTAAAACTAAATTGTTATGATTCATTTTGTTTAACTCCCCTATTGCAGCTGTAAGATCTTATTCTGTCAGAACTCTGCTTGAATCATTCAGCTGAGGACTACTTTTCATAACATAAGTTCCAATAAGGTCTTTTCACCTATTTTATAATTGTAACCAACAGCTAGAAGACTAAAGGATAGCCTATGTCTATTGATTTTTTCTTTCAGGGATCAGTTGTAAAGTACTTAAGGTCCTTAGTCTGAAACAGAAAATCATTACCATTTACACTCATTTTATCTTTCCTCCCTAAATAATTCGAACCTATATCCCATCACTTTCACCAGAACTTGAGCTTTTGATATACAACAACCCCTGATCTTTTGACTTCATCTACCCTGCTTACAGACGCATGTGGAAACTTTCTTTGATGTCCAATGGGGACCCTGCCCATTTGACTTTCAATAAAAAAGATAAAAGAACAGAACAAAATAGAATAGATGTTGGCTAGCTTCCAGCATTACTTTTTTTTTTAAAAAAAGTTTTTATTAAGCATTTTTACCTTTAAAAACAGAGGGGAAAAAAGGATAAAAACACAGTAAAAAAACAAGACAAACATAACAATATATACTATTTTTACAGCTTTCTACATTGGCATGTATATTCTGCTTTTATATTCAACTCTTCTACTTTATCCTTCTATCTTTTATAACAACTTTGATAACTCTTATAACCACACTAGATACATATATTTACATTATACTTATTTACACAGTCAGTGATTTAACATTAACAATAGTTAATATCTCTTGGTTTTTATTTAATCAATATTAAATTAAATTTCCTATTTCTTATTTTGGTTTCTGTTTTCTAGCCACTCGTACATTTTATTCCACACTTTATAGTAATCCGAATCTTCTCTTTCCTTTATTTCCATAGTCATTTTATCCATTTCTGCACATTCAAGAATTTTTCTAATCACTATTTCCTCTGATGGTATGTTAATCTGTTTCCACCATTGTGCAAGGGTAATCCTAGCCGCCGTTAGTATGTGCAGTATTATATATTGCAAATTTTTCTCTATTTTTGGGTCTATTATTCCTAATAGGAACAGCTCCAGTTTAAATTCTATCTTTTGTACGGTAATTTCTTCCAACCATCTCTTAATTTTACACCATAATTTTTTTACATTGGGGCACATCCACCACATGTGGTAGTATGTTCCTAATTTATGGCCACATCTCCAACATTTGAGTGATACATTTGGAAACATTTTGGCCAAGCTTGCTGGAGCCAAATGCCATCTATAAAACATTTTGTAGAGATTTTCTTTGTATGCTACTGCCATTGTAAATTTGTAATTTCTTTCCCATAATATATCCCATTTTTCTAATTCTATATTGTGTCTGAAATTTCTAGCCCAACTAATCATCGTTTCTTTTACTGTTTCCTCTTCCATTCTATATATCTTAAAAGAAAATTGTAAATTTTCATAATCACCCCCCCCCCCGATCCTAATAGTAATTTGTCCATTTCCAATTGTTCCTTATATATACCATATTCTTCCTGGTCTTTTTTAAATCTAGTTTTAATTTGTAGATAAAGTCACCTTTCCAAATTTAGTCCTTGCATTTTCAAATCTTGAACTGATTTTAATTTTCTTTTTCATCAAGTAATTCTGCATAACTCACCATTTTGCTCAAATCTGTGGTGTATGGGTGTATCATTGCTTCCATCATTGATAACCAAATTGGGACTTTCCTATAAAGATTCTTTTTTATTTTTTCCCAGACTTTTAGCAGAGCATCTCTTAATATGTGTCTCTGGAAATATGAGTGGTATTTATTCCTTTCTTCCCAGAGGAAGCCGTGCCAACTAAGTTGAAGATCATGGCTTTCTATCGTTAATATTCGTTTGTTTTTTAATTGAATCCAGTCTTTGAGCCATGTCAAAGCTGCCGCCTGATAATAGAGCTCACAATCTGGGAGACCAAAACCACCCCTATTTCTGCTATCTTGTAATAGTTTAAATTTGATACGTGGTTTTTTTCCCTGACCAAATGAATTTTGATGTCATTTTATTTAATTGTTCAAAAAAGTTTTTTTCTAGTTTTGTTGGTACTGTTTGAAAAAGATAAAGTAATTTGGGTAATATATTCATTTTAATTGTTGAAATTCTGCCAATTAACAATATTTGTAATTTAGTCCAATTTTCCAAATCTTTTTGTATTTGTTGTAGAAGTGTATTATAATTGACTTTTTTAATCATGGTGCACTTTGCCGATAGCCATATTCCTAAGTATTTAATTTTTTTAAACTCTCGAGATTCCCAGTTTCTCCTCTAGTTCTTCGTTCTGTCTATTCGTTAGATTTTTAGTCAATATTTTAGTTTTCTCTTTATTTATTTTGAGCCCTGCCACTTTGCCAAATTGGTTTATATCTTGTAGTAATAGTTGTCCAGATTCTAAAGGTTCCTCAATAATAAATGCCAAATCATCTGCGAATGCCTGGACTTTATATTCCTGTGATTTGATTTTTAATCCCTTTATTTCCAAATTATCTCTAATTTGTGACATTAATGTTTCCACTGAGAGAATGAATAACAGAGGAGATAAAGGGCATCCCTGTCTTACTCCTTTAGCTATATTGAAACTTTCTGTTTGTTCACCATTTAATATTATTTTTGCTCTCTGGTTGGAATATATTGCTCTGATCATTTCAGTAAAGTTTTCTCCAAAGTTCATTGCTATTAGTTGATTTATCATAAAGTCCCAATTTAGGTTATCAAAAGTTTTTTGTGCATCCAGGAATATCAAAGCTGCCTGTTTTTCTGGGTGAGCCTCATAGTATTCTAATACATTCATAATGGTTCTTATGTTATTTTTTATGTGTCTGTTGGGCAGAAATCTGTTTTGGTCTGGGTGTATGATTTTGTTTAATATATTTTTAATTCTGTCTGCTATTATAGCCATAAATATCTTATAATCAGCATTTGAAAGCAAGATTGGCCTGTAATTTTGGATCTTCTCTTTTTCAGTATTGCTTTTGGGAATGAGTGCTATTAAAGCCTCCGTCTAGGATTTTGGTATCTTAGCATGTTTTAATACTTCATTGTATGTTTCTAATAGTAAATTTTCTAATGGTTTTTGAAATTCCTTATAGAATTCTGCTGGAATTCCATCTGGGTCTGGGGTTTTGTTATTTTTGTTTGTTTGTTTGTTTTTGGATTGCCCTCTTCAGTTCTAGCATCGTTATCCTCTCATTCAATACTTCTTTTGTTAAATCCGGTAGGATTGGAAGTTTCCTCTCTTGTAGGTATCTCTTGATATCCTTCTCTTCTATTTTTTCTTGACTATACAGAGTTTGGAAATAGCTTACTGCTATGATTTTTCTTTCTTTCTTTCTGGAAGTGTATTGTCCCTTCTTCATCTTCTAGTTGTTGTATTAATTTCTTTTCTTTTTCTTTTTTTAATTTGTAGGCTAACCATCTTCCTAGTTTATTAGTGTTTTCAAAATAGTTTTGTCTAATTGGTCTAATTTTTTGAGCCACTTCTTCCTGCGTAATTAGGTGTAACTTATGTTTAATTATTTCTTTTTCTTCTTTGATTTCCTGATTTTGGGGTCTTTCTATAGTTTTGATTCTAATTTTTTCAGTTTCCACTGGAGCTCTGTGTATTGTTTCTTTTTATTTCTATTTCTTCATATTGTATATGCTATAGATATACCCCTCATATAGGCTTTCGTTGTATCACATGGATTTTGGGTGGTCATTTGTTCGTTCCAATTTTCCTTTAAGAAAAGCACTAATTCTTTTTTTATATATTGGACGTAATTCTTTTCTTTCACCCTCTGGTCCATGGTCCATCTCCCTTTCCTCCTTACTTCTCCTTTCCATTTAATCCCAGGTATTAGTTGCAATTTCTATTTCTGCTATTTCTTTTGCTGTTTCTGGGTCCATCCACACCATGTCAATCCTGGACTACGAATTGTGGGGTTAGGAAAGAAGATATATTGATTCTTTTGCGGATTGATTTCTCTCCATACATCTTTTAAATTTAATTTTGGACCATTTCAAAGAATGTAGTTGATAATGTTCTCCTTTCATGATTTTTTTTCTTTCCTGTTTTATAATTTTTCTTTGGATCTATCACTGCTTTAAAATCTTCTAATATGCAAATATTATCCAATTCTAATTCTATTAATTGTTTGTGTAGTTTACTATAATACTTTCTGATTTGTGTTTGGTGCATAGATAACTGCAGTTAATACTCTTTTTTGTTTTATAAGGACTTCTATCAATAATGTTCTTCCCTCTTTATCTGCGTATACTTGTTTGGGCTTTAACCATTCCTTTATATATACTGCGATTCCCCTTTTCTTAGATTCAGCCAATGCTAGATACAATTTCCCTAATTTGGGGACTTCCAAAATACCACTTTTTTCATTTTGTATATGCACCTCTTGTAGGCATATGATGTCCATATTTAATTTTTGAAGTTTGGTGATTGTCTGTCTTCTTTTTATAGGTGAATTTAATCCATTTATATTAACTGATATTAAATTCACCTCCTCCTCCATTTTGTTACTTATCTGTTGCTCTTGTTCCTCTCCTTGATTTTATTTCCCTTTGATGTCTTGTCCTTGTTCCTTCTCTTTCCTGATTTTCTATGTCTATCATCTCTCTCAATTTTTGATCTGGTTCATTTTCCTCCATCTGTTGCTCCTCTTGACTCTTTGTTTCTAACTCCTCTCTGCTGTCTGATTCTTCCCCTAAACATTGCTTGTAGAATTCCTGGGCCTTATCTACAGTATCCACTCTTACTTTCTTATCCTGCCAGGATATTAACATGCCTTCGGGTATTAACCAGCGGAACATTATTCTATGTTTTATCAGTTGCGAGAAGAGAGATTGGTAACTCCTTTGTTGATCTCGAATTCTTTTCAGTAGTTTGAGTATTATAATTTCCTTTCCTTTATAGGTGAGTTGATCTTCTCTTGTTCTTTTGTAAATTTCATCTCGCACCGATTTTTTCGCGAACCTTACATGGATTTCACCGGGTAATCTGTATCATCATGCGTAGTTGGTATGTACTCGATATGCTTCATCAATATTGTTTCGTAGTTCATGCTTGTCCATTTGCAGCGACTCTGCTAGCAATTCTGTCATAAGCTTGTGGAGGTCCTCTTCTTTGTTCTCTATTTTGGAATCTTAAATAGAAGGAGGATCTCTCTAATTCTAGATGGATTATCGTCTCTTCTAGATCTCTATTCGCTGCTGTCAATCTCTCCTCCGCTGCTTACAATTTCTTTTCGGTTCGTTCTGTTCTTGCCTCTACTATTTTTATCTTTTGCTCATTTTTGGCTATTGTTTCTTGAATCTTTCCCATTCTATCATCTAATTTCTTTATATCTCCTTTTACTTCACACAGTTCATCTTTCATTTCTTTGTGATTATTGTTTATTGATTCCTGCGTTTTCATCATAACCTCCTGAATCATATTCAATGTAGTTTGCATATTTTGTAAGATTAATGCTGATCCTGGTTTTTTGCTACTTGACATGTCTGTTATTAACTTCTACCCTGCTGGGGAGGCTGTCATTGGAATTGTCTTCTTTATAGATTTTGTGACTGTGGATGTGTTTGACATTTTTAACTTTTGGAAAAGGTTATTCCACAGTACCATAGATATCTAATTTTCTACTCTAAAGGAACTTTCCTTAGTCACTACCCCAATCTATATCTCTTTTTATATCTGGTATTTGATCCTAGAACAATTATAATGTTTTTATAATTACAATGAAAATACAGTCCAACTTATAATATCTATTTTCTATGCACAATTGCTATATAAATCACCATTATATATTATTCTATTTATGCTTAATATTAATTAATTTTAATTAATATACAATATCTTAACTAAACTTAGCTTTTTTTCTTTACTTAATCAATAGACTAATACTAATCAGCAATTATTTCCAAACTACGCTAATAAAAAAAAGTATATTAAAGTCAGTATATATCTCAGTATATATAAAGTATATAGCTATATAAAAACAAGAAGAAAAGAAGAAAGGAGAAATATATAAATATATTAGGTATAATATATTAGGTATAATATATAATAAGTCTCACAATAGTATATATCTCTAAATTGTATAGGAGTGTTTAAACTGTCAAGAATATATAGATAATCAATATACACAGTTGGTTTAATGAGTCCAGTCCAAGATTCTTCACCCAAGTTACCAAAGTTCTTTAATACTCAGTCTCTCTTCTTTCTATTTTCTCTGCTACATCCTGTTTTCCAGGTTTAAAGATGGCAGCTGCCTCCAATTTGCTCAGTCACTGTCCCTTCTCCTCACTTTCTCCATCTCTGTCTTCAAAGAGACCCTTTCTTTTCTTCTTTTTCCAGTCATTTCACCACTTGCACAAACCCTCAGTACATATCTCACAACCTCAGTTTCAGTCTCAGCAATCTTTTTGATCTCTCGACACAACAGTCTTTTGGATCACTACTCGCAAAACACTTTCACTCTCTGTGAATTCTATACTGTCTCTTTCTTCTTTCTTTTCTGCTCCCACCACTAAGGCACTGCTTTTCACATTTTGGAGACTCACTTTGTTATTCGTTTGCAGATCCCACCGACTTAGAGAAGTAGTTCAGTGTTTCACTTTGTTTAAACTCTCTCCACCAATACTTCTTGTTTTTCCTCACCATACAATCAGGCTGTCATGCCTCTGGACCTAGCCATGACAGCTGGTCTCTTCCACGCTGGATTTCAGGGTTTCCACCCTCCGTGGCAGGGAATTGCCCTTCTCCCCGCCACCTCTGAGTTATCCCCTCTCTATCACTGTCCTCTCCAAGATCCAACTTTACCATTACTGGCCTCCAGACACAAAAAATCAGGCAAAAAGAACCCCAGAGTCCCGTTCTCCTGCACCACACCATCGTGATGTCACCCGGAAGTCTTCCAGCATTACTTTTATTTGCAGACATAGCTCTGAGCCCCACAAAGATTTTATTGGAATGGTAGCAAGTCATTTTGAGAATAAGCATATGTCTCAATTATGTTGAGAGTAACCACCACATATCTCAAAATTCAAACCTAATGTATCCAAAGCAATTGCCTGCTCTAGAGATAATTATTCCATTGATCTGACTTTTTGAGTTTTATGAAATTGAATAATATGGTAATTTAAAGGTGTTGTGGGATTATAAATTTATCAGTTTTAGTTTAAACATCAAAATTAAAGGGACTTTTTAGAGATAAAGAAGATGCCCTCAAAGGGTAGATAAGATGTTCCCCAAACATTATCTAAAGATCCATTTCAAAACTTAGTCACCCTTGAAATAAAATTTGCTTCTGTTTTATTACAACAGAAACTACTCAACCTCAGGCCAGTTGCTCTAACTAGCTCTCTTTCTATTAGAATAATAAAGAGTTTAGTTTCCAAGTTTGTGTATTTATCCTCTCAGGGCCTGCAAAGCCATTTCACAGAGAGGAAATGTTTTTCTACCATTTATTAATGAATACTGTCTCTGGCCTTTCTGTCTATGATTTTATTTTTGTCCTAGGATGTTGGTCACATATGAATCTCAAACCAGTAAAATGAGAATGTGCATTAGGCTGCTGCTCCTGAAAACTTCTACTCTCTGGAATTGGTGCAGTGTCCCAACTATAGACATTTCCCATATAGCAAAGTAACTGACAGACAGAGTTGCCTCCTTCTCCTGTCTCTTCACGCCTTGTTGGTTTCATTTCTTATGATGAATGACATGACACATGGTTCATGAGTTTGTCAGTACCTGCTCTGTAAATAATGGCAGCAATGCAGGACTGAAGGTGAAATGACCATCTCTCTATACTAGCTTGAGGGATTTCTAAGATGGCAGACACCGATCAATGATTAATGTAATCTAGCAACTGCACAACACACATTCACTTACACAGAGACAGCCTCAATGCAGAACTGAGCATCTTAGGCAAATCATGGTATCATCTTACAGCTGAAAAAGAATTTTAGCTTCTAATGGCTATGTATGTGAAGATCTTTGTTGTATGTGTAGATCGTTGTTACTACATCATTATGATCTTACAATATAAGTTTTTTGACCAGCTGAGACAGTTCTTTCTGACTTAGTTGCTGTTCTGTCATAAGTTCAATTAGAGGGAGTCATGGAGAGCAATACCATGGGAAACTGCGTTGCAAACAGGGCTGTTTATGTTATTTACATTTACATTACTGTACCAGATGAAGTTGGATCTCTGAGAGCCTAGAGTCTACTTAGCTTTGTGGTTTTGAAGGATTGTGATCGATGGGTGTCTTGGGCTGGAAATGACTGACTTGGACTTCATTTCTTATATTTTTAGATACGAGATATGATGTAGATGTGGAAGAGACAATATTTCTTTTAGGCAATAGTTTGGTAGTACCGGTAGTGACAGTTGGTATTGGATCAGAAGTGGTGATCTGCATGTAAAGGTAGGTGTCATGAAGGAGGTCAAGTAGGTTTATTTAAGTTGCTTGCTTGTTGTTGTTGGGTTTTTGTTTGTTTTTTTGGTGGGGGTGTCCAGTGAGAGCATAGCGGCATATAGTGGTTCTCACAGACTAGCCAGTTTGGAAATGGTTGATGAAATCTGGATGTTGGATGGAGTCAAAAACCTGGGAGAGATAAGGCTGGGCAAGGGTGCTCTTAGGGAAGTGTCTCATCCCACTTCTGGCCTTCAGCATCCTGGGTTTTAAAGGTAGCTTAGAATGAATCAGTGACATTAGATCAGATTGCACTCACATATATCATCTCTGTATGCAGACCACAGGGTGCCTCTGGTTTTCAGAGGGCCTCCAGAGATTAAGTAGCAGAAGAGATACCTAGAGCATCACTGAAAAAAAAAACTAGGAGCAAAAAGAAACCAATAGAAGACAAGCAGCTAGATATAACCACTGTTCACTCAGATTTCAGTATTTATTAATTTTCCTCCAGTGTTTTTCAGCACTTTGCAACAATATACAGTTACAATAGCAATAGCACTTAGATTTATAAGATAAACTCTTTATTATGCAACCACATTCACTGATGGACCAGTTATATCCATTCCTAATGAGCATCTCTGCCTCATTGTAGCTGATTCAGTCACCAACTGATTTCCAAAGCACTGTATGCTGGATCCATTCTTCATCCTGTTCCCTCAACAATTGCTTTCACCCTGTTATTGTCCACATTGGTGGGAATCTGTAGCTCTTTAAATAATTTTTTATCATTCCATCATTTTCCATCATTTTTCCATCTGAATTAGCTAATAGATTGAGTAAAGCAAGCTTCTGTCATTAAATGACAAGTCTTCATTAAAAGAAGAAATAGCAAAAAAAGGGCCAGAGATTCAATTATTCAGTCTTCCCAAAATTGGTGTCTATATATGTGCATTTTTGTAATGTCTGGCTAAATACTCCCTCTGATAGGTTGCAAAGGTGGGACTTTTCAATGGAAAGCATCTATTGTTAAAGCAGTTAGCAATCCCAGTGAAAAGTCAGAAAAAAACTTCTCTATATAGTGTCAGATCAGCTTTGCTAATTCAGTTTGTTTCCAATAACTGGAAGCCTGTTGAGTGTTTCATCCTGGCAAAATAGCATTGCTGGCATGTCTAGGAGTGGAGATGATCAAACTACAGCAATCAAATGGAGTGCTTCCTCTGTAGTTGATTACACTGGGATAAAATTCAAATGTGAAATTAACTAGAGAGAGAATATTAATGGAAGTTGTGTTTCAGTTTGCATTCTTTTTGTAATAAGCATATTACAATATGCAATTTGTATTCCTGTGCTGTAGGCATTTTTATTACAATTTATTAAAAACAAAAGTTCAAAATAGTAGGGTTATGAACTGGCACAAGTAGCTATTTAAATAAAAATATGTTTTTGTTCATGTGTACTGGGAGCTCACAAATGAAAAAATGGAAATTGTCTCCTGCTCAAATGTTGAGTAAGCAAGCAGCAATTTCAAAACCTGGGGAAAAGAGAAGAGTAGAGGAAAGTGTTAGATATTGAATAGATGGGCACAGGAATCAATCAGGAGCCCGTAGTTAGAGTAGGAAAATTAAGCGTGCGTCAGTGGCTGAAGCCGTGGGCAGCTCCCATTTAAAAAAAGCTGCCGCGGCTTGCATTGCATTGCTGTTACTGGAGCTGAATAAACCTGTTGAACTTTGCTGGATGTGTCCTGTGTCCTTTGTCTGAATCCACTATTCAACAGAAAGCATGAAAGGAACATTTTCAAAGTGGAACCCTGGCAAAAAGAAGGGAGTTGATACTGCCAATTCAACTATGTCCTGCCCAGTGAATGAGAGGAACATAATTAAAGACAGATATCAAAACTGTTGGTTTCCCTAAAATCTGAAATTGGAACTTGCAGTTCCATTTGTACCAACAGTTTAAGATTGTTACTAAGACCTTTAGTCTTACTTCCATAATGACCAGAAGAATATCTGGTCCTTTCTTTCACATAGAATTAGGAAATGTCAGGTTTGCTCTCAAGGGCAGGTGTGTTATCTGTGCCAACCTAAAAGAAACAAGAAACTTCTAAAGCACTTTTCATGAATATTCTGAGCATTTCTCTGTGAAGGTTAGTTTGTTTAGAATGGAGGAGCCAACCTTCCTAGCCATGCAAAATATTCTGGCAGGATCTCTTATTAATCCACTACTTTTCTCCCCTTGGTTGCTAGTACTGCTGTTGAATTCTGAGGAATTCAACAAAGAATGTACCTTTAATTAACAATTTTGGCTTAGAGGCAAAGAAAAAACAAAGAGAAAAGGCCCTCTATTCTGGGACCCAAATTTTAGTTTATCTTGGCTGGTAATGAGTGGGCCCCAAGCACATGATCATATGTCTTCCATCTTGCCTGCAAGGAATGTGCCACCCCAAGGCCCACTCTAAAATGTTTGACTGGTTAGTGAATTCTGAAGGATGGAGGAGGGAAAATTAGATCTGTATTCCAAATAAAAGTCAGCCATGAATCTTAATAACTTTCTAGATTATCTCCACAGTATGCACACCAGTCATGCATAGAAATTGCTAGAATTGTTGGTTAGGTAATTTTGAAGTATTAGATATGGGGAGGTTCCTCATCTCTTCATTAATTTAATGCCCCATCCTCATCTATGGATCAAGGCTTCAAGTAGATAAAAATCTCATTTATAGAAGAGCCACAAAATCTTCCTCATAAGCCAGTTTGGTATAGTGGTTAAGGCATAAGGCTAGAAACTGGGAGACTGTGAATTCTGTTCTCACCTTAGGCACAAAGCCAGCTGGGCCAGTCACTCTCTCTCACTCACTCCATGAATGGGGCAAGGGCAAACCACTTCCAAAATCTTACAGAGAAAGGGGGGGGCTCACAGGCATCCTGCCATAAAAAGTAGTGGGGGGAGGATGAAAGACGGAAAGATGAAAGGACAATAAAGCTTTGTGTGTACATGATAGGAAATTGGAAAGGGGGAATGACAGGTGAGAAGGACCAGAGCAGCCGGATCCTGTTTGTACCAGCAGCCCACAGCCAGGCACCCTGAGAAATATGCGGATTACCCTCAAACATCTCAGAGTTCTTAAAACATCTTGGTGAGTTCTGGTTGGCTAGAAACAGACCGGTTATGAGGGATGGGGAGTGGGATGGACTGGGGGCAAACCTACACCTTATTTTTGTATCCAGCAAGTGAGGTACTTTCAGAGCTGGTTTGATTTGACTTAAACTAACATCCTTAGTAAAAGAACCCTTTCCTTTAACCAAATAGAGTCAAAGACTTTTCTTTCCTAAGGGATCAGATTGGGGCAGGTCTGCACACACATACATACAAATCTTCTTCAGCATGCTGATTCAAAACAATCACTTTGATCAACTGCATGCATACTGCTAATTCTCTCAGCCTGCTATGAGGAATGAAATCGTCTTGAAATTTTTGTCTTGATCTTGGGTGTTGTTGTTTAATTTCTGCTCCTCCTTATTTCTATTTTCATCCCATCTTTCTGCCCATAGGGCACTCAGTCTCATGAAAATCATTCTTCCAAGATGGGAGATTTGGCCCCTTCCCTCTTCCTGGAACTTTTGAGGTTTATTGTACTAGCAATTAATTAAGTACTCTTCTCTAAATCCTAAGTAGGGATGCTACCAGGCACATGGTTCAATGAGTCAGTGATGTAGAAAATTATCTGGATTTTCTGGGTCTGCAAAAGGCACAGAGCCAAAAACAAACTACATATGCTTGGCTTGTACTACATGCATGCTTGTGGTGCAGGGTTCCCTGGACTATTCCCAGAGTGTCATCATATGTAGACCTTTGTTACTGCTTCCTACACAGAAAGAAGAATTGGCTCCTTGGTAACTGGGTAATTGCTCTTATAGGAATGCCCTGGGAGGTCTTCTTCCCTGCTGAATGCAAGATAGCTGATTGGGGCTAAATAGTTGTGGGAATGCCACACTGAGCATTATCCAGTACTTTCTCACCTGAAGACTAAGTAGCTGTCTACAAATGTGGGTATAGATGTGTGGGGAGTTGAGGAGCACTGTTTGATCTTTCTCCCATATTATACACACTCCATGAAGCTTTTGGCTAGAAATGAACCTTTTGTAGATGACTTCCTCCCCAATCTCATTCTGAACTCTCATGAGATTTCCCTTTGCAAGGGTCAGGCAATAATTGTGTCACACTTCCTCTCTCACTCTCACTTCCATATCCCCACAATTATTTCTTTTCTCCAAGAGCAACTATTGCCAAGAGAGGAAGTTTTCATTTAGTCTAATAACCAAGGTCCTGTTTTTTTTAAAAAAAAATATTTTTAAATATACATCAATAACATTATATGAACAGTGAGGCATCTGGGTATCATTCATTTACATACAAATAATAATAGTAATATTAATATTTGTTACATTAATCATACTTATGTAATTATGGTATTAGGTGTTCCTTCATTGTTTAGTTGTTCAGTGTTTTTGTTTGCCATTCTAATAACAATCACAATATTATTTAAACGTACATAGTGATACCATCTTCCAACATCTAATCTTTACATCTAGCTATTACTTTTAGTATATTATATAAAAATATGTATAATGATATTCCCCCTTGATCTTGTTTCTACCTCTATTCTAGTTCTCAATAAAGCCAATCTTATATTAAACAACATTCCCTTTCTAACCATAATCTCTTGCCCACTTTAGTATTTCAATTCTAATTCATTTTTTGACTTGCCTCCCAAAGTCCTCCCTTGGGTCTTTGTCTCTGTCTACATATTTCCTATTTAACCCAAATATTTCTTCCATCTCTACTATCTTTTGCTGCCATACCTTGGGAGGATTTGCCCCTATCTTCTCTTCAAAAATATCTTTCTTTTTATCCAATCCCATTTTTTGATCTCTTAATATATATTGTCCCTTATTTGATTCATAAGTCTTTATTGTCTTCTCCTTCTTCTCTTCTTGTTTTATTTGTTGATTTATCTGTTCTGTCTCTTCCTCTGGTCTTTCTATTATCTCCTCTATTTCCTGTGTTTTATGATCTTTGTTCATTGTCCCTTGTTGAGCATTTTCTGATTTCCCCACAATGTCATGGATTAAATCTTTTATCTCCCTGTGGTTCTTTATCAACATATCATAAGTACTTTGGAACATCAACACCATTTCTTTTTGAAATCCACTCATCTCCCCCGATGCAACATCTTGTCTTATTTTGATAGGTCCAAATATTGCTCAATAGCCTGTCAGTAGTCTGTCACCACCCCAAAGTCTCAACTGTTTATGACCTCAGAAGGCCAGCTTAGAAATCATTTGCTCAATCCTAGCATTGCTCCTCGGGTGAATGCAATAGTTATAGTTCTTTGTGTCCCACAGTTAGTCAATTAGTTCCATTTAAATAATCCAGAAAGATTATCCAAATGTCTCCTTGTCTACTCTGTAAATTCAGTTCAGTTCAGTTCAGTTTATTAAACTTCTATACCGCCCTTCTCCCGAAGGACTCAGGGTGGTGTACAGCCATATTAAAACAAACATACTCACAAAATTTAAAAAACAATTTAAAATAAATATATAAATTTGGCTCTTATGTTAAAAGCTACAAACACCCAATTTAAAATTCATAGATCTTGGCATTTAAAAGTTGCTTTCTTTAGATTTTGTCAGAGTTTGTTGCAAAAATCAAATCCAGAAAGCACACACAGGCAGACTGATGCAGCAGGATTCATTAACTTCTTTATATACATAATAACACATGAAGTAAATTTACAATAGCAACAGCAGATTTCTTCCAATGTGGCAGAGAGGAGAGATTGCTTTTAGTTCCAGCAGCAAACTAAGCCTTGCAGCTTCTGAGTTCAGAGCTTAATACAGAGCCACACCCAAGCTCCTTCCAGTTTCAGTTTCAATTCAGCAAGCAGACCTCATTGGCTGACCTGTTATCATATCTATCCAAACAGTCCCCATTGGCTGACTTAGTTGCTATGCATATTCATTGGCTGATCTTGTTACCATGTCTTCCCAGTCATGAACTCTCATACACACTGACAAATGTCTTCCATAATCCCACAGTTAAACCTCCAATAACCATGAAATAGACAGATACAGAACAGTAGATAGCACTGCAATCCTCCAGGATTATTTATTTCCACTCCCTCCCTCTCTCTTACCAGTACTTCCCAAGGTTGTAGGAGTTTAGTATATATTCCATTCACCAGTAGATGGCACCTTCAGCTTAAATTTCAACATTGCACAAAATCTGACAAATATTTATTTAAGTTATTGCAAATATTCAATATTCAGACAAATAATTTCAGCATTTTAAAATGCCTTAGCCAAATATTGACAATAAAGTTTGAAAATCCAATCTTTCTATATTTTAAAGATTTTGTGCTCTCTCTTTAGTTCCTTTTCTTTCAGGTCTATAATTTTTCTCTCTGTAATTATTTGCTGCTTTGACAAGCATTTCAAAGAGTCTCTTTTCCAGGGTTTATTTTCTTTGGGGTTAGGGTCTAGGTTAAAAAAAAAAATCACCTCACCCAGTTCCAATCACTGTTCATCTACACTGCTCCAGCATATTATTTGTTTCTTTAGCTGACCCAGCTTCAAGGCAGCCATAATGGCTGCTCTCCTTTTCATCGTTGGATGGCAGGGAACCCCTGGATCCAGCTGAGGACATTGAGGACATTCTTCTATTTAAGAAAATAGAAGAATTTGGAGAGGTGGCTGGCCTAAAAATAAATAGAAATAAATCGAAATTAATGCTAAAAAATCTTACGAAGATCCAAGATTGCTTAACGCATTGTAAGCCGCCCTGAGTCTCCAGAGAAGGGCGGCATATAAATCAAATTAAAAAAAAAGAGAGAGACAGAACTGGAGAACAGGATACAAATCCAAGCAACGAAGAAAATAAAATACTTAGGGATCTGGCTGTAACCAAGAACCTCATCAATAAGAGAAAACATTTATGATAAATTAATGATACAGGTAAAAAAAGATTTGGATAATTGGAAAAATCTACAGATCTCATTAATGGGAAGAATTTCCACTATTAAAATGAATACTTTACCAAAGCTGCTATACCTGTTCCAGGTTGTGCCAATAAAATTAGAGAAAAAATTCTTTGAAACTTTAAAAAAGATTATTTCTAAATTCATATGGCAGGGGAAACGACCACGAATAAAAATGAAGTTACTCCAGGACACCACGGACAGGGGAGGAACAGCACTCCCGGATTGGGAACTCTACTATCAAGCGGCAGTGTTATCATGGGTTAAAGATTGGATGGAACTGAAAAACAGCAGAACATTAACAATCGAAGGTCATGATTTACAAGCGGGCTGGCACTCCTTTCTATGGGACGAAAAATATAAAACACACACTTACTTTAAAAGACACACAATTAGGAACGCATTACTATTAATCTGGCTCAAAATTAAAAAAACAACAGTATACAAAAATCCCGATTTGGCTTTCACCATCAGAAGCGTTAAGGCATCCAAACTTAACAGAACCTAAAAATATAATTAGATACAAAGACTTAACTGATTATCAAGGGAAATTGAAAACTAAACAACAATTGGAAACAGATTTAAATAGAGAAATCAATTGGTGGACCTTCTCACAGATTCAATCGAAACATAAGGAATATATAAAAACATATGAAATTTACAAAGAAAAACAAGAATTAGATAAAATTATACTAGACTCAGAAGAGAAATTAGTAAAATTTATAAATTCCTGTTGCGATATAAGATGGAGGAGGAAACAGTTAAGAATACGATGATTAAATGGATGCAAAACTTCAAATATACAATAGATCTGGAGAAATGGGAAGAACTTTGGCAATTGAACACAAAAGCAACATTAGCGGTGGCATATAAGGAAAACCAGCTGAAGATGTTTTATAGGTGGCATATGTCACCCACAAGACTGGCTAAAATTCATCTGAAAAACAGCTCATTATGTTGGAAATGTAAAAACTCACAAGGTACCTTTTACCATCTATGGTGGACGTGCCTGGCGGCAAAGAAATTTTGGTCCAATATTAAGAAATAGCTGGAACAAATTACTAAGCTACAAATAGAGAAGAAACCAGAAACTTTCCTGTTAGGAATCTTCACCAAAACATATCCTAAAGAAATTAAATATTTGTTGATACATATTCTAACAGCAGCACGGATAACGTATGCCAAAAACTGGAAACAGAAAAAAATCCCAACGAAAGAAGAAGTAATGGACAAAATTACACAGTGCGCCGAAATGGATATGCTAACAAAAGAGCTAAAGGAAAAGGAAGAGACAGAGTACTACAAAATATGGAATAAGTGGTACCAATGGCATAACGCCACTATCAATGAAATACAATTAGAAGAAGGATAGAATAAAAATGTAAATATGTATATAAATAACTTCCTACCGGCAGATAAATCTTTAGAGGGAAATTTAAAAAGAAAGGGATAATCCAAATATATAGTATATAGATTACTAAGGGGGGAATTCTTAGGGGAGGAAAAGAGTGGGGAGGGGAAATGGAAAAAGGAAATTATTAGGTTAAGATTAAGGGGAATAAGTATAACTGTACTAATTGAAGGACCAATACAAAACAAATGCTTCGAAAGATTAACTTATTTATATGTTGTTTGTTGTGTAAATGTTTCTATATGCTTTTTTATGTGTTTTATATGTGTTTTAATAAAGTTTATAAATAAAAAAAGAAAGAAAGGCTCTCCCTAGGATGCTGTACTTTTCGTTAACATTGCTAAGTCATTAAGATTTCCCTGTGGGAATATGGGTGCCCTAGATAGTGGCTGCATGCAGGATTTCTAATATAAACCACATGTGATTAATATAGAAAGAAGAATCTGAATATGTTCCAGATGCAAATGCAGCAACACATTTTTAATGGGTTAGCTATGATCTCTATCAGTGGGTTTTTGTTCACAAGATCTTGGAGGAGGGTAACTTTTGTGTGTGTGTGTGTGTTCATTTCTCTTTTGAGAGAGATCCTTGGGACTTTGCAGTTTAGGAGGCTCTGTTTTGAAGAGATGCTCCAGCTGTTGGGAGTTGCATGTCTATACTGTAAAATGCTAACAAGATATAAGTAAAAAAAGATGTTGCTGCCTTCCTGAGGGGTGTGTGTGTGTGTGTGTTTATGTACATACTTGTCTGTCTGCCTAAGAGACAGAGCTTCATTTCTTTTTTCTTTTTCTGTTTCCCTAAGATTAATGAGAAATAAGACTGAAAATATCAAATCGGCCATAAATATCTTTGCCTTTATAGAACAATAAAACAAATGCAGATAATGCCTTTTCCAAATGCAGATAATGCCTTTTCCAAATAATGCTGTTGAGAAAATAAGTTTGGGGCATATGGGAAAGCACCTTCTTCTCTGAGTCTGTTCTGGGGAGGTTCTATGGCAAGGGTGTCAAACTGGCAGCCCACAGGCTGGATGTGTCAAGCGCAGGCTACGCCCATCCCAGGAGAAAAACACTGCGATATGTCATGTGATGGCAACATGGTGCCGCGAGTCTGACACCCATTTTCTATGGCATCTGCGGATACAATCCTGTTGTGATATTTCTAAAAGTCTTATATTTTTATGCCTCCCAGGATGTTTTCATGAATTGAAATGTACCATACCCCTATGACTGTTTGGATTCTGAAAAAAGCAGGAGATAGAAGAGGTGGAAGATTCTCCAGAAGGAAAATCCAATCCTTGGGTAGAAAACTCCCTGAAGCTTTTTCCAGTTGGATATTAATGGCTAAATATATTAATAAATATAAGTGAGAAATTTTTAAAGGTCCCTATAAAAATGGGTGGTA